>NC_060210.1:193637500-193967500 GCF_021130785.1 Homalodisca vitripennis | reverse complement strand
AGAATTATGTTAACAAGTAATGAGTCTATTGTCACAGTCGAATTGAGTTTGGAGCGAAAATGAGAAAATAATGAATAAATTTACCTCTGTACTGTATTCCCTTTAGTCGTACTCCATCCACCATCACCACGACACCGGAAATATTCTGGTTCTTCATCTTCCTCACCCGAATATCCTGATTGCGAATTCCGCAAAAAACTACTAATCACTAGCACTGGAGACCACGGATGACGCAGAGGATGATCGTGATAGTGGTATTATTAAAAACGTATCAACGAGAAACGAGTATAGGTGATACGCACCAAGAATAATTGGTAGCACTCTGCACGGAGCCGAACTCAGTACTGAGAGCGGGATACGTGGCAGAAACGGCGCCTCTACTAGCACATGTGGTCAACACATGTTGTGACGCACTTCCTGCGCTGTTGTATTCGCGGTTCCAGAGCCGGGGTGACAAGGAGGTTGGTCTAAACACCGTAGAAACAAACTTTTCCTTCGGTCGTTACGAGGTGTGACCATGTAAGGTGCGAGGACTCACGCATGTAGATGGGTGAAACCTTCACTGGACGGGCACCTCTAGCGTCCACCACCCTGTTAAAGCGCTCGGAAACCCGTGTTTACGTCAGCAGGTGTATAATGATATGAAGTATGCAATAAGGCTAATTTCAGCCACTAATCCGATTTATGCCTCTGCAGACTCTAGATTATATAAACTCTTTCCACAATCCTACTACCACTACTAAAGGGAATATAGTATCATACTCTCGGTCTTTATCGCTGCTCGAGAGAATACCCTTGTTCAACGGACAAGGAAGGGAGGTGGGAACTCGTTGTCCCATCACAGCATACAGCGTTGGTTGGGGCTGTATGGGTATTCCCGGTCGGCGTGTTGACAGTCGATCAGAGTGTTGACAACCATCGGTAATGCCAGGGGGATAACGGAGGCATGAACTAGCGTCTTTTGGAGCATGCCACGGTCTACAGCGGTGGAGGGGCTGTAGAATTTAGGGGGTTAAATATAAAAGATTACTTAGATATTCATCATTTGCGTAATGGACAAGCGTCAAGCAATAGCTAACGAGCTACACAGACCGGCTCGTCGCAATTTCAAGAGGCGTGGCGTCACCTTGAAAGGTAAAGACGATTTGTACCAAGCGGATCTTGTAGAGATGCTACCGTACGCTGGTGAAAACAAAGGTATGAAATACATACTTACGATGATAAATTGCTTAACAAAGTTTGCTTTTGCTGTACCGCTAAAGAGTAAAACCGGATTAGAGGTAGCGAGAGCGTTAGAACCAATTTTGAAGAAGCATAAGATGAAGAACTTTCAGACCGATCAGGGTAAAGAATGGTTCAACATTCATGTTAACAAACTGATGACGGCGTACGAAATAAATCACTATAACACTTACTCAGAGCTTAAAGCAAGTATAGTAGAACGGCTCAATCGGACGCTAAAAGAAAAAATGTGGAAACTGTTTACTGCTAGAGGTAATTACGAGTGGCTCTCCATGTTACCGAGAATAGTTAAGGAGTACAAACGCGTCCGTTCACAGGAGCATCGGTATGAAACCGAAGGATGTGAGGGAAAAAACACGTAAAGCTTATTCTGACGCGTATCGAAAAATCGAGAAGAAAAATAAAGGGAAAAAACAGATCGAGTCAAAGTTCAACGTGAACGATAAAGTAAGAATTAGCAAGTACAAGCGTGTTTTTAAAAAAGGTTACATGCCGAACTGGACGAATGAAATATTCACAGTGTTCGCCGTGAAACCGAGCAATCCAAAGACATACATTCTGATGGACTCTAGCGGGGACTGTGTTAAAAGGTGGTTTTTTACAAAGAGGAACTAGCCAAAGCAAAAACTGGTGACGTTTATCTAATTGAAAAAGTATTAAAAAGAAAAAAAGATAAAGTACTTGTTAGATGGACAGGTTTCGATAAAACAAGTGATACGTGGATAGACAAGAAGCATATTATCTGAGGACTTAATGTTCCGTCCAAGAGAGAGAGAGAGAGAGCGACTGCTGGTGCAAGCTATATTTAAACATAGATATTTACGATGCGCAGTCAGTAAACAGCTGGAATGCGTGTCGTGAAGCAGTCTCTGGAGCTACCCGTGTCTAATTTTGACCGGTATGTGGGTGGAGGGGGAGATTTGGAAAAAAGCAAGCACGGTCTTCTCCTACCAAACTCTATACGCTGTATTATTGCAGGGCCTTCTAATTGCGGTAAAACCAACGTGCTGTTCAACCTCTTGTTTGATCCAAACGGCCTTGTTTACGAGAACGTGTACGTTTTTTCTAAATCACTTTATCAACCCAAATACCAATTTCTTGCAAAGGTATTGCCTAAAGAGATTGGTTACTTTCCTTCAGATGACAATAACACCGTTATAAGTCCTAGCGAAGCCAAACCGCATTCCATTATGGTTTTCGACGACATAGCGTGTGAAAAGCATGACAACATCCGCGCTTATTTCACTATGGGCCGTCACAACAATATCGATGTTTTCTATCTTGGCCAAACGTACAGCAGGATCCCCAAACAACTGATACGAGACAATGCAAATTTTTTAATACTCTTTAAACAGGATGACATGAATCTTAAACACGTGTACGCTGATCACATCAATACAGACATGCCGTATGACTCTTTGAAAAAACTATGCACTCTAGCGTGGAATGACAAGCATGGATTTCTTGTCATAGACAAGGATCGCGACCTTTATAAGGGCAGATACCGCGTTGGGGTTGACACTTTCCTTGAGTCACTATGAGTACGCGGATCTATTACTACAACGACGTTAGAAGGTATGCAGATGCCGGTTGCGGTGGTATCAAGAGACTTACAAAGGTAAGCTCTAATCTTTGCACGTGGTATTACGCAGATAAGAAAAGGTTTTGCGGTAACTATTGCAGTAGACGTGGTGCACACGGTCATGCGTATAATAGACTTTGTTGGCGTCATAGAAGACCAGGTTGCTACAGCAGGAGCTTACCGCCAATAGTGCTGTTGATGATTTCATCTAGCCAGCGTATATACAACAGAGATAGGTGGATAGCGTTTATAGCCGAGTGTCAGGAGAAGAATGTACCTATTGAATTGGTAATTTACCATGAGGACATGCTAAACGGTACGGTGCGTGAACCCATGAACCTACTGTCTCGGTTTAGACCGTTCCCCGACCTCTTTGGCAAGCCGATATTGAAAACTCAGTAACAGTCACGGTAGTTTGAACTTTACTCAGATATACTTAAGGATGTTGAAGTATGCTTGTGATATACCTTATGCCACTAAGTGTATAGTGTTGACTGAGCGCAGTATACCAGTTAGATCCCCCGTTACACTCTATAGACGTGCACTGCGGTCGCGGTGTTACTTAAACATAAGTTACAATGTAAGTTACGGCCCAATGCCTAGTAGTGTAATGGGAAGGCGGGGTAAACCGTTTGCTGCAGTGAACAACATATGTCAAGGACTGTACACAGCAGATTTCTTGAAAATTGCATTACCCACAGTACCACTGCAGTGCGAAAAATTCGGCATCTCTTTGGTAACGAAAACCGGTGAGTATAAAATAACGCAACCAAAACCTGTTTAGAAGCTGGCATGAATTTACCGGCGCAAACTCGGATGAGTTTCTTCTTCTAAACTCATATCTGTTGCACAACACTAACGTTGATCGACCTATTCAACGTTTGAAGGAATATATGGACAGAACAGTGTCAAACGATCAGTATACGGTCGCTGAGATCCCTCAGTGGCGGCACGGTATTAAAAGAACATTTATTTTTAGAGATATGACGCTACGAGAACGCATACCTAGATTCAATCCTGAGACAGACAGATATTACTACGGCCTACCATTGACCTCTGGTGTTTCACTTAAAGAAGTGATTCGTTACATTAGAAAACACAAGAAGCGGGCATTGTTTTTTAGACAAGTAGAAACTGCCATGAAGAGGGTAAGGTTTGACGATAGAGTGGAGGTAAGGCTAGTTTCGCGGTATGACGAGTGCAGATTATTCGATACTTCATCATTTTTCGAACAGATGAGGAAATCCTATATAAATAAACAGATAGCAGGCTGTGGGTTCAGTGTCAATCATGACGCGAAACAAGAAGCAGCTTATGACGGAGATATCAAAATTAAAGAAAGCTATAAAACAAAAGTATAATCGGTTTAAGCGGGGTGAATTGGAGTCCGAGGAGATGTTTGAAAAGCAATACCAGCCGTTGATCAAGGAATTGCGTGACACCAAGGAGACACGGACTTTACACACCGATGTCAAGAAGGAAATCAAGAAAGAGGAAGATGATGCAGATGATGACGATGATGAAAACTCAGAGTTTCTACCAAATGTATTTTCTTCGCCTAATCTTTCCCATTTAAAACCATCGGTCTCCACTAGACTTGATTCTGGAGCAGAAGAAGTGTTTGAGACAGACGACCAAGGTGATGGTGGAAACAGCGAAATTACAAAAATGCTTTCAACACCTACGGGTCTACAGACGGCGTCCCAATATATCGCCGACAGCTTTGCTCATCCGTTGACCAGAAAGTACATGCAAGAGCTTATGAAGGATTTGGGTGGGCGTTCATCTAAAATTGACCATCTTTACGGTCCTCGTTACGAAAAAAATACTTTAATGGTTGGCAATAAAGAATTGCAGTTTGATGAGGACGGTAGTATTCGAATAGATGATGTGGCGTATAAGCCACAAGAGGGTCTGTACGAGTTGATTTTCAAGCGAATACCAGATGATGAAATCTACAATGACGAAGACAAAATCGCTTACAAAGATATACTGAAGAAAACTAGCGCTCATAAAAGAAACTATAACCCAAATGGAGTTATCAATCGCAACACGTCGCTCAAGTATAAGTATGTAATTTCAGACTTATTTCCAAAAGTAGTTAAGGGTTCTGGAGCTGACAGGAAAGCTCATAGTGTGACTAAATCACTATCAGATCCCGATACGGTTTACTGGAACGATCCAAATGAGTTGTGCGACCGTCTTAGGCTGTTGGTGGCATCCGCTGAAGCTGGAAACACGAACCACAAGAACGAGATTATAAATATCATTGAAGAATTGAAAGAATCAAAGACTATATCAGGTGATGGTAACGCGAGATTCAGATCATTGATGAGATGACCGTCAATAAGTTTGGTCAGAGGCCACAATCTCTGAAGAAGCAAGACATCCAGAGAGTTATGAATACTGTAAACAAAAAGCTAAAGAAAGATGTAAGAAGACTGCACTCTCAAATTGCAATCCTTCAGAATCAAGCGCTTATTCAGCAGGATCAAATAAACAGCTTACAAAATACAAATGAAGAAGCTATAAGACGTCTAGCAGTTCAACTATTTCACTGGATCAACAAGATACACACTACCGTACCTCCAGCTCGCTTCCACACCGCCTTAGATGCTGATGAAAACACATATATTGACTGGGATAAGATATTTATAAAGAGCAATGTACAGGAGGAGTCTTCATCACTTGTAAAATGAGTGTGGACAAGTTTGGACGACGCTTCAAGCGTACAAAGGCTAAACAAGGTCCGAAAGGCGAGGGATTCAATGTGACTGCCGAAGGTGACTATGACGTGCAGAGAAAACGTCTGAGAAATCTAGGGAACCCGGAAGATGAACTAGACGCTGTTAATCTACAGACGTTGATCAGTAAGTTAGGAGATCTGCAGACCGAAATGATTACTTTAACCGACAAGTTAAACAGCTTGAAAGATTCGCAAGAAAATTCTATGAAGCTTTTAGCGGTTCAATTGTTCCATTGGATCAATAGAGTACACAGTACCGTAGCTGTTGGTAGGTTTCAAGCACACTTTAACGTTGATGCACATACATATATCGACTGGGATAAGATATTTATAAAGAGTAAAGTTCGTGACTCGCCATCACTTGCACAATGAGTGTTGACAAGTTTGGACGGCGATCCAGGCAGTTTGGAAAAGGCGGGTTAAGGGGACCGAAAGGAGATGGATTCAAGCTGACGGCCGAAGGTGACTACGACATTAACGGGAAACGTCTAAGACATGTAAAAAGTCCAGAAGATGATCTCGACGCCGTAAATCTACAAACGCTGACCAGTAAATCGGTGATAATCGGGAAAGATGGAATTGACTGCCGGAAACAAAGATTGATCAATATAAGTAAAGCTACAAGACCATACGATGCTTTACCTCTCACTCAACTGGCCGAACACATACCGTCAAAAGATTTAAAGGATAAATCTTACAAGTTCCAGCGCTTTAGATTACATCAAATTGGGGAGCCTAAACAAAACGATGACGCGTTAACACTCGGTTACTTCAAAAATAACACTATCAAAAAAAGGCAGGATGGTTGGGAGCTTGGAAACAAAAGGCTAAAGCTAGTGGCCGATCCTGTCGAGCTTCGTGACGCTGTGACGCTCAACTATTTCAACGCAAACACAGTTACAAAGAAGCAAGACGGTTGGGAGTTTGCAAACAAAAAGTTAGGGTTAGTTGCAGACCCTACCGAAATGCAGGATGCTGTGACAATGAACTATCTCGTTCGTGTCTTAAGTGAAGTGTTTTACAGTTTCTATATACGTCTCGCTCCTCCTGGTGATAGTGTTAGATCGATCGCTAAAGACCAGTGGATTCGTTCAAACGTTGTTGATCCGTTTTTCTTAAACGCCAAAACGAAAATAATGAGATCGGAAGACTAATTATATAAACTGTGATTGCAAGCCATACACTGCAGTCTGGTTTTGGCCACGGCGCGGATAAAATGGCAAAGCGCAAAGGGTCGTCCGTCAGACGAAAGCGAACCATCGGAGGAGCAGGAGGTATTATCTCTAGTGTTATTAACAAGGCGATTGACCTTCTACCTTTTGAAGCACACATCCCCGGCTATTCTTTCTGCGGACCTGGCACATTTTTGAAAAAAAGAATCGCTAGGGGTGAGAAGGGGGTGAATTTATTGGATGAAGCCTGCCGATTCACGATATAGCTTACGATAAATACAGTGACTCGGAGCATCGCAATCAAGCAGACAAAGAGTTGGCAAAGCGGGCTTGGGATAGAGTAAAAGCGTCAGACGCGACTATAGGTGAAAGAGCAGCTGCTTTAGCGGTAACTGGTGCGATGAAAGCTAAAACGGCTTTCGGTGGTGGTGGTGGGAAGAGACGAAGGAAAGTTGTTAAGAAGAAGACCGGAAAGACGAAAGGTAGGGGCCTTTACCTAAAACCTTATCCAAAGAGGGGAGCTGGTGTTAGAAAGAAGAAGAGGAGTTGTTGTAAAAAAAAAAAAAAATCTCGATCCCGATAAGACCGTTGACAAATTTCGAGTTGATACACTACGCTAAACAACTAAGCATTCCCAATTTTAGAGGAGTGTTTATGCGTGACACGTTACCTCAAACAGGGCCCAGAAAATACGAGTCAGCTATAGTTAATCTGGACTCAAGTTACGGTGACGGTACTCATTGGGTTTGCTACAGAAAACGCCGGCATAATGTGAGCTATTTTGACAGTTTCGGAAATCTTCGCCCTCCTTGGGAACTCATATACTATTTCGGACCCACCGCTGACATACAGTATAATTATCAAAGTCGTCAGGGGTTTGATTCAGTTGTATGTGGACATCTGTGCTTAGAGTTTCTCAGCGGAAAGAATGTTTTGCCTGAGCGGGAAAGGTTCAAGAATAACTTGTGACGTATTTCCTCCATACGACACCAGTGATGGCGATTACGTAATTGGATTGATAGATCTGAGCACGTTCAATTCTATTCCCAATATTGAAAAGAATGTAAACGATAAATTTTATTACGGAAACCATGATGAAGTGATAACGTTTGAGGAAGGTTCTTACGAAGTAGAAGATATTGCGAATTATATACAGGGGAGACTACCGGAGGGGATCACAGTCCGCTTGAATGCAAATAACAATACTCTTAAGACCGAGATTAAAAGCAACGTGCAGATTGATTTCAGCAAGAAAGGCACAATTGCATCGATATTGGGCTTCAGCAAAAAGGTGCTGCAAGCTAATAAAGTACACACTTCAGACCTGCCTGTGAATATTCTCAAGGTGAACAGCATAAGAGTTGAGTGCAACGTTGTTCGCGGCTCGTTTGATAACGGTGTAGAGAGTCACGTTATTCACGAGTTCTTTCCACAAGTAGAGCCGGGTATAAAATAGTCGAGACACCTGGTACAGTGATTTATTTACCGCTCAACGTTCAGAAGGTGCACACCATAACTGTCGAGCTTAAAGATCAAGACAACAATCCTGTGAATCTCAGAGGTGAAACGTTATCTTTGAGGTTGCATATAAAGAAAGTGGGTGCTCATGGGTCTAGTATTTAAGGAGGGTGTGAACATAATTCAGGTCATTAGACCGTCGCGCCTGATAGTGGTAACTTCTGCTAACGCAAATTTCTTGCGCTCTCTTGGCTTTAAAGTTAACACCGGCGCAATTCGTGAAAATGCTCGATATAGAGAGTCCCGCTGAGTACAATGAAATCATTACCGGACTGGAATATCACACACATAATCCGTATGCTTCAACCACGTTTAATAATAACGATGAAATACGGATACCAATCAGTTATCAGGATTTAATAACAGCTCCTTTTGAAAGCACACTACACGTTGTGGGTACAGTAAGCGGTAAGAAAGCTGACGGTACAACAGATGCTAAAGTGTCTCTGGTTAACAACGCGATTGCTTTTCTCTTTGATGATATCCGATACGAGATTGGCGGTGTGGAAATTGATCGCACAAAGAATGTAGGTATAGCCAGTTCGTTAAAAAATATATTATCAGCTCGTGCGGAAGACGAAAATAATCTGGAAAATGCATGCTGGTTCGGCCCCGGTGGAAAGAAAGAAATGAACAAATTCTCATTTTCTGTGCCTTTAAGGTTGTTGTTGGGATTCGCAGAGGATTACAAGCGAATAATTGTGAATGTAAAACAAGAGTTGATACTGCTATTGCGGTCGGCGACAGATGCCAACGCTATTATTAGCGATGACGCAGCGACCCACACGTTGAAGATCACCAATCTGTACTGGCGGGTGCCTCACATCTCTGTATCCGACTTGTTTCGTGCTAAAATCCTACGTCTAGTTGAAAAAGATACTCCAATACATATACCGTTTAGATCGTGGGAGTTGCACGAATACCCTGTACTGCCGCAAACTGAACGTCAATCATGGACTATAAAAACTTCTTCTCAATTGGAGAAACCACGATACGTGATTGAAGCTTTCCAGACAGAAAGGAAAAACAACTTAAAGAAAGACATGTCATGTTTTGACAGTTGTAAGTTATCGAACATCCGCCTGTATTTAAATACACAATATTTCCCTTATGACAACATTCACGGAGACACCGCTATATTCTATGAAATGTTTGTAAGATTTCAAAACTCCTATTATGGCGATTTAGGCGGTCGTCGGTGGCCTGACGTCAGTCTGGACACGTTTAAAAATAAAACACCTCTGTATGTGATTGATTGTTCACGCCAAAATGATTCGGTCAAGTCTGGACCTGTCGATGTGCGGCTAGAATTTGAGGCTACGGAAGCGTTCAAGGCCAACACCACAGCCTACTGTCTACTGCTTCATGACTCGTATTTCGTTTACACAATGCTCAAGGGCACGGTAAAGAAGATGATGTAACGTGAATAAAACACGATGCAAATGACAGAATCTTTCAGTTTCAAATTGGACGCCACGATGGAAGGTTCACGGAAGATAAATATTGTCCTTGATTTGGTCGGTGAAATCCGTAGATTAATCCGCAATCACCAGTTAACAACAATGAAACGGACGAGTGATGGCTACATGCATTATTGCGAATGTGCGTATACCGCACCGGATTGTCAAGATGTACCAGACACTTGTGTATGTGTAATGATTGACAGGCGGAAAGATGAAATATTCAGACTGTTAAATGAAATTTACGATAACACTGTGCAAAACGACGACGACGATGTCATAGAAGATGATAGTGACTATACGATATCCTCTATGGAAGAAGGGGAGGAGGAGGAGGAGGAGGAGGTATGTAATTGTATAAGCCAGTGACTAATACGTCAGGTACTTAATGGTTTGCTCAAGGTGTACAGAGTCATTCGTGATCATGGAGCGAAAGAGTGAAGACATACTGGCTACAGTCGCTGATGCTGTGTTCAAGGAGGAGGAGGAGGACCAGCTGGTGAGTCAACCAATGGAAATAGACAAGGTTAAATCAGTCCGTAAAAGCTCAAAACGAAATCTCCCGAATCTAGTTACCGGTGTGTTTTCTAAAGTCTCTTTACTTTTTGAATCCTGATTGTTCCAAATACTTGATTGTAGGATTGTTTGTTGATCACGACAATGGTGTCGGTATCTTGATGAAAGGTAAAAGGGGAACGTTTGCGTTTTGGAAACCTGAAATGTTCAACATTCTATTAGGGTGCGCGAACCAAATCACCGGACTCTTGGAATCGACAGGCGTGCATAGATTCAGTAGTTCTAAAAGCGAAAGTGGAGAGAATATGGTGGTACGTAGAGTATTTGGTCAGCAGTACGTTGTACTGTACGACGGAAAGAATACATTAACTCTGTCCGTAGACGAGTGGACTCAGTTCACCAACTGTCTGCCCTGCGTAACACGTCAAATCAACGAGTTGTTTTTAACGGAGGATCTATTGAGATCTTACGTCGGTGATGTGTTAGCATTGCCTAACAACGGAAGTCCGGACGAGGGTTACGTTGATCCGCCTGAGGCTTTACCACGTCACCTTTGCGACAGACTTTTTGATGACGTCCAGTGCTACAAACGTTGGCCACATTCCAGCGGCGATGAATGTGGCAGTAGTTGAATTTCAAGCTTTTCAAGGTAACAAAAAAACCGTTTATAATCAAAGAGTTTGCCATTGTGGCTAATTCATTTCAATGTCAAATTGTTTTCAAACCTCCGTTTCCTAGGGAGAGATTAAACAAGAAAATGCGTACAACAGCTCTGTGGTTAGAGAAGAACTATCACAAGATCTTGTGGGAAGAAGGCGATTTCCCTTACAGTGGAAGTGTCATTCGCAACCTGTGCAAGCCGTTTACCATAATTTATACACGTGGTCATGAGAAAGCGAATTTTTTAAGACGGTTTCACTCTAACGTTTGTGAGCTGGACAACCTGGCATGTTATGACAGTAGTACATTATGCAGTTGTAAAGGAACGCATCGGTTTTCCTGCTCCCTACCGCAACACAGCGGCCGTGATGAAGATGTACGGTGTGCAATGCACGCTGCTAGATGTCGTTTTGAAATCCTGAATAAACAGACTCACCAGTCCGCTTAGTAGTCATTCTGTTCACGGTCACTGTTGAGATTACATCGTGTCAGCATGGCGAGTACAGCTGCTGCTGCTACCGCTGCTGTATGGGACCTCATTTCTCGAGAGCCCAAAGTGCCTGTCGGTGTGCTCACTGATGCGTTCATTTTGAAATTTAGTCGCTTTCTGAATTGGAAGCTTTTATCGGCAAATTATACTTTTTCGTTTGACATGTTGAGAATATTTCAGCATAAAGTAATTTGGACCACGATTTTGGAAAATGCTCGCCTTCCTGAATTCATTTTACGTGAAATGATGCCGAACTTTGACACTTACTGTTGGATAGTAATAAGTCGTCACCAGGTTCTATCGGAGCAGTTTATACACGATTTTGCTGAACAGCTGGACTGGGATTACATACTATTGTACCAAAACCTTAGTGGAAAGTTTCTTCAGGGACCATTGTAATTATTATAGTGATGAAGCGTAATGTGTCCCGTAGAAAAACTCCAGTTTTTACGATAGGCCACATTGAAAGGCTTCACCGAGTAAAGTGGTCAACAACCGATTCTCTGCTTGTGTTTCACGAGTCACATTGAAAGGCCTCTCTGAGTAAAGTGACTTGTAGGAATCTTACTGAGAATCGGATCTCGCTCATCCTCTGTAAGTTACAACGAGTCACATTGAAAGGCTTCTCCAAGTAAAGTGGCTTGTATGAAACCGACTGAGAGATGCTTCAGCTTCACCTGGATGAGGACAAGTCATATTGAAAGGCTTCACCAAGTAAAGTGACTTGTCGCGTCCGCCTAGTAGTATAATGTAGATTAGTACAAAAATGTCCTTCTCGGAAGGAGGAGGAGTTCGGCATTGAGTTGAGAACTACTCCTGGAAAAAATGGCTTTGCGAGAGCTAAGGAGTTTGGCATTAAGTTGAAAACTTCAAAGCTCACGTGGGGCAGAAAAAACACTTGCAAAATATAAAAGTTTTTGCGAGTACTTGACAGTGAGACGGAAAGGTTCGGCATTTAGTTGAGAACTTTAACGGACTCGCTAAACGGTCTCGCAAGGACACAAAAAAAAGTTTACTTTTTCGGAGGTGGCAAATTTGTTATGGAGTGGCCATCACGACAGAGTGGGCGATGGTTGGGGCCCACTCGCAAAGAGAGGTGACACGGAGAGGTTCGGCATTGAGTTGAGAACTTGAACGTGTTCAGTGTTCTTTGTTAAGTGAGATTAGGCCTCCTGGGGAAACTCACTATAATAAAAAACGCGCCGAGACCCCTACGGCCTGGCTCAAAGCCTACCGTGGTGATGGAAACGTGGGTCAACTACGCTGCATTCCTGTCTATATTCAGCTTGGCAGTTTGCCACGACCACAGCCGCGACTACCTCCACTTTCATTCCAAGGTATATATACTACCTGTGGCGAGCTGATCGTCACAGTCACTCTTCGTCTACGTGTCGACGCTCTCATTACAGGTAAGTGACTACACTACACATTTAACTGTTTTCTTTAAGATATTCGACTGCGCTCTCTATTTGCGGTGTGTTGCTCACGCATAGTTATTCTCAATCCGCTAGCCAAGTTAACAGTTTTACGATGAACTCGTTGTTAAGATTATTCGCTATACAGATTGTCGGTTTTCCTTTACAGATTGAAAAATGGAACTTTCTACAAAGCTTTCGTCCCTGGAGAAGCATGGTGAACCCACACCAAAGATGGCGATAAAAGAGTTGACACGGAAAGCTGGCTACAGGATCCTGGAGGCAAAGAAGGTGGACACTAAATTTGACCGGAAGGCAGTGATGTTACTCGTAGAAGTGGACAGCACCAAAACAGCCGTCACATTTCTACCGGTGAGATTTGAAAAGACTTTAGATGACAGTGATCTACAAGAAATGACGTCGTCTAAAAGGTATAAAGTTAGATGTACGGGTGTTAACGGACTTTTGGTAGATGTTAAGATTTGGAAATGTATGTAATCAGAACGCTTTTAATAAATGTAGTACGGTCGTCAACACGTGTGTTATTTCTGCAACGCCCCCGCCTCCCGGCTATTTTTACATCGCGGTCGGCAATGTGTTTTTGTTCTTTCTGTCTACAGTGGCTCGCCATATACAAGCAGACGATGGACGTCAATACAGGTAAGTGAATCCCACCTAAAAAGGGAGGGAGGCATTATGTGGTACGCAGTGTAACAACCAGTATCTCTGGACCGACTTTGTGCACCATATGATGCCTTAACCTGGGGGTGTACGCACCCGGACAGTCCCAAACCCTGTCCGGGGTGGGATTTACGTAAGTGTCTACATGTGTGTGTTGTGTAGCTTCATTCGCTTTGTCACAATGTTACAGAGTAAGATGGTCTGGTACACACATGCGTAGTTGTAGTCATTGGAATGCACAGCTGTATCCGCTCTGTCACCATGTGCTGTAACGAGGTTATGCTCGCCTACACGAGAGAGCTCTTAAGGTATGCCAACCGAGTGGTCTAAGCGCTCGTCTTACGTTCCGCGGGACCAGGGTTCAAATCCTGGATGGCTTGGCATACTTTTTTTTTGCGGCCTCACTTGCCGTTACCATTATGTTGTAAGCCGTCTCTACCAGATAGCAGCACCGAAGTCACACACGTACGCTAAGAACAATAGTGTTACAGTAGGCATACTTTTTTTACGTCCTCACTTGCCGCTACCAGCATGTTGTAAGCCGTCTCTACCAGATAGCAGCACTGCAGTCGCAAAGCTAAGAAACTACAGCTGATCGCCGATAACGCCGGGCGCCCCGCGCCGCACGTACAGCCATATCGCGCCGCCACGCACAACTCGTCTCCGTGGTCCAGTGGTCAGCGCGACAGTCTCGCATTCGTAGGGGCCCGGGTTCGGATACCGGCCGCCGGAGACACAAATTTTTGTTCATCCGCCATGACACCGTCCGCCATCGCTCGTCCGCCATCGCTCTCGTAAGGTGGGGGGCTTGCTGCTCTCCCATTGGCTGGGGGGTCGTCGCAGGGGGTCTAGGAGTGGGCGGGGGGTGTTGGAGGGGGGAGGGGAGGGGGGCAGGGGGGCGTGGCCTAGCCGCCATTGCTGCTTTCTCATTGGTCCAGAATAACTCCATAAGAGCCCATGTTAGCGCTAAAGTGGCGCCCGTTCTACTCGTACGTAATTTATATGGACTTTGAGAGCATATTAGAAAAAATTCCGACATGCAAGAACAATCCACAAAGATCGACTACAAGCAAGATTCAGAAGCACATTCCTTATGGTTTTACTCTATATTTAGTGTCAAATGTGACCAATCGTATGTACAAGCCGATATGTTATCGAGCAAAAAATGAAGAAGATTTGCCAAATGTTCCTGCAAAATTGTTTGAAGAACTCAATAAATTATCGAAATACATAGCTACAAAATATAATTCTAAGAACAAAAAACCTATGAAATTAACTGAAGAAGAAGAAATTTCATACCAAAATGCAAACGTTTGTCATATTTGCGAATGGTCTGCTTATGATGTTGAGTCAATTCAGTATGGTTTTACTCCTGATAGTTGGAAAGATAAGAGTTATAATAAAGTAAGAGATCATTGTCATTTAACCGGCAAGTTTCGAGGCGCAGCTCATGCATGTTGCAATCTGAATTTGAAATTTCCACAAAACATTCCAGTTTTCTGCCACAATATGTCAAATTACGATACTCATTTGTACATAAAAGAATTGGCTAAACAATATGGAAATGTTGATTTGATTGCAAACACCGATGAAAAATATATAAATTATTCTGTAAATTCTGGATATGGCTATGAATTCGAAGGTGATAAGCCAAGAAAATTCATCAAGTTTTCGTTTGTAGACACGTTCAGATTCATGGCCTCGTCTATAGAAAAGTTAGCTAAAAATCTAAAGAGAGAAGACTTCAAACATACAAATCATTTTATACAAGATGGACTGAATGAGATAATAGAAAGACAGCCAAATGACGACGACGAGATTTTTAAAATTCTATCTGGAAAAGGAATATTTCCCTATGAATTTATCGACAGTATTGAAAAACTTGATTACACAGAAGAATTGAGAATTCAAGATTTCTATTCACTTTTGACAGATGAGAGCATATCTGAGAAAGATTTTCAACACTACTTAAATGTTTGGAACAAATTAAAAGAGAAAAATCTTGGAAATTACTCTGATTTGTACAATATCCAAGATGTTTTATTGCTTGCTGATATATTCGAAAATTTCAGAAACATTTGCCTTAATTGTTATAAACTCGATCCGGCACACTATCTAACAGCTCCCAGTCTCGCATGGGACGCAATGTTAAAATTAACGAAAATTGAGCTTCAGCTAATTAACGATTATAATATGTATTTGATGATTGAAAAAGGCATTCGCGGGGGCATTTCTCAGTGTATTAAACGATATGTGAAAGCAAATAACAAATATTTGAAAGATTTCGATAAGACAAAGCCCGAAAACTATTTGTTATACGTTGATGCTAATAACCTTTATGGGTATGGCCTAATGCAAAAACTGCCGTTTAGTGATATCAAGTGGATGGATCCAAAAACTTACACAACTGAAGAATGGAAAGGAACAATTTTGGAACTCACTGGCGACGAAGATTATGGCTATATTCTCGAAGTTGATCTTGGATATCCAACGAATTTACACGAACATCACAAGGATTTACCTCTTGCTCCAGAACATTTTAAAAACAAACTTTGCACAACTCTACTGGATAAAACTGAATACGTTGTTCATTCGAGAAATTTGAAGTTCTATTTGGAACAAGGTATGATTTTGAAACATGTGAATAGAGTTATTGCATTCGATCAGAAGCCTTTTATGAAAGAGTACATTGATTTTAATACTAATATGAGGACCAAAGCTACAAGTGACTTTGAGAAGGATTTTTATAAGCTGATGAACAACTCAGTTTTTGGAAAAAGTATGGAAAATGTGCGAAATAGATGCGACATTAGACTAGGAAATGAAGAATTTTCAATGAAACAGGCCAAGAAAACGAACTTCAAAAGCTTCACTATCTTTGACGACAACTGTATAGCGAGTCACATGTATAAACAAAAGGTTAAATTTAACAAACCGATCTACATAGGATTTTCAGTTCTCGACCTCTCAAAATTGCTAATGTACGAGTTTTATTACAACAAATTAAAGAAGTTTGATCCAGATTTGAATCTATGTTACATGGATACAGACAGTTATTTTCTAGAATTGAAACGAGATCCTTTTAAAATTATTAAAGAAAATATAGAGGACTTTGATACGAGCGATTATCCAAAAGATCACGAATGTTTCACTACTAAAAATAAGAAGGTAATAGGGAAATTCAAAGATGAGTTAAATAGCGAAGTTTTAGAAGAATTTTGTGGTTTAAGGTCTAAGATGTACTCGTACAAATATCTAGACAAAAATCCAGTAAGATGCAAAGGGATTAAGAGAAGCGTTGTAAATAAAACAATAAATATCGAAAACTTGAAGAAATGTTTGTTCGAAGATAAAGAAGAATTTAGGGAGATGACAGTCATCAAAAGTTATAAACATGAGTTGTACACTGTTACCATAAACAAGCTGGCACTGAACGCTAAAGATGATAAGAGAATTGTCCTAGAAAATAAGATCGATACAGTACCGTATGGCTATAAAAATGAAGCAAAATCTGATATATTAGACGAATTAAATAAACTTGGAAACTTTGATATGTAAATGGAAGATGATTTAATTCACTGTCACAAGTGTAAAAAGAAAACGAAAAATATAGATTCAAAAATCGTTCAAACTCAAAATGGATTGTATAGAATTGCTGCAAAATGTTCAAAATGTAAGACAAACAAGAGTAAGTTTATAAAGAATCCAAATCCAAAACCTGTTAAGCAAGAATTGAAGACTAAAGATGAGATAGAGATTGAAGCTAGAGAAATTCATGCACCGGTACGAAAGAAGTTTAAAAAGAGAAAAATTATAACATTAGGAATTGACGATTTATGGGCAGCAGATTTAGTTATAATGTCTAACTATTCAGATCAAAATGATGGATTTAAGTATATGTTAAATGTTATTGATACTTTCTCAAAATATGCTTGGTCAAGAGCTATCAAAAGAAAAAACGGCAAGGATATTTCAAAAGCTTTCGAAGATATAGTAAAAGATGCCATAAGGATCAATCACAAACCTCCTAACCTACTTCATACAGATAAGGGTTTAGAGTTTAAAAATAAAGAATTTAACGATGTTTTGAGGAAATACAACATTAAGATTTATCATACTGAAAACGAAGAGAAATCAAGTATTGTAGAGAGATATAACAGAACTCAAAATGAGAGAATGAAAAGTAATTTTTGAGATTAATAAAAACTTTAAATGGATCGATATTCTTCAAAAAATCGTAAACAATTATAACGATACAGTTCACAGCACAATCAAAATGAAACCGAAAGACGTAGATAAGGATGCAGAAAAGGAGTTATTAGAGACCGTTTTCAAGTATGTTCCACCTGAAATTCACACGAAAACTAAATTTAAAGTCAATGATCATGTAAGAATTGTTAGTAAAAAACAAACATTTTCGAACAAATATAAGAACAATTGGTCAAGAGAAATCTTTGTGATTTATCAAATTAATAACACAGATCCTGTAACTTATAGTATAAAAGATTTAAATAATGAAGAAATAACCGGAAAGTTTTATGAATATGAATTGAAGAAGTCAAAACTGTAATATAAATTTTCTATATATAAATGGCGCATCAAAAGAAATGTACAAAGTGCAAAGAATTTAAAGATTTAAATGAATTTTATAAAGATAAAAATAGGAAAGATGGAATGCATTATAATTGCAAAGATTGTGAAAGGGAATATCATAAAGAATTATATGATAAAATAGAAAAATTAACTTTGGAAGATAAAGAATGTCTTAAATGTAAAGAAACTAAAAAAATTTCAGAGTTTAATAGTGATCACTATAGTAGAGATAAGAAAGACTCATATTGTAAAGATTGTGTAAAGAAGAATCACCATAGATTATATTATGAAGATACTCAATGTGAATGTGGAAGAACTATAAAATGGTTAAATAATTATCAAAAACATTTACAAACAAAATATCATAAGTTAAGAGTTTAACATTTTCATTGTGTAATAATTTTTTCTATTTAAATGGAGTCTCAAAAGAAATGTACAAAGTGTCAAGAAGAGAATAGAAAAGACTGTTATTGTAAGGAATTATATGATAAAATGAACAAATTAACTTTAGAAGAGAAAAAGTGTTACTTTTGTAAAGAAATTAAAAATATTTCTGAATTTAATAACTGGCAGTATAGTAAAGATAGAAAAGATGCTTTTTGCAAAGATTGTGCTAAAAAAATTTTCAGCGAAAGTTATAAAAACGAAATGCCTTGTGAATATGAAAAAAAGATTTTACAATGGTTACCTAGTTATGCTAAACATTTACAAACAAAATATAATAAATCGAGAGTTTTTAGTAAAATTTAGAAACATTTTCATCGTGTAATTTAGATATTCTATAAATCAGTCGAGATTCTGCCATATTTGTAGTAAAATGATTTCCGTTGTATAAAATATTCAAAGATTCTTTCATTTGGTTATACAGATTGATAGAATTTGGTTTCGTCATCAATGAACAAAATCTCTAATTCAGGATAATTTATTTTTAGATGTTTTAATCGGTTTTGGTATTTCTCGTTTCTGAGCTCTGATAACGTAATAAGGATATTCCCACATGTGATTCTTCTTAATTAACACAAAAACATGGTGTTTTTTTCTTATCAAAATCTTTACATACCATATCTCTCTTCATTAATTCCATTCGCAATTCTTGATTCTCTATTTTCAATGATTTCATTTCATCTTTAATTTGTAACTGTTTTATTTCATCTTTTAACTGCTTATTTTCGTTTTTGAGTTTGTACTCACCATATTTTCTAATGGAAGGTAATACTTCTTTCGTAACCCAATTTTTAAACAATTTCGCTTCTGGTTTATGCGATCTCAAAATTAAAGAATAAAGTCCAGATTCATTAACGAAAACAGTGTTATTTTGGAAGTTTGAAGGTAAGCTATTTATAGCCCCCCTTATATTTAGATTAAAATAGAAGTTTTTATCATCTTCGTCAACGTTTATTCTGATCGTTTGCATAGTATTTTCATATTCTAGAATTTTTGCTACGTCTTTAGCCTTAAACCAGATCACATTGTTTTCGTCAACAATCGTAAAGATATGTTTGTTATTGAATTTTAGTTGATTATTGAGTAGGTCTACAACTGACTCCATTTAGATAGAAATAAAATTTAACTAGTAATTTTTATTTCAGTATAAAGTCCAGATTCATTGATAAAAACAGGGTCAGGATGAAGATTGTTAAGGGGTCTATGGGATAGACTCCTGTAATTTATACATTCAAAAGTTGTTTTCTTGAAAATTTGAAGGTAAGAACGATTCGTTCCCCCCTTGATTCATCATTCTTTCGACAATCTTAAATATATTGTTGTTTTACTCTCATTATTTAATAAATTTCCCTCAGAGTCTTGTATAGTTAGAACGATTTTTTGAATTCTTTTAATATTTTTTCTAATTGGAATATAATCGATTTCATTCGGTTTTTCACTGATTTTTGATCCATAAGCAACATTTGGGAAAAAAGTGTACAAAATTTCAGATTCTTTGTGTAAATGTTCGGTATGATTTTCAAAACTAGGTTCAACGAGATTGCAGTGCACTTCAATTACATCGAACGGTCTAAATTTTGGCGTTTTATTTCCTAAATATACCTGATTTGGCTCAATAGTTTCTTGAACAAACCCTAACAATTCTACAATAATTGCTGAAAACATTATTCTTACTGGTGATTTTATTTGAATTTTATTAGAGAGATAATTTTTTTGCATTTCAAACTTGTTTTCGTCAAAGTTTAAAGATTTATCTGATTGTTTGAATGTTTTCAGATAATTTTTAAGGGAATTTTTAATTTGATCGAAAGTATAATATCCTTTGTTTAAACCATAATATTTTGTTATGTTCTTCTCACTAAATCCTATACAATAAGGAGAACTTTCACTAATATTTATTACAAAATTGTCAGAATAAAAACCGCTTAAACCGATAAAATAATTTGATTCTTCCTCTAAGTGTATAGGATGTTCCAAGTTTAAAACTAATTTAGAGCTTTCTGAAGTCAACTTGAACAGCTTCATTTTCGCAAGCGTTGCTTCAAGATGAAAATCTTCTATTTAAATGGAGAAATTTTTAAAGCAAAAAGATCAGATAAAACTTCAAACGTTTGAAGAAAATAAGAAAGATCAACCAATCAGATTGTTAATTGTTGGTTCAAGTGGATGTGGAAAAACAACTTTATTATTGAATTTTATCTACAATAGGTTGATTCCTTATTCCAATTTGTATGTTTTTAGTAAATCTTTAGAACAAGACGCCTATAAAAAATTACAAGAAAGATTTGAAAATATTGAGAAAAACTTAAACAAAAAAATATCACATTTTTATAATGCTTCCGAGGACATAGTTCCGTTAAGCGAATGTAAACCCAATTCTCTAATCGTTTTTGATGATTGTATTTTAGAAAATCAAGACGTTATTAAGGAATATTTCGTAATGTCTCGTCACAAAAACATATCTTGTATCTATCTTTCCCAATGCTTTTCAAAGGTTGATAAACAAGTTATTAGAAATAATTTGAATATGTTGTGTGTTTTTAAGCAAGACGATCACTATTCGAGAAAGATTTACAACAATTATGTGGGATCTGATATGAGTTTTAACCACTTTATTGAGTTATGTGATAAAATTTGGAAGGAAGACTACGGATTTTTAAACTATTAATCTAACTTTGAAGCCTAAAAATGGTAAATATCTGAATAAATTTTCTAATATAAATGCTGCTCAGTGGTCTCGATAAAATATTTGTTACAATTATTTTTATATTATCTTTAATTTTTTATTTACATTATGAAAATAACAGAAAAACGGTAAATCTGTTCACGTTCCACGTTCACGTTCCACGTTCTCGTTCATGTTCACGTTCCACGTTCACGTTCATGTTTCACGTTCATGTTTCACGTTCGTGTTTACGTTTCACGTTCGTGTTTCACGTTCCACGTTCACGTTTTTACGTTCCACGTTTTACGTTCCACGTTCACGTTTTTTACGTTCCACGTTCACGTTTTACGTTCCACGTTCACGTTTTACGTTCCACGTTTCGTGTTCTCGTTTCGTGTTCACGTTTCCACGTTCCACGTTTACGTTTCAAAATTTTCCTAAATAAATGGCGAACGTAACTTCAGAAGAAGCAAAAAAACTTGATCAAATAGAAAAGAAATTAATCAAAGAATTTAAAGAACAGATTCGAATTGATGAAAAAGAAACAAGAATTTATTCAAAAAATTAATCAACCTGTAACTTCTGCAATAAAAAATGTTGAGGGCAAAATTGAAAATGTTTTAAGCGATAATCAAAATTTAATGAATTTGGTTCCAGTTGTACGACAATTTGCCGATATTTAAATTCCAGAATCTGAGTTTGAATTGCCAAAATTACCATCTTCAACACCATTTAGACCTCGAATCATTGAAGACTCTACCATAGTTGAACCAATAAGTCCTGGAACAACGGATATAATAATTGGTGAAATTGGTAAAAAATTTCTTCCTAGAGCAAAGGATGATAAATTTGGTTTGTATTGGGACAGAAAAAAGAAAAGTTTTATGATTGGAAATTTTCCCGTGAATTTTGAGCATAATGATATCATTATTAATGAAAAAACATATGAAGGAACTCAAGGTTTATGGAGATTATTAACAGGCACTGATGTTCCAAAAGACGGTTTATATTCTGAAGAAGACTTGAAAAAGTATACTGAAATTTTATGGATTCAATTTACAAAAATAATGATCCATCAACTAAGAAACCAAAGTCAAGTAAAGGTAAAAAATATCTCAATTTGATTAAACCAATTTGGGAAAAACGAATCGAAGGATCAGGTGTGAGAAAATACAGTGATAATAAGATTGAATACAGATATATCGACGATTTGACAAAACTCGATGGAATTATTAATTATATTTATGCTCAAGAAAAGGCTGGAAACAACAATTTTTTGAACGAAAAGAAAGCGATTAAAGATTTTATTTCGAACAAACTTGATGAAATGATTGAAAAACCTGATGGAATTAAATATTTAAAACGAGTTTTGCCGGCAATAAGTTCATCTATGATTGAGGGTAGTGGACTTTTGAATGATTTTATCAACAATTTACCTTTTGAATTACACGTACCAACTTATCAGTATCTGGGGCCTGGCACAAAACTCGAAAAAAGACTAAAAAGAGGAGATCCTGGTATAAATAAATTAGATCAAGCTGCTATGGAACACGATATTTTTTATGCAAAACATAGAGACACAAATTCCAGACATATCGCAGATAAAGTTTTTGCAAGATAAGGCAATGGATAGATTTTTATCAAAAGATGCTAGTTTAGGTGAAAGATTTGTTGCGCTTCCAACAGCTGGAGCAATGTTTTTGAAGAGAAAACTAGGAATGGGAATCGAAGAGAACTTGAAATTTTAACTATATAAATGGAGGTGACGTAAATTTCAGCAAAAATCAGAAAGAAAAAATAAAATCCGCTTTTAAGAAAAAAATACCCGTTAGTATTCAATTTAAAATAGATCAACTAAAAAATGGCGAAGATAAGATATTTTTAACAAATAGACAATACAATAAACTCGAAAAACATAAGAAAAACAATAAAGGAACCAGAATAGAATTTTCTTATAATCAGTTGAAAGAACTCAAAAATGGTGGACTTTTGAAAGATTTATTAGATTTTGGAGAAAATATTCCAGTTGTTAAAAAATGTTGTTCCTTATGTTCGTAAAGCTGCTCCAATCGTTAAAAAGGATGTGATTCCTATTGTTCGAAACATTTTAAATTGGTTAGATAAAGAGTTGGAAGATGTTACAGGATCTGGATTAGATGAAAAAAAAACTTTGAATTACGTGAAATCAAACATTGAAAAAAAAATTTGAACCTTTAACATTCGGAGAATTGGAAGGAATCTGCAAAAACATTAAACATTTTAGAGGAATCTTCATGAGAGATACATTACCTGAAAAAGTTAAGAAATTTGAATGTGGAATTGTGAATTTAGACTCGATTATGGGAAGTGGAACGCATTGGGTTTGTTATTATAAAAATGATAAGAATACATGTTATTTTGATTCGTATGGAAGAATTGAGGACAAACCACCTATAGAATTGATTAAATATTTGAAAAAATCAAGCGTCTACTACAATGATTCTCAGATTCAAGACTATAAAGATCCCCCAATTTGTGGTCATTTATGTGTTTTTCTTTTGAATGAACTGAGTACTGGTAAAGATTTTAAAGAAGTTGTTAACAAATTATTGCTTAATAAATATGGATTCACAAAATATTTTTGACGTATTTGGAACACAAATTATTCAAAATGTAGATAATAGTTTGAATTTTGATAGTTTGAGAAATGAGTTTGATAACAAGTTAGATAATTTATTACAAAACCTTCCAGATTCAGATATGTTTGCTGTCGAGATTGAAGATTTTAAAGCAGAATATGATAACAAACTTGCAAATTTCATGAGTTCAAATGAAGTTGCTGATAAAATAAAAACATTGGAAAAAGAAGTTGATGATGGTGTAAACAAATTATTTACCAATTTAATGTCTCATATCGAAAAAGCTGATGAAATTACTGAAGCGATCAAAGTTGAAAAGAATTATGTTAGTTTGGCTAATAAGAAAAAGAATTGTCGGTGTTCGACCTGGTATTGACAAACATGATGTTGTTGTTAAAGAACAAATTTTAAAACCTCTAAAATTATCAGAAAACATCGATATTGTTGATTTACATGATCCGAATGTTAAAAATGCCTTAGATTTTAAAGGAAAAAGAATTAGCAGTGTTAGTAAAGGAATTAATCCATTTGATGTTGTTGTAATGATTCAATTAGAAGATCATATTAAAATGTTTAATGAACTAAACAAAAATTACGAGAATCATAAACAGCATGTTAAAGATTTTACAACAGAAGTCTATGAAAAACTTGAAGCGAGAAGTAAAAAATCTATAGAAAATTGTGATGAAAAATTTACAAACTTTGAGGAAAATTTCAATCTATATAAAGCCGATCTTATTGAAAAAGTCAATAAATTTCAAGAGGATTTTAATGAAACCTATAGAGAAAAATGTGAAGTTTCTAAAAGAGTAGCTATTAATCAAGCTTTACTTCATAACAAATTAAATAAACTAGAAGAAAACTTTAATAAATTTAAAGAAGATGTCGATAAAACTTTTGAAAACATCGACAACAGATTTAATGGAGTAGGCGGCTATGATGACTAATTTTCCTTATATAAATGGCGCTCATATATTGTGTGAGATGTAAAGAAAAAACTGCAACAAATGATATAAAATACTATGCAAACATTAACGGAGTTAAAAGAATTTCGGGAAAATGTGCTGAATGTAACTCAAAAAAGAGTCAATTTATAAAAACTTGATTTTGAAATTTTTTCTTAATAAATAGAGATGGCGGGACATTACAGTGCTTTCGATCTTTTTATCATGCAACACGAAAGAGATTTGAAAAAAGAACATTGGGATGACATTTCTCAAAAATATGAATTATCCGAAGATATGATGAGATTATACGTAAACAAATTGAATTGGTATAACATTGCAAAATATCAAACTCTGTCCCCAGAGTTCATTCAAGAAAATATACATTATCAATTAAAAGATCATATGTCTGTTCTTTGTCTCTATCAACACTTGAGTATAAAGTTTTTGGATGAAAATAAAGATACAGTTGATTGGAATAATATTATAGATAGCGGTTACTATCCTGTGCAGATTTTATTGAAATATGTGACCGAGATCGCAAAATTTAAGGAAGAGAATCCTGAATATGACGAAGTAGATCATTAAAAATGACTCTAATCTTTTTAATTATTTTACTAAAATTTATATCTTTTCTTATAAAAACGTACATTAGATCGATGAAAAAATGATACACGATGTTTAAAATTTCTCTTATTAAATGGCGGACTACAGAAAATATGCTAGTGATATTGAAAGGGCGGAGTTTAAAAATTTCTATCCAATTAGTAAACAACATTTGAATGAACCGAATAAAAGAACTGAGTTTAATATTGATTTTGGAGATAACTTTTGCTCGTCTAACTTCCAGTTTTATATTTCTGGAACTTTAACAAAACAAGATGGTCAAGCATATCTTGGAACTGATAATGTTAGATTAATCGATAATTTTATACCGTTTTTATTTTCTAAGATTGAAGTAAGAAAACACAATAAATTGATAGAAGAAGTCGAAAACTGTGGCCAATTAAGCACAATTAAAGGAACTATTTCGTATTCAAAAAGTGATGTTATTTCTCAAACTTCTAATGGCTTTGAATCAGATTTTAAATTTGGTGTTTTTGAAGCAGCTGGAAATTTATCTCATTTTGGATTAGGATTTTTTGAAAATGTTACTATTCCGATCTATAAAGGAGGATTTTATCTAAGTTTTATAAGAGCAGAAGACGATGATGTGATTCTGAAGACTGCAACTGGAAATGTTATGCCTGTTGATGGAAAAATAACAATTACAGATTTTTTTATTAGAGTTCCAATGATTGATTATAAAATCACGAGTAAAATAAGGTTGATTGATGAAATTACAAAAAGTCAAAACATTATGTTTAATTTTCTAGATTGGCAATGTATTGAACAAAAAGGTATTTCCGGAACAACTTATTCGTTCGATATTACAAATATTTATAGAAATATCTTCAATCCCAAGTTCGTTATCATAGGTTTTCAAACAGATAGACAGAATAATCAAGAAAAAAATCCTTCAAAGTTTGATAGTTTGGATGTAAAAAAATATCAGAGTAAAATTGAACGGTTCTTATTATCCAGATGAATTACAAAATTTAAACATTTCCGGAGGTCTTTTCAGAATCATGTATCAGATGTATCAAGATTTTAAGAAAGTTTACTGTAATAATAAGGAAATGTATTACAATCCTAAAGAATTTTTAGCGAATAGACCTATTTATGTCATTGATACAACAAAGAGTTTGACAAATATTTCTGGTTCAAAGAACGATATAATTATCAATATGGATTTTCAAAAAGCTGTTACAAACGCGATTTGTTATGTTGTTGTTGTCTCTGAGAAATTTTTAGCCTATGATGTGATTAAGAACGATATTAGAGAAATTCAGTAAAAATCACGTTATTTTCACTATTATTCATCGGATAATTTTAAAACTTTACAGAATTGTTAAAGACATTGATATAAGTATTCATTTTTAATTTCAAAAGAATATCTTAAAAAATGGGGATGATATTAACAAAAAACTATTCCAAGGTCATCTTAAGGGTTGGACCGGAAGTTATGATTTTAAAAAATACTTTTATATTTACTGATCCTATATACCAAATTTCAGCAAAAAAGCTCCAATAGTTCTCGAGATATAAGAGTTTTAAGATAAGGGATGATTGGGGTAGTTTTTGAAAATTTTGTTATTTTCATGAAATTTTAAGTTGAACTCGCTTGTTTTTGAGGTTTCAGATTTTTCTGATAATTTTTTTTATTTTTTTTATGAATATTAAGAAATAGGGGATGATTTCACCCTTATGGATAAGTTAAGTCGAAAGAGTTAAGTATTTACTATATGTGTACCAAATTTCATTAAAATCGGTTGAGTGGTTTTTGAAATATAAAATTATTAATAAATTTGTAAACTAGCACTCCTAATTGAACAACTTATATAGCAGAGATATAGCTTATAACTTTCGAGACTCTCCGTAGCTCAGTTGGTAAGACGCTTGCCTTCAAAGCCTGAGGTTCTGGGTTCAAATCCCAGAGCTTCAGGCGCGCTTTTTATTGAGGAAGACATGGTTGTCGTTCAGTGGTTGGGGACAAGTCTTTACACGAGTGGCCATAGTGTAATGACTATAGAACAAGCCGAGTAATGACAACTGTGGTTGGCGCGCCATTTGCTTCCTCACCTTTCCACTTCATTCCTTAATTCCTTCTCTTCCTTAATTCGTACATTCCTTCTCTTCCTTAATTCGTTCATTACATTCATCATTCACATCATTCATTAATACAACATTACACTTACAAAACACCCGACACAAATTCCCTAATTGTATCTCTCCATCAACTTCTACACAGTAGTTACCAAAGAAAAATGAGACTTGGGAACAAAAAAATTCCAGAGTCTAAGACCCGAATTACAGCTCCTAGCCATTAACTTGGTTGGACAGTAGCAGTGCAGGGCCAAGTCTCTAAACAATAGACACCGTAGAAGTTGAATGTGATGTGATTCCCCATAGCGCAAACACGCACACTAACAACACTACACCAAAGACACAATCATTCATTTTGTCTTTTACAATAATTGATGATGTTCATATTATTCTCTTTCATTCCTTCTAAAACTTCAAAAATATACTCTTTCGCTGATGAAAAATCTCGATTTCTTCCGGAATAATCTTTGTAATCATAGACAAAATATCCTAAATAGTTGAATAATAAAATAAAATCATTTCTTTTTATCTCAGTAGTTGAAATATAAACATAAACATTTGCGTTGAAAAATTTATATCTCGGCAGACTTAGTTCCATAATCTCCATTTATAAAAAAATCTTTTTGTTTAAATGGAAGAGTATAATGCCAACTGTTACAAGTGTTCTAATAGAGGAGAAATTATCGATAAAAGATATTTAGTTTGTAGAGGTTGTAATTTAATTTTGTTAGAAAGACCTAAACCTAAGAAATTTCGAAATAAATTAACACATTTGAATAACCTGCTTACAAAATTGCAATATGGAGACAAGAAGCAAACAAAATTTGTTACAGAATTTAGAAAACAGAATAAAAATTTTTACTTATCTCTTGGAACCATTGACAAAATTATTTTCCTTTTCAAAGAATACATTAGGTTTGTAGGTATCGATACACACGTTTATTATGAAAAGATATTACCTGTATTTTTTCATTATCTGGATGTTGAATTTGTTTATGATTTTGAACCAGAAATCCTCGATGATTTTATAGTACATTTGGAGAAATTAAACGAAGAACCTCTTGAAAAGAATGCGGTTTTACTCACATTCTCCCCGACTTCTCGAGTGAAGGTTAGCGAATTTCATTTTTTTCGTCTTTAAATTTTTTCTATTTAAATGGAGTTCTTGAAGGAGTTAAATGATATTGGAGAATGTAAGTTTAAAGAGTATAAGAAGTTAAATGAATTGGAAGAAAGGAAGAAACATAGAATCTTGAATTTAGAGAAAATGAAAGATAAATTCGGGTTTACAATAATTGCCGAGTTGGAAGATTGTAAAGTACACTTGCCGAACAGATTTTTGACTGTTTTGGATGAGAAAAAGATTAAAGAATTAAACAAAAATGAAAAATTACACTTGATTGTTACTGGAAAGAAGACTATAAAAGATAAAGAAATTATAACAATTAACTTTGTAGAATAAAGTCTTAACTCTAAAACTTGCAGTCCCTCCCCACGTCATAGTACTGTTTTGATAACCATAGTTGGTGTCTTTCTTCATAGGAATCACATGGAATATTATCTACAGTAATACCTTTTGTTTCACACAAAATGTGGCTATATTCTATAAGAAAAATTCTATAATGCTCTTTAATGAATTGTGTTGATAAATCTTGATACTCACAAAAATTCCTAAGAAATTCATCAATTAAGTCTTGATTATCTTGAAAGAACGTATAATATGGGAAAAATTTCATAAAAAAACGATGAAAACTCTCTGTTTGTTTATTTTTTACTTTCTTTTCAATATCTTTCGTAATTATATTAAATATGTAATCCCTTATTTTTTTCGTTTTTTGTGTGTACACGTGTGCAGTTTTCGTTCTTTCTGCAAAAGACTCTACAAGTTCTTTTAATTCTGTTTCATTTAAAGACGGTATCAACTGTTGTTGAGAATAAACCGGCAATTCACTGAATTCATCTTTGTTGCACTGTTTTAATGCTAGAAATTGTAGAGAGCTTGGTGAGTTCATGTTGTTTATTTAGTAGAAAAGTTTTTTATTAAAGTATGTTTTTAGTAAAAATGTTTTTATTTTATTAAGATAAATCCTTTATTCGTAGCAGATTTGACAACATTTTACAAAGCACAGCTTAAGAAAGTAGAAGCTCAGATTTGGTTAATTTTTCATTCCACAGAGTAATGTACCGATCGCTTTTGGAGACGAACGACTGTAGATTCGGTTAATTTTTCATTGAGATTTGCTGTGTTATTTCTCAGCTTCCTTTATGGTACATTGAACAGTATTTTACATGGCTTTTCGGTTGGCTCCGAAAGTGCGCCAGGAACCCCATATTACTATCTACTTCCTTGTATTCTGTACGTAATTTTTTAGAGCAAAACGAAATATGCTTATATAAATTTAACGTAAAAAAAGGACATGATTGAAAAATCCTAGCACCTCAAGTTCTGTACATAAACTAGAATTAATTTAATATTTGCATAATGGAAACTATATGAACATTTTATGATTTTGGTTAATTTCATGGAGGCTGACCATCCAAGAGAAATGGTTATATCAACAATAGAAAATTGTTGGTTAAAAAAAATGCCAGTGAACGAAATATGGGTAATTTGAAACGATAAAAGATGTGTTATAATAGCCGGTATAGGACTTTTTATAGTGTAAACGGATGATAATAAGGTGCCACCTGCCCTAACCGATCAGGGACTAAAGAATTCAACAATGTGAACAAAACAAAAATATATCATATAAATTAACAAAAATATACAATGCGAAAGGACCATTCTATAAGAACGCCGTCCCAATTTGAACGTTTTACTGGTCGTATTTGTGATGTGAAACCACCGCCTATCTCGGCAGAAGAGGCTGTTTAAAAGGAAAGGGCCGCTCAGTGGTCGCTCTTTAAAGGAGAAATCATGCTCCACTTCGCTTGTCTCGGTTATCTTGCGATAAGCCCTGTACACGCTAGACTACGCCATTGGCAAGATAGTAGGTGGAATGGAACCATCTGACAAACTTGAATGAATAAGGTGTATTGAGGATAGCCTTGTATTCAGCGTAGGAGTAAATGTGAGTAAATTTGTTCAAATTTAAACTATTAGTCCATTGTACAAGTAGTTATCTCTCAGTTACCAATTTATGGAAGGTACGAATGCTCAACAAAAGAAATATAATAGTTGAAGAACAAAATAAATCAGAGAGAGAGAGAGAGAGAGAGAGAGAGAGAGAGAGAGAGAGAGAGAGAGAGAGAGAGGAGAGAGAGAGAGAGAGAGAGAGAGAATCTTTTTAGATACTAAGGCCGCTGTAATTAAATCATAATATACATATAACAAAACAGGGTTTTAATACCAAAAATCCTGAAGGATCAACGATTACCTTATTTAACCATGCTAGAGTAACGTTACAAGGATATGTTATGCTTATGCAATGAATTCTTGTATTCAATTGAAAAAAAAAATTCATTGGTTTCTATTCAATTTAGAATTTGAATTGTGTTTAAATTTTTTATGTTGGTAATGTTTTTATTTCTTTTTTATGTTAAAACAGATTAATTGTATAGAAATTTATTACGTACATATTTTATTTATTTAGTAAAAAAAATAAGAAAAGTGATATAATCACATTCTCTTTAAATATTTACAAATATTATGAAAAATAAGCATTGTGTCTGCCATTGACACTAACACATTACATTATAATGGATAGGAATTTATTCGCATACATTGTTTTACAAACATTAAAAATCATACTCGATCATAAAATGAAATTTAGTCTATATGTTACATCTGCTTATATTTCAAAACCACATTTAAGTACTGCTATATAAAAATAATAAAGCTATAAACACTATCTAGCTCAAAAACATAAAAAAGGAAAAGCCTGTTTACTAGAGAGAGAATTCTTGTCAGATTGTACCAATATGTGAATGATAGTAAGTGACTTATTTGGCAATTTAGGTTAATATATAAATTTGACAGTATAGAGGTACCTTCTGCTGTAATAACATGTCTAAAACGAACAATATAACGAAACCAAAACAGTACTTAGTATCAGCTGTTGTAAATGTTGCCACAATAACCAGCTAATGGCCATATTGTTATTGTTTGTAGCCGCTATAACAACAACGCCTGGATATTATTAAACACATTCTATAGTAGTCTTCGTTTAAAAGGAACATTTGCCTTTTTTATTCGTTGTTACATAATACATTGTTGAGATGTGTAACTCTAGAGGTCTTCAAGTTATCTCCCTACCATAGTGCAAAGTATAAAGTGACAACTCATTTAACCTTTGGTTAACTATCATACATTGTGTAACATTAGATTTGGTACAAAATATCAAAATATAAATTACTCTGTAAAATGTAGGCTACTTTTAAACCCACTATTTTGGTATTTTATGGCACATTTATATAAAAACCTCTAAAATTAAAAATGTTGTGGATTTAAATAAAAAATTAATTAATGAAACAAAAACTAAATGACAATCGTTTCAGTAGGTGAAAACTCAGGATTGGGTGTTTAAGTGTTATTAAAAAGTTTTAAAACAACCTCTATAGTAACACACTTAAATTACTTATTTATTTTTTAATCTGAGTCCTACATTCTCAATAAATCATAGTCGAAGCTTATTAAAACATGAGATAACTTTTAATTAGCGGATTTTCAATAAATGGATTTGACACTCCTGGACTTAGCAATTCATTGGCATTTAAAGGTTCATATTTCTGTCTGCTGGTTGATAATTATATGATTTTAACTTTGTATCATTGAGAATGTACCTACAATGTTTGTATCAATTTATATATTGATAGGTATTTAATATATATTCATTTTTTTTTTAAATCAATTGAAACTTAACTAAATAGTAACATATTAATAGGTATAAATCTGAACGTTTATTCTCTATCAAAATATTTAAGTTTATTAAAATTGACTTAATGTTGTTCAAAATATGGTATATATGTACAGGATGTTTAGAAAAAGGGAGTCTCTTAGTTAAAAACATAATTAATTTAAATTAAATTAGTATTTGTAATCGATACTAAAACACGAATACTATTAAGTGAACGAACGTGACTTGCTTTAAATAAAACATGGAATCGTCTGTCTGATATATAATATGCGATATTGACATGAATTTTTTTATATCGAGAGAGCTGTCAAACCGCCATGTCACTGAATAGACAAGACTATTACAGCAGACCTGACATATTCTCCCTCTACATTCTGTCATGGCTAGCTAAATAGTAAAAGCAGACAGAAACGTCTTATTAAAATACGAACATTTTTGTCAGTGTACCGATTGTATTAAATACCGCAGTAATTTTGGGGTAAGTGGATTACCGGTGGAAAGAGTAGGCCCAGAAGAATGATAAGGACTGGACAGTACAAAAAGCCTTCTATCTGCGAGGCGCGCATCGCAGATGGGAGAGTTTGATAACAAAATTGAGTGGTGGGGCGAGGTAGACGTGCCGTACCTCCCGTCTCATTTGATCTGTAGTAATGGTAACGATTAAAGCCTTTGAAAGTGTTTAGAGTTGTTTCTTGCTAATCGTCATCGAACCTGGGGATGCTTTCAGCAATTTAATTCTCTAACACTGAAAAGAAGTAATTTTAATTCTCTAACACAGAAGAATTTTTATAATACAAATATTATTGATATTTAAAGTAAAATAAAGAAATTAGTAACAGAATAAAATTGAATTTTGAAGATACATTAAAGTGAAGGATTGCCAGATCAATTTAGAGTGTGAAAGTTTTGAATTTTGAAAATTGAATAAAAGACAAGCTGTGAGAACTTTGTACTTTTTTTAGTTACGAATATATTACAAGTTTGAACTTAAAATTAATCAAGGAGTTTTTATTTTAATTTTAAATCCAGTGATTATTTTCAAGAAGAAGTTTTATTTTAGTTTGAACTTTATTAATTTCAGAAGATTTTAGTTTCCTTTTTTGAACCTTCACAACACTTAAATTTCAAAGCTAACCCCTCATGTGCCAGTAAAACGGTACATGCACACCGGTTTGTGTGGTTAGCAATGACACCTTAGTGGCTAACTAAGAAATGTTAGCTGATTGTTAAATGCTTTATAACTTATAGTTATTATCGGAAACAGATATATCGTGTTACGTGTTAAATGTTCCAGTTTATAATACCGGATATTATTATAATTATTATAATAACGCAAATTCCAACCTTACAATATAAATATAGTGCGAAACAGTTTTTTTATTAACTTTATATAGTAACCAACGTATTATGTGCTACTTTTGTGTGTTCGTACAACATGTGTGTAAGGTACAGGTATTTCAGTTTTCTCAAGTTTATTATATGTAATGAACCATGAAACATCTATAAAAAGGCTTTACTGCTAAAGATTTAAATTGAAAATTCAGGGAATCAGTTTTGAACCTACAGGCAAATTAAGTGGCTTCCAAAATAATGAGTTAGAAAATTATTTTAAAATTAATTGCTAACAAAGAAGACAAACAAACGCAGAAGTCCGCAGCACATGTGTGATGATAACGCCTTCTAAAGCACGTACGTTTCAACTCTCTTTTATTATCCATCTTTAATTGGTAGAAGGGAAGAAATAAATGGCAATTTCGTTTTTCAGAAACGTTAATAATTTAGTTGAGATGGAACATTGATTAAGAGTAAACGGCGATGCTTTACTCCAGGTGATGGTGCTTCAACCCCTTTGTCAGTGCTAAATTGCTCACTTAAGAAATAGCCTTTCTAAACAGCCTCATGGGGGCGAAGTGTTAATGTTTAAATAAATTTAGTGGGCAACTTTCTTTCTCAAATTGTTTAATAAAAGAGGCCATACTCTGCACTTAATAAATTATAAATATTTTAAGCGAGTTTAGGGGGTTTACGTTGGCTATGGTAAAACAATAGTGCGATAGATTGTCATTGTTACTAATTGTTTTAGCCATGTTCCAAGACCTACTGTTTGAAATTGAGAGCGAATGGTTTAAAACTGTGCCTAAGGATCTACCAATGTTCCATAGTGAAAGGGAAATCTATATATAACTCTGCATAAGTTGGATGAGAGTAAATCAAATTAGGAGGTTACCTCCATCCGCCAAATACAGTGATTAACTCTTGCCACAGCAGCAAATTTAAGAAAGCCTATTTTTATCACATCTGGCAATTTCTTTACATATTTTAATAAATTATGAAAGGGTTCAATCTTTAGGAAGTTGATAAGATTGTATAATAAGTGGGTTCCAAAACGAACTGGTTTTGGTTTGACATGTCTGCAATCTTAGACAGCCTTCTCCAGAGCATATGGCTGTACCGGCTTTCGTTGAAATTAGGGTTAGGGATATAACATGTCTTCTTCCATGTTCTAGTCAATTTCCCCAATAAACATAGTTCCCCAATAAAAGGACCTATGATGGGTATTTAAATGCGGATATTGAGGTAACAATTCACTTCCACTAAGAGCAAATTCTGAAATCTGACGCTGTTTCAGATTTGACTGCAGAAATCTGGAGTAATGTCCACTGAAGAGTTGAAAACATCGGCAACGAAGAAGCTGATAAAGAACTATTTACTTCGTTTTGACATCAAGTTCTCCCAAACTACAAAGTCTGATATGTTTTTGTAATAAAAAAGGTTTTAATAACAAATTTCTTAAAATAGATTTCCTGAAAAGTAAACAACAAATAAAATACAAAAGGAGGTAACTCCGAAATATACATTTCGTAATTTATAACATTGGTATAAATAGTTAATAGTTTTTTAACCAACTACAACCATCTTTGTTTGATAAATTGGACAGTTTAACCAGAATGGCTTTTCGAAATAAAATGCATTCGTGTGATATTAAATATTTTGCTCGTGCTGATTCAACACTGAATTTCAATATATTAATCTAAAATTTCAATTAATGCAATGTTAATAAGTTTTCCTTTAGTACCATTTCCAGGGTCGCAAAAAGGTTATTTGAAATTGACCTGACAAATAGTAAAACAGGGTAAAGACATACACTTTGTATTTTTCTTTCATTTTACTTTGAATACCATTTTAGTACTTGGAGAGATGTTTCCTTACATTATAGTAATATAAGAAATTGGAAATATCAAAAGAGTCACAGGCATGGTTCCAAAATGAATACGTAGATAAACTTAATTTCTGTACATTTCGTCAACTGCAAACGTTTTCTGAGCTACGCAACTGAGAAATTTTCTTTTAGTATATACGCACGATATAGTTTACATAATTATTGTGACACTTTAAGAATTAACAGGAACTGAGACGGTATCACGAAATTACATATAAACTTAATCAGCTGTGCTATCGACAGTAAAACGAAACACATTTTCTCCAGTCACCTGCACCAGTGGAATTTTCCATCCTATGGAACAACTAACACGATCTAAATCTCATTGGTTTGTCATTTTCCTTGAATAATAATGTTTACTATAGAGTGGATCCTCGAAAACCATCATCACACGTTCATGCATATAGACCAAGATAAGAATAACAAATAAAATAGTGTATTCTGCAATTTTCTCCTAATCCTTTTAAATCACTATTTTCATCACAACACTTACTATAACTGAAAGTTTTGCATTAACGGGATGTCCGATGTGGCCGTTGGAATTTGGAAGCATTTTGTTTATAGTAAAATCCAATTTAAACCCACAATATGAGGAACAATAATTAATGTATGCATCGAAACCGAGCTATTAATAGATTCGGTGAAGGAAAATGAACCGTTCTAAATGAGTTTGCGTTCTTGGCACTGCAAAACCATTAGGGGAATATTTGAAAAACGTAATACTTTTACGTAAATTCTAACGGCTCTTCTTAAAAGTTTCTTTCACGTTTTGCACAATTCTTGTTTCGAAATTTTTTATTTAGAATTAAGTAATTAGAATCTAATTACTTTCACTTTTGGAAAACTTGTGCAGAATATTTGTCTCAAATATTTTTGCCTTGTATGAATGGCAGAAGGACCAAAATATTTAATTTCTTCTTGCTTGGACATTTCTTGCAAAAAGGTATTTATCCTAAAGTTAGTAAAATACTATACTATTAAATCAAAATCAATTTAAATTAAAAGAAATATGGAAATAATAAATAAAAAAAATTTTATTTTATTTTTTACATTAAACAGGTACACATGTAAAGAAGCAGTTATATTTGAAGTAAGATCATTTTTGTAACAGCTGATGATTTTCATAACTACAATAATCGGAACAAATTATTTTTAAATTCGAATATTTGGTTCAGTAGGTACACAAACATTCTGTTAGTAGTATGCTTAAAACATGTAACCTAATGTTTGTTAATTCTGTAATTTAAGAGTACAAGAAATATAAATTTTGCGTTACTAATTAATGTTTCTAAATGCATTTCTATATTTTTCGTCATTATTTCCTCCTGTTTTTCCGTTACGCTGCTAGTACTGTCATCTCTTACAGGTTTGCTCCAAATTAAAATTGTATTTATTTATCTTTGCTTTTTATTATTTAATCTTAGTAAAATAATAAAGATTAAATATATAATTGGATTTTACTGTTATCGTTATTGTCATTATCACTTTTGATATTATTTTTAATTGTAAAAAAAAATAATTTTGTTATTGATCTTTAGTTAACTATTTAATTAAGAATATTTAGTTTTAAAGCTCATAACTGTCAGAAGCGAATCTTTAACACTATATACTAAACCATAATAACTGTCAAATTTAATTGTCTCCTTTACATATGGAACTGTTCAAAATAGAACGCGATTACGTTTTAATTCCATATTTTCAAGTTTCCCATGAAATAACGTAACTTATAAAAATTACTTTCTTCAATTATTACAAGAAAATATATAACGTAAACATAATGTTCCGGAACTTTTACATTCTTACTTAAATTCTACATTCCTCTTAGAGTTAGTTACAAATAGGATGTTATTTTTTGTTCATCTGGTAGAAATATTTTACGTTTTTTCATTACAACAAGGGCAAATTCGTTAAAGTAACCAATTAAGGGCTTATGATGAAGAATACCTGAACCAATAAATTTCAATAAAGGCTGAGTAGGTTCTGGGAAACAAATTACATTAAGATTTGCCGTGAGGGATTGACAGTTAAAGAGGCTGGTGAGACTCTGATGGGACTGATTCGCTAAGGCCTTTAATCCCTTACGCTGTTATGCCTTATTAACTTATGAATGGGAATTAAAATAAGATTATTTTGAAATACTAACCATGTGATGTATTTTTATATTGGTTTTCTCACTGTGTTTAGCCTAAATATTTTATACTAAGATTCTCTCCGTAAGTATGAAAAAGGTACTTTTAAATATATATATATATATATATATATATATATATATATTATATAGAGAGAGAGAGAGAGAGAGAGAGAGAGTATTTAAACAAATAAATTATACAATATTTACAAATAGATGGCGAGCTGTTATTGTGTATGTTTATGATTTATATTTAGCCAACAACGATAGCTTTATATTATACTTCGAAAATTTACAAGAAACATAACAAATGTAAGGAATTATATACAAAATTTATTTAAAGACTAGGCAAACAACAGAGTCGTCTAAAATTAGACATATGAGGCAAAAACAGTACAGAATACTCGAACTGATATTTTAGGAGTTTTAAGAACTTTTTAGCTTAATGCGATATTGGTTAAACCCAAAAAACTAGAAAGTTTATGTTATTCAATATTTATATATTTCAACTTTATTACATGAAGCCCAACTATATTTAGAGATTTCCCAAATCATGGGCTGCGATTATTTTAAATATCCTAGGAAAATGTAGGATAGATTGCGATATAACATAGAAAATAATTCTCGTTGTTAGTTTCAAATCTTCAGGTTTTAAGTTTAGGAAACTTAACATCATGGCAGATAGTATTCTTGGTAACATGATATGTTGTAAAATATGGTATAATTGCAATAGCTATACACTACCTAGCCATTAATTGGAAAATGTTGATCATATCTGTGGAATCTGTTTCTGTTGCAACAACACGTGACTTTTTTGTACAAGCGAGAAGAGATTGAACCTAAAAATTTTAGTGACCTTGACTGGCTTCAATCGTACTAGTGTTTGAATCCATTATCCTAGAGTTAAGAACTTGCAGATGATTCCTTATTTATAAACCCACAAAAATATATGATGCAGCTATACGGACAAGTTATCAGTGATTCCATTTTTAGCTTGTGAGTCAATTAATATATCGTTATTCCTATCGACGTCTGTGTTTGTGTATGCGTGAAATGTGGTCTCCAGAAGTAAACCATTAAGTTTAACTCAGATAGTTTGGAATTTTGAACAGAAATTTTACTCACGAGATAACAAGTAAATTAACTTAATTTTTTGTTACAAGATTTGTTTCTTATATTTAACATTTATTGTTATTCATTATCCATCATTATACCACTGAAAAAAATTTTTAAAACGATATTATTGTAGAGAAAGTTAAAAGTAACACTACAATCAGTATACATTTTAACTCGTTACAAGGAACGAGTGAAAAGGATTGTAGGAAGTACATGGAAATAAATGTCAGAAAATATTTATTTAAAATTCTACAGTTCTACATTATTAATACAATTAATGTAAAAAAGCAACCTGTGTGAAGGATTGTAGAAAGTACGTTGGAATAAACGATTTTACATTTTTCCGTTCTACGTTATAAAGAATTTAGAATATACATATATAGCTTTTCAGAACTTAAATTCCGTGCCAAGGTGTATTTCGACGATAATACCGCACGCCAGTGTGGCCCGTTCACCGGGTTCGGCGTGTACGGCGTCTTGCTTGAAAACTACAAGTGTTGGATTTTTCACCGAATCTTCGAGGCCGAGGTATTATACACTTTTAGTATTGAAATGTATAATATTATGCTATTAGGTTTCAATAATGTACCTATAATATATTATTTTTATCCCTTTGGAAATAGATATAAAACAAACATCCTTGCGCTATTCTCAGATCAGGGAGTGAAATGTTTGATAACTCTGTATACTCCGTCAACAAGATAAACAACTAGAGATCATGTTCTTAGAGTTTTCACATTGTTTTAGAGTTACGGTACAATGCACTTTAGTTCAGTAACTGTACAGTATTATAAGATAGATTTGTAAGTAAGTTAGTTCCAACTATTAGAGATATATTACACAAAAACTACTTCAATACAGTTTTATTTTTAAATAACGATACACATATTGTTGCAACGATAAACACAACTGTAAATAAACAAAATGGCGCAAATTGAAAACAAACAAAGAGGAACGTGAGGCGGTTAGGTTGAACAGCTCAATTTGTTATGCCAATATTGGGGCTTAAGTGATATTGGCCCAACCGGCGTGGCGCGGAGCAGAGCGGCGGGGAGCGGCTCTGTTGTCACCAGCGAACTCTGTATTTTATTCTGGTGAGCAGCCAAATTTGCTTCACGAATATTGTATCTGAGCTTAAGTTTCCAGTCATTATTACAAACGCTTTAAATCTTTTTTTTTAAGTGTTATCTTTTTTTTAAGAATCCACTGTTTTATTTTATATTCTTTTCTTCTTGTTATAAATACAACAAGAAGCTGATACATACTTAAGACTTATTCTGACTATCCTAATGGACTAGTTGAATGTTCTAGAATATTGTGATATAGAGTAAGAAGGGGGTCAATATACGAGGTTGTACTGATAGCATTTTGACGGTCAGATACAAGATTATCAAAGAATATTGAACTTAGTATATTGGAAGTCTAGTAGATTGGCTAAGCCTCAACGAAGTCGGGAGTTAGGAGAAATTTCATTTCTCCCTGTCTATTGTTCTGTACACGATAATTAGAAAACCAAATTATCAGTAGACTTGAAATTTTGCATTACACTTAAATGTGAAGAACACGGTTAAATAAATGAAATTTTGATCTAGATACATACAATTATGAATGGATTATTTGTTTTGGATTGTGATTTTTCGTTGTTGCATAACACCTCCTTTATGTAGAATTTGTACACAAAACCAAACATCGTCCTCGTAGTTGGACTTAAAATTATATTTCTAGATAACTTCACCTACAACAAGACACCAAAACCATCTAAATACACACCATAAAATTTTATAAGACGATAACTGTTGAAAAAAAGTCTAAGGAAGTTTCATATACAGTTTGCTTTAAATGTTATGACAATGCTTAGTTCGTTAGCCAGCTCCGTATGTCACTTCAGTCAATATGGCGGTTATTTTAACTTTAAAGAATTCACACCTCCTTTATTTATAAATACGCTTTCTAGAATAAATATAAGATTTAATAATACCGGCAGAATTTAATAAGACCTTAACTAGTTTACTAATTAAAATTTACTCTATTATGATACATAAGGACTATTTTGGCCATAAAAAGGATACATTTAATTCTAATCTGAGTTATAATCAGAGTATAGATTGAGATAGTAAACAAGTCAAGAGATAAGCTACTTCCTCGTGCCTGACTTATGGCTGGCCGGTCATTATTAAATTTTATCTTATCAGTTCTTTGCGATTATGTTTTTCACTTCTAACTCATTAGTACAGATTGTGAGTTTTAGCAATTCGTTAGATTAGTTTTTTAATGATAGATAGCATTATTATAATTTTTAAAACGACACTTACAGAAAATATTTCTACAACGAGATGAAGGCAATAAGAGTAAAGTTTACTATATAAACTACATTGCATTCAGTTGTAAAATACAGTATTATTGCATGCGATTATAGTTTTTGAGATAAATATTTACGAACATGCTGAAGTGAAGCATTTACATTCAGTATAATAAGATTGAAGGTTCTAAATCTGGAATAGTTATCATCTAAACTGATAATATTTCTCAATGAAATCAAATTGTCAGAGATTGAGGGAGATAATCAGCTTTTCACAGTTTATATAAAATAAGCTTAGTTGCGCGCCGCGGTCGACTACGGTTGTGATGTGACGTTCGCCTACGTTTCTCACCTTCAGTTCCCAGCCACCATCGGAAGTAATCCTTTTCTACTCTTTAGATTCTTGGCGGAGGACTGGATGTTATCCAATCGTACAATATTTTCTCCTCGCTATTATTTTTGATCTGTCTTTTATGTGATCTGGTTGGCCGAAATGATTAAGAGCGTAAATTTGACGGCTTAAATAAACAAGCTAATAGACAGTTACTTGAAAGTACCGTGTTAACTTTTAAAATATTGTCACTATTATAACACATAAGCTATAACGTAACTTGTAGGAACCACAGCCGCCACCAAAGAAGCCCAAACTACTATCAATCTTTGTGTTGATATCAGCTTACGTGATATTGTGTATTAACGTCGAATTGACCAAATTTACTTGGCAATTTTATTTTATGAAGTACAAGTGAATTGTAAGTCCTACATGCTTAACATATTGTTTTATCTATTTCGATGGACCAATATGTTTCATTAACATCAAACTAGATATTAATAGAAAGGTCAAAGCCTTTTAACTCTTTAATAAATTATACTCCTAATATTTAATTAACTTATTCATTTACCTTTCATTTAGATGTAGAGATACAATTATATAAAAATCGATATTACACTCCCAGTTGGTTATATATTTGCTTACGTTCATGATAACCATTGAGGCAAATTAAATCATTATTGTTTGATAGGGGACGAATTGGCTCGCTAAAGTAATTAATTTAATAACTCGACACGCTATAGTTAGTTACGTACGGCATAGTGTACCTTAGTATATTACATTGACCATTATACTCGTATTACAGATTGTCGCTTAGAGCTCATTTTATAATTGTGTAACGTTCATTTAGTCAATTCTCGAAGTATGATGGCTATAAGAGTGACTTACAATGGAAAATGAAAAAAACTTAAAGATAATAAATAACTCTGTGCTTAGCTTTCAGTACATATTCGATACTTTAAGGCTCTTAAGTTACAAGTATATAAATAATCGAATAAAGTTCAACCTTTTCTGCAATACTTTTAACATATTAATCAACAGTGATGTAAATAAAAATATTAAACACGAAACCCACGTAGATATATAATACAGAAATTGGAGAGTAAGCCAATCTCTCGTTCAAAGTAATGGAACGGTGCTGTGATGCGAAAGTTAGCGGAGATTTGGTGGTTTGTATAAAGTGAAACACAGAAAGCTCAGGGGAGCTGTTTGTAGCAGTATCATTTATACTCTCCAGACTTGATAATGTGATTGCATCACCTAATACAGATCGTGAAAATAGTGATATTGAACTACTGCATCACAATAAAAGGCAAATAATATTTGTTATAAAATGGGTAAAATTCATTTTAATCCAAAGCGCAGATTTACAACTTCCTGGTATTTGACGTAACATTACGTTCATATTGATTGCGTAAGTGTGCTACTTGCGTAATATAACGCATAGTATTATTATTCCTGTTTTATTCTTTTCTATGGCGTAATATTGCGCATTAGCATTTCTGTGACAACTGCGCGTCGCTTAAGTACTTCAGACGTTTTGTACTAGATTTCAGCACTTCCTTGGTCCTCTGTCGTATGTCTTTGCACCTTGTTGAGTCCACTGTAGTCACACAGTGCAGACAGCTACTGCATATTGTTGTTGCATCAGCCCTGCAGTATTGTATGGTTTATTCATAGTGTTTATTGTACCATGAAAATATCCCATGTACAAAGAGACAATTGACATTATTTACGGGGAGATTACAAGGACTTGGATAGTGAAAATGACATAGTGGAAGAAGACAGTAAAAAGTTTTTGCTTAAAAGTGTGTATATATAAACTCTACAAAGTTATTTCGGTAAAATAAGGCAAGAAAACAAATCGGTAAAAACAACATAAATGTTAGGTACAAAAATAAAACTGTGAAGGGGTCTTATCTATAAACATCTTAGGAGTTGGTTCTGATAAAAATACAAAACTATACATATTTAATTAACTATTTTTACAATATTTTTTGTGGGTTACGTACGTTTAATGAAAAATTTTACGTTTGTTTGAGATAGTTTTCGTTTTTGACTAAAACAAATTTTTATATAATGGCAATCGCAAATTAATAACTTTAAATTTAAAATTTACAGTAAAATATTTATATTATTTATTACAGTAGAATTCAGAGGTTGAGACTCTGGTATTTAATGGATAGTTCCTGAGGTCAAAAGCACAATTTGGATGTCAAAGTCAGGACATACGTCTTGTCATTGGTAGTATAAAAACAGTATCGGAGGTTCACCATTAGAACTTCAGGCAGCTCTGAATTACTCAATGAACAGCATCATAATTACCAGACTGCTCTTGAAAGGTAATGAAACATATTGTGTAATTACTTACTGAAGTCAAGACAAGACTGCATCAACAGACCCTTGCTACTCAAACACAATCAAATTAAAGAAGAATAGTTGTTGTAGTCAAACCACTTTTCATGGTCATATGTTTAACCACTCAACCTTAATATATTAAGGTTGAGGTTCATACGTTACGTTAGAGTAACGTATGAACACGTTACTGTAAAACGTGTTCATACTTAATTAAGTAATAAGGAGAACGTTGGTAATGCAAATACAAATGAAATGGTAGTATGATGGTTGTAACAAAAAAATTGAGACGTAAATTAATCGACATTACCGCAAATTACAATTGTGCAATTAGAATTATTTGCAAAAAACCCAAAAGGAGTAATAAGCTGGAAAGAGGGAAAAATAAAATTATTTTATGAGTAATGACCTGAGCATAAAATATTTAAAAGTGAAGCGACTTTTTGCTAGAGTTGGTCATGGAGAAATAAATTATTTACAAGGGATATTACATTTTTGTGAGGTGAAATGAAATAATACTTCTCGAAAATTAAAATTAGGTAATTTATTTGAATCCTGACTGACTGGATATATATTTTTATGTTTATAAATTATTGAATATTGTTTTTCAAGTTTCATTTTCTTGCTGAAAATTAAACAAAGTATTAGTAAAATAGTTAGTAAAAGATTCTACTAACACAAGTTCCATAATATCTTAATAAAAGGAGAAATTAAATATTTTTAAAACTCCTAAACAATTATTAAATATTATATATTGTTTATTTTACATTCAAACAGGACTATGGAAGGCTGATATATAAGGGAAAATTCAGGACCAATAGAGAGTAAAATATGGAATTGGCTCAAAAATACATTTCAGTGTGTTCAAAGAAACGTAATAACATTGCCTTACGCTACGACTCCAATGTTACCATCCACGACGCGCGAAGTTACTCTTACATTTACATAACATGATAACACTGCAAGTTGGATATGGCCTCGAACTCCCGACCCTCTTGTTTTCATAAATATATAATAATATTAGTTTTGTCTGGAAAATGCAGAATATTGAAACAGGTCAATAACAACGACACGGGTTCTAACCGACTTCGCATTCTAATGGTTGAAAACTAAACTTTGTCTGAAATTACAGTCCGATTTCATCCAACTTTGTCTGGTGGTATTCCTTCAAAGCCAGAAATAAACATCAAGCACTGCAAAGGTGAAGTTATAATGAGATTTTGGTTTGCTTAATCCCACAGAATAAAAGTTTATACGTACTGTCGGTTCCGTTTGTTTCCAAATTACACTCTCGTATTAAACGCTTTTGATGTTCTTCCTACGTATCTGAATTTTTGACATCTATTGGCCGAAAATTTCTCTCTAAAAAATTCTAACAGTTTCTCCAGCAATTTAAAGTAGTAAGCGTTTGAAAACTAAAATTCATGAGAAATATAATTTATCGTTGTTCATATAAATATAATTTTGAAACTTTTTAGTTGTAGGCTATGCCTCTTGGAGAACAATACTAAAAAATATGTAAGTCTTTATTTCACTGTATGTCTTATTGTAATAACAATGTAAAGATGTATGTTCCAGGTGAAGAATATATTACCGGTGGTAAAAAGGGCATCCATCCACCCAACCTCTAAGTATAAATTATTCACGTCCATAAATATCTCTCCATTGTTTCGGAAATATGTGTGAGTGTTTTTCATACATTTATGTTAAAGTGGCCTTTGTCATAAAACAATGATATGGGACCTACCGTCTTGTACTTTATGGCATGTTGCAAAGCGTATATATGAACAAAACAAACAATTTTCACTTAGGAGTTAAAATTTTGTAGGGAAACAGAAAAGAAAACCGCTTTTGTTTCATTTTATTAACGAACAATGTTTACTAATTTTGAAAGAAGTTTTAGTTAGTAGTAGTTAAATATAAACTTAAAAAGTAAAACACATTATTGTTTTAAAGTCATGTTAAACATTTTTGCTTTTTAAAAAATAATTCGTATATGCAGTATATATAACAAAACTTGATTGTGTAACATAGCAAATGTGTTTATAAACAGGCTATATTTCGCAGATGTCACAATTAACAACCGGAAGGCGTAGCGGATGATCTTGAACAATAAAAATGACAGTTATTTGATGGCATCTCCAGTGCTCATAGAGGCCATAGTGTAATATTTCATTCATTGTAAAGTGAAAGTCACGGATACTATATTATTACTATATTTTTATTTTACATTTTATTTAGTATTAAATAGTCCTAAAACGTTTCTTGGGAGGCGTCACTTCTTGCCCCAATACGTCGAATCCCTTCTTTATTAGTAATCAGTAGAGAATAGTATTATTAGTAGTCAAGACTTTAGCGTTTTTATAAATTCATAAGTCATCTAATTGAATCTTTTTACTAAGCAGTTACCTTTGACTGACTCATCACACAATCTTCAAAAACTATAGAACGGATATACGTCAAGTTTTAAGTGAAAGTAAACAGTTTGAATTTTTGCTGCCTAAATCGTGAAAACACATGAAAATCATGACACTTTTCATAAAACATTTCTTGTCACATTCAAAATGAATAAAACTTTAAAATTATCTAAGCAGTCCCAATCAGTGATACATCTATAGGGTATTCATCCTAGGCTTAATATGATTATTTGTATATTTTCCTAACCACACGTGGCGTGTGAAGAATTAAATTAACATCATAATCCACAAGAATGTATTAGGCTATTCATTCAGGCTTATTCATTCTCATTATTCCTAGAAGTAGGATGCTCAGACATTTTTTGAATTTGTGAGTTTTTGTTTTATAACGATATATTCCAGATTTATGTGATTTTATGGAACTCCAACCAGGGTGCCTTAACTAACATTAATTTTAATGCTATTATTAATGAATATAAAAGGAGTTTTGTTTGATAAATTAGAATTTGAATTACACCTCTATTTCTCACTTTGTCTTTGAATCAAAACTTTATCTTTATTACCGGGTATTTCAATAGAGTATAATTACGAAGAGTTTTTAAAAACCTCAAATTATGTAGACTTATCGTTTACTTATTTAAATGAACCACTAATATTGTTTGTGACAATGTCACTTCTTGTCTGTGTGATCTTTGTGAATTTTAGGTACGAGAGCAAGGCATGGCTTTGTGGTGAGAGAATTTATTTATTTAAGGAAAATTTTCCGTGAAGAGAAATTCCAACGGGAGCGATAACAACGGAAAGAGGAAAAGCTACCGCATAGCTTTAATTATAAAACACCCCCCGGGCTCAAATAGTAAATTTTGTATCCTACATAGAAGCAATGTGTTGGTTATAGCGAGTCGAAACTTTTTTAATTACTTGTAGGAGAGCTCACTACCGAACTACCTACATGAATCAGGTGACTAGCTTTACAACTTCAGTTTCAAAATCAAAACCATTAATCAATTATTTGTGAATTGCTTAGTCTGTTTATTCCTTCAGGAATATGATACGTGTCAAACTATGTTTTATTTAGCTCAATGGGAAATAAATTGAGGACAAATGCGGGTTTCATAACAGATGTCAAACAGAGAAGTTCAAAATACACGAGGGTATCAAATATTTAGCTCAGGAGAAACTGGTAAGTAAAACTGGCTTCATCAGAAATTATACAAATAAAATTATAAAATATAGTCTACACAATGATTTATTATTAATGTATCTTGCATCTGCTTGTGAAATAAAGTTAACAAATACCTTAAAATTGAACTATACTAGCAGTTAGTGACTCTTTGCTTTGCACTGGATTTCCAGTTGTAAATCTAGGACACCATGGGCATATTCTTTTTAAATCACTTCTAAGCACTGCCGAAAAAATTACAGTCACTGAAAGATACTGCTTCTATACTGATTAAAAATAATGTATTTGATATAGTTTTATTTTATTTTTTTTTATAAAGGAGTATTTACTAATCTAAAACAAATTAAATGATGACTACACATTCCTGTGCTAGGGGATTACTTGATTAATTAATTATTTTACTAAGCGATATTTAGGTTTCTTTTTTAAAACATCTTCGTATAATAATAGTACATCCAGTCACACACATATAAATTTCCAATTGCTTTCAACCCTAGAAATATGAGTGGCAGCATATATTCCTTACGTCATAAGATTTCTTGATCAGGCAATTGCTACTGTTGGGGTTTAAATTTTATTTTAGAAGATTTTAAAGTAAAATTTAGTGGTTCTTTTGTAAGCCATCAAGTAAATATAACTTTGGGGTGAAGTTAATTTAATTGATGTGTAAAATGTTTTGAGGTTCCCAGTTTTTCTTTATTGAAAGTGCTTTTAGTGTAACCTTTTTTATTAGCGAACGTTCACATTTCACACGTTTTAATCTAAACTAGGTTTTATAATGCTAGTGTTAGATAGATTATCTAAATCATCTAAAATAGTTGATCTCAAACATACTGCCAATATTGTTATATCACTTAACGACGAGGCAATAAAAATCCGTAAAAAATTGTTGCTTTTACATTCTGGATTAAAAATACAATAATAATTAGTTATATTTTTCAGTAGATATACAAATAATTTTTTCTATAGTATTTGAACATTACACTTGAAAACATTTTCAATCTGTGTAAAGGGCAAGGATTCTGAACGAATGTCCCGACCCTCTAAGAGTAATATAAAATTAGAATTAGAAATTGTTCATTTATGAGATAGTTTAGTGGTACTTTTATAATGTTACGTTATAGATAGATTCAAGCCTATCTTGTGTTAAGAATATTATTTTTCACAGCTACATTAGTGAACAAAAATTCACGTTAAGTAATAATAAGTATTCATCGCTTTCAATTTAATCTCTACATTAAATTTACGTTGGTGTTAAATTAGCGTTTAATTATTTTTACGATAGCTGTTTTAGTTTATATTATAAACAGGTAAAACAAGCTGCTTCAGAGATAATTACTTTTTATCCTTAAATCAAACAGCTGATGTATCACTACAAGGTAACAATTCAAACGATTCAAATGAGAGTGTATATTAGAAAAAATACTTAAAGTAGTAGTACTTACCTCTGAGTAATCATTAGTTTGTAATTTCGAAATGTAAATTTATAATAAACATTTGTCATTCTTATAAGAAAAAGTTTGGCATTTAAACACAGCTTCTTGTGCTTCGTTTACACAGTATAGTGTAGCTGAGTACTTTAATTTCCCTCTTCTGATCCAAATTTCCTATTCTCAGTGGAGGCTGTCCATTAGTGCTGGACAATCCATTAACTCACTGAAGCTTATTTGCATCCAATGTACTCCGCAAGTGCCCAGGCCCTCGCTCCAAACGATACTCACTGCTCGTTTGAAAACGATGCTGTAAACTACGCATTCTATTATAGTTTTATAGCGACAAATGCTGTACAAAACAATATACGACTGTTTACTCTTCATTCTGTGAGTCTGGTATACCTTAAATGTTTCAAAACCATTTTTCGATTAGAATGTCTGTTCAGGGAGGATGACATTATCATACATGTCATCCTCTCAGTAGGGTAGCTAGGACTTGGCATAGGGGGAGGGGGAGATGAATCTCATTAAAGGAAATACAATGAAGGGAGGGAATATGGAATACATCCCAACAAACCTATGAATAAACCAGATAGCTTGAGTTCATATTTAAACACCTAACTATCGTATTTTAAACAATTTGGATAGCTGTTATTGAATATTTAATTATCTATGACGATTTTGGGAGGGGAGGTTATATCCCCATAATCCCCCAATTAGTTACACCACTGTAGCCTCAAGGAAACAGAAACAAATAATAAGGTATCTCAGAACTCGAGTTAAACCATTTGTGGAAAGACGTGTAAAAGTTCTGTGTAAAAGTGACTTGAGGACTGACTGAAGAGACTTCAGTTTATAGTTAAGGGCGTTTCTGGGGTTTTCGGAGAATCCAAAGAACATATCATTATTTTGTTGGTAACAAATAGGTTGTCACGTTGTAAGCACGGATAAAAGTATTTTAGAATGCAAAATACTACGAACTCTTTTTACTGCAACAAAAACACAATTATTATTGAAGTACGGAATTAATTGTTTTTCCTTGTAATTATAAATATAAACGCAGTTTTATGACGTGCAAATGTTTAAACTATAAAATAAAAATAATCAGTAAGTTGCATAATTGTTATTATTTTTTTTTTTTTGTTAAACTGAAAGCAATAATTATAGTTACCTGTAAGTCAGGAAAAAGGTACAGACGTATTAAATACCGCAAAAGCACACTAGCGTTTATTCCTTTGAATAAAACATTGGGTATTAGTATTTAACCAATGGAAATATAATTATTTCCACTGATATAAATAGATAAATATATATATATATATATATATATATATATCCCTTACGGTTTTATACAATATGTGGTAAATATTATGGTATAATACCATATTATGATATTGTGGTAATATTATGATTTTATTATGTGATAAAATCCTTTCATATTCACGTACTATCATTAAAACTGCAAGAAAACGTCTTTTAAAAAAACATAAAGGTTGAAAACAATAAAGTACAAAATGTACAATCCTATAGTGATGACATTAAACATATTACAATGTAGCATAGGTGTACAGCTATATTCAATAAGTTGCATGGATATAATGTAAATCCCCGCATAGGAATATTCTTTAACCGATTTCTTTGGCTGAACTTACTTCTCACCCGTTGGCTATCAATCCATGAGTTGATTTTGTTTTTTTTTTTTATCACCTTCCTTTACAACCACACTTTAATGATTATAAGAATGTATTTTAACCAGATAAAAATATACGTGTAAATAACTTCAAAGACTTTTGTAGCTGACACAAATTACATTTCCACAACAGGATATTTCACAGCGTGTAATAGTGTGTCTTGCCGCAGGCTCCTCTCGGAAACATCAGATTTACGCTGGTATGACAATTTTATTGCTGGACGAGTTACATAATGTTTTTTAGTCTATTTGTTTGTAGGCTCTCGTATATTTATGCCTGTCACGCAAGTGACTTAAAGGATTAACGTTTCACAGCATGGTGTGTTTTCGTGCTGCATCTCACTGTGGTCTGTACAAATGTCAAACTTTAGCACGAGTTTTAAGATAAAAACAAAATGTTATACGCTTAAACTAAATGGTTTGATCATTTAATACCATTTCTCCTAATAACTACGTGACTAAAACGAAAGTACATACATTAAAAAATCGAAATCAAACTTTCATCCTACTGAAGGCTTACTTAGCCAATTTAATATCTAAATTAAGAGACGTAAAATTAAAGAGAACAAATTGTTTTCGATATTTCAGATATCGAGATCACTAATTTTAGCTTGATAGTGAATTTCCAGTAAATAATCATTCAGAGATTCAATTTGTTATGATTCCATTTTCAGATTGGGTCCCTTACTCGCTATTGGCTCCTTTGGTCTGTATATTACTTTCAATCTATAAAGATTTAAGCGCTATGCCTATTTTATTCTTGTATTAAGGACGCTTTGAGTCAAGAAGTTAGTATTTTTACGAACCAAAATATAAGCATACATAAAATATTCATTATTTTAACGTTTGAAATATATTAGGCTTACCGATTTGAATATTTACAGTGTATTAGAAATAAACAACCTTTTTTGACATCTGATTAAAGTCGAAGAAATAAATGGTGTGGAAGTAGTTTTATTTTATTTTATTTTTTCTGTATCGCCCTACACTGACTTAAACTTATATCAACTCTTATTTTGGATGAAAGTAAATACATCGTGTGATACATTAATTGCTGATTTATAATTATAAATGGGAGTTGTAGAGTCCACTTTATATAACATAGCGTCTAAGCGAAAATTGCATCTTTGTTTAAATTGTTCTCATTTCGGATAGTGTTTTCAGACATTAGTTATCTGGTTGTGTTGGTTTTCTCCAATCGATACATTTGTAATGGTTAGTAAAGATATTAGGCTGCTCTCCATCTTCCTTTTAAAGGGGGATAATTTAAAGTAGTATATCAGCAACATACCCAGGTCGCGTCACTATGTATGTATTTACAAAGGAGATTTGAGAAATCCCACACAGCGCGTAAAAAATAATTAATATATCAATAGAGCATAATAAATACAGAATAAACAAATGAACAAAATCAAATGCAAGTAAAAAAATAAACAATCATAGCAAAGTGATTCACTGAAAAAATTTATAGTGAAAACTCTTAATTTAGTGACCAAGAAAAAATTATACACGGTGGTTACAAAACCTAATGTGGTATTTAAATAGAAATTAGTCTTGTAAAAACAACAAATTCAACTTATGCTGGCATTGATATTAAGCTTTCATCAATTTACTGTTCTTTTTGTAACAAAATGAGTATAGATTATTTACTAAAAGCATAATTCCTAACATCGAAGGCAATGTAATACAATAACCGCGTTTATAAATCGTTTTCTATTACAATATGATTGTAATTATTTTAAGTGCAAAGTACAACACCCAAACAGATATTCTAGATTGTCACCAGCGTCACTTGTTTTGGAAATCGTCCCTCTCACGTGAACGCAGTGCTGCCCTGTGGTTACATACATAATTCAGTACAAAATATCAAACACTGCATTAGTTCTCACGGCTTATTTACATTGATGTCGACTGGAAACTGTAACGGGTCATCAACTTTAGTATTCGCATTTTTCTTGTAGTTAACATCTGTATATGAAGACTTTAATGCTAATAAAATTTATTGCCCTGTAGTTACATCTTTAATTCAGTACATCAGTGCTAAACACTTCACTATTTTTCACAGCTCATTTGCAATATCGTGGCCTGGAAATTATAGAAAGACACTCTCATTATCAGCGCATTATTGCCTGTCATTTGTCTCAATACACACCGACTGCCTCTTTCACGTCAACGTAGAAGTACCCTGAGGTTACATTTCCAATACAGTTAGTTCTCATCCAACTCTCCGTAGTTCACATAGCTCATTTACAATAGAATGGGTTTTAAATGATACAGAGACACATTCATTATCGGAGCGCTGTTTTCTGTCACTGTTCTCAGTATATACAGCCCGCCTCTTTCATAGGAACGTAGAAGTACCCTCAGGTTACATTTCCAATACAGTTAGTGCTCATCCAACACTCCGTAGTTCACATAGCTCATTTACAATAGAATAGGTTTGAAATGATACAGAGACACATTCATTATCGGAGCGCTGTTTTCTGTCACTGTTCTCAGTATATACAGACCGCCTCTATCATAGGAACGTAGAAGTACCCTGATGTTACATTTCCAATACAGTTAGTGCTCATCCAACACTTTATAGTTGATATGGATAATTTACAACAGCGTGAATTGAAATGATACAGAGACACATTCATTATCAAAGCGTTATTTCCTGTCACTTGAATATCAATACATACAGACTACTCTTTCACGTGAACGTAGAAAGCGGTTATATTCCCAATACAGTTAGTTCACACACCAGCACTCCATGGTTAACATGGCTTATTTAAAATGATTTGGGTTTGAAACAATGCAGAAATACGCTTATCTAAGTTTCTTTTTAAAAACAGCAATGTTTTCTAGATACAATTATTTTTAACTATTAGCAAAGCAAAATACATATTCAAGATAAAATGTAGCATTGGGTTTTTTTATCGTAATTCAGACCACGATACACTTAAATATCACGATAGCCCATAGTAAAGTATCACTTGCCTAGCTAATTACAACAATAACTAAATAAAAATGCGTTAAACAATTATGCACCACAACATACATTAACTGTATTTACTTAATTTTATCTAACTTTACGTAACGTAAATTAACAACATGTATAATATACTCTCATTTAATATAATTGTAATGATAGGTTACATTCGTAGGGTTTTTTTTTCCAACACTCCACTATTCCTCACATTGCCCCTTTCAAAGAAAATTACAACTTGATGTGCACATATTTGAGTTGCGGTAAATATTAACAAAGCTAGACACTTGGTAACCCACAGTATCAGTTGGCAGTAGTGGATAGTAGTAGAAGTTCGGCAGGGTTTTCCTGACATGTTATTGTAGTTGTAAGGACAGTTGCACACCCCTTCACCCCAGTAGGTGATGGGGCTGGACGCCCTCCAAGGCAGCCTGCTACTGTCTGCATACACTGCTATTGAAAGGGCAGAAGGCAAGAGGAGGCAAAATAGTCCCAATTGAACAACTTATCTATAAAGCATATCATAATATAAAGTTAAAACTGTCAATTAAGGTATTTAGCTTTACTTTTATAAGTAAGTTCAAAAGATAACCAAGTTTAAAAGTTTGGAAGAGTAAAAAAATAAGTCTAAAATCTAATTACACGGCCGCTTAAGAACTAAAAGAACAAGGCTTGACGGTGTAAAAAAGGTATTTTTTTATCGTTAGATCAAGATATCAAATATAATTCTTATCAAATAGTTTGCCGAAATTTCATGAATAATAAATAATCTTTCTAAAGATTTCAATGATGAGATAATCTAATAATAATGTTTCTCTTAATTTGAGACTGCAAAACCAATATCTTGTGGAATATAAATTTTTATCTTTTTTGATTGAAAAAATATACCAACTTAATACACATAAAGACAGACAAACTGTAAATAAAAAGTTCTGAACGAGCTCATATAATTTATTGTTTACCTTAATCCAGAATAAAAATTCCTAAAATAATATAGAAGAGTTCGTAAACACTCTGTAAATGTGTTGACTTAGTTCGTCTTAAGTAAGATATGTCATGTAAGATAATAAAGCTATAAACCAAGCTGTTGCCAACCAGACTGCACCGTTTGGCAGTTGGCAACTACATACAATGGCTTGACAGGTTGTATCATATCGGTGTGTATTACATGCCATACATAGTTACACTGTATACTGTATACCGACATTGGCACATCTGAACCCCTGTGGGCGAACGTTAATGTGAACTGATAACTGTGTCTGTCGACCTAGTCCCACATTAGGTGTTATCGACGTAACTATAGCTTCATTGCTAGACCTGCCTCACATCGTCTAGTGATGAACCTATTATATCTTCCAATATATATTATTAATATATATCCCTATAGAAAAGTCTTAAATTGTATATTTACATTGTTTCATAAAACATTTATTGTAATAACTGTGTAAACGACGATATCTAGTAAAAGTATAGTATAAGGTACAGTTGACGTCCGACTGTCCATCCATTTCCGAAAGTAAATTTTTTAAAATCCATTTTTTTTTTTTTTTAACAGCTTGATTACTAAACACAAGTGTTACTCATACAGGTATTCTCTATTTCACAAACGAAATTAATGTCAGCTGATTCGTTTTAAATTAAATTCCACATGAAAATCTGTTAAACCTTTCCGGGCCAGGCGCCTGGCACTTTTCAGACACGATCTATGGCGGCAATATATTGCCGTCGGTGACATAAGCGATAAGCGCCAGGCGGCAATATATTGCCGCCTTGATATTCGTCGTTTTCTTAAATAAATACGACGTCAAATGATTAAAGTTTTATGTTTTTTTATTCCCTGCTATATTTTTAGATAGTTAATATGAATATCATTTTTATTTTGGAGGTCTATGCATTTTTATTTCGTAATTGTCACGTGAGATTATCAGGTGACTCGATCTATTGTTGTTAATTCTTTATGCTTTAGTGTAATCATACTATTGTATGCTGGATTCTTCTTCATTATTTTATTTAGTGGTTGTAAATATTAGTAGTGTTACCTGCTTAGCTATTGTGTGTAGTAGTTACAACGACTGACAATTTGCGATCTCACGGGAGTGAAATTGTAAGTAGCATATTTGTAAATAGAAAAAGTGTAAATAAATTTCAAATAAAATTGTGTAAATATTTCTTGGTAAATAGTGTTTTTAACTGTATTGAACCTGCTTATGGATCCTACAATCATCTGTTTACCGGTACATCCATAATGTGAATAGTTATTTAAAGTTTCGAAGTTTTAAGTGTTACGAAGTACAATTATGCGTATTTAAACAAAATGTGTAATAAAAAATTTATTTATGAGAGAAATAACACAAAATTTTGTATGGTTGTTCCTTTATAAATGTACAGTATAATAACATAGCTTCCTACGGTAAATTATTTTTCCTTTTTTAGTTATTTACAAAAAAATAAATGTTTTTTTATGTAATCCATTAAAACATTATTGTTTTAAATTTTAAATTACTTAAAACTACATCTATATATTTTTTTTTGATAGTATATATCTATACGAGTAATTTCGTGCAACTTTTAGGTCATTCTCTAATGTTTATGAAAAGTTATAAATTTTAATCTAAGAGACTGCAAAATCGTCAATTTTAGCCTGGCACTTTTGACTAGTCACAAGGGGATATGATATGTGAAAACATTTTGCAACATCTCATATTTGGTCCTGGCCCTGAAAGGGTTAAAATTAGTTTTTATATAGTTTGTAGCATAAATGTTAAATTAAGTAACATAATATAAACATAGCTTGTGTTCGTATAAAAAGACAATTTTTACAACTTAAATACTATTTATTACAGCGACGTTTAGCTAACATAATTATAACTTAATATTAGTTGATCCTATAAAAGCCATACACGTGTTAACGTGTACAGTATCCCAGAGCTACAAGGGCTATCTAGAAAGTAAATTACGTTTTGATATAACTAAACAAAAAAGAAGTAAGAAAAAATTGTATTTTATATACCTTTGCAAGTGGTACAAAAATATTATTTTCATCAACGTCATCAATCAAAGTTAGGCAGTTATCGAAGCGGTTAACTGGTTTTGATATTCCATCGTTATAAAATTGTGCCGCCGCGCCGGAGAGTCACACCCTCCCGCAGTTCCACGTCGTCACCAAAGCGCTGCGTCACAATTCACGTGTTTCACCCAAGCCTCGTCTCCTGTAGTGATTCGATCGAGCAGCGAGTCACCATCTTTTCCGTATGTGTCCAAAAATGCCAATAAAACAGTAATACGGAGATTTTTACCGGTTTCTGTTAAGATTTTCGGTACCCATTTTTGTATTACCGCAGCTGAGAGGGACAGGCAACACACACACACACACACACACACACACACACACACACACACACACACAAAATAGAAACACAGGTTTATATTGTAGTTATCATAAAATATTCAGTTTCAATGAAATTTATACACGTCACTTTATTCATTAAGGCCAAACAAAATGTACAGTTAACCAGCTTTAAAAGCTTTACCGAATATAAGATCTGCCGAACATTGACGTATTTACCATTTGTGTAAAGTATCCTTGCCATTACCATACCAACTGAATGTAATAGGATTACCGCATGCTCGCGTTTGATAGAATTAGTAAAACTTTCACAAACATACAGATTTTTTTTGGGATTAGAAAGCACTATGTCACACAAATGTTTTCCCACTGAACTTTGTGTTTACCATTAAATTTTAAATTTATAAACAAACCACTCCACGTTGCAGTCCAAATTTACTATCTCGTTCATAGGAAAATAGATTTCCTAGGAATTGCAAACCCCATCTCATTGAAACTCGTATTTGAGTAGATTTATTACAAAAAGAAATATTTTATATTCCCTGGCTTCACATATGAAATCTTCTTGATTATTTGTTTTATGGGCACTCTGACTTTGGTAAAACTGTTGATTTATTGGATAAGGAATGTGTTATTCTCAGAACTACAGACACGTAGGTGAAGATTGCTTGCTTTTTTAGCATGTCTGGATAACATATTCCACAAAAGTTATGTTTTCATTAACAATCGCGTTATTACTGATATAATTCTCATTAAATTCCATAAGTTTTTAGTTTTTTAGCACGGTATAAACGTTCTAACTTACGATTAACATAAAACTTGCAATGATTACTTAAATTAAACTCTATGAACGAGGCAAAAAACTTAATGGCAATAGACTTTTCGACGGTAAAATCTTTAGACTAAAAATATACAGGTATTCTACCGTAGGATAAAAACTGTTTCCACATTAACGGAATACCGGTTGACCGTTTTCGATCTAAAGATAAATATTATCATAAAACCCGTAATGTTGTATCATAGGACTGGTATATTCAAAATATTATCATAGCTTAAAGGAAACTTTAAGATTGTGATAGACGTTGTAACGAGTAAGGAGGAAATAACGAAAACTTTGAAAGCTCGCAAGTATGTGGAACAAGGCTTTGATCACAAAGTACCCGAGACTCTTAAACAATATAAAGAGGATATTTTATAATGAATTCAGATTTAAATAATTTATCACCTTCTCCTTTCGATACTTAGTTCAGAAAACTCCTGTGTACATAATGATATAAAGTCATATTCGGCGTCTTTCACCGCCGTATGAAAATATGACTGTTATTAAATATTGTATTCAACCATATGCGTCTCTTATTAAAAATATGAAGTCTTGATAAAAAGAAGACAACGTGAGAAATAAAATTCCGCACTATCCTTGTAACTGTTATAATAATCTTCTCAATGGAGCTATTTGTAACTATTAAATAATATTTAGTCTAAAAATGTACGAATGGTAATAATGTAATACGTGTTTTAGATGAATGCCTTACTAAACTCAGTTTAAAACGTACATATAACGTTTATCTTCCCTCATAAAAATGATAAACTTAATATACTTCAATCGCATACAAATTCCTTCTTCATTCGCAGTTCACAAAAGGCGTGAACTATCCACCAAAACACTCATCTATACTTCAAGATTCTAATTTGGAAACAGTCTGGCACATTACTTCAGGTTATGTGTGTGGAAAATGTATGAGTAAAATATGTGTCAAGAACAAGTAAAGTGAAAAGAGTTATGGATAAATAAAGAAGGGGCCTCGTTAGTTATAAATAGTATCAGTAGATATACGAATCATTGCAAGACAAGGTGTTAATACTAAAATATTTACATGAAAATCACTGTCTTATGTGTCGGAAGTTCTAGGCAGAAAATTAAATATCGAATACCACTTTTGTAACACAAACATTCTTAATAAAAATATAAAAAAAACTGGCAGCCCTTCTAGTAGCTGAGCGGCTAGCTTCTTAGATTAGTTTGATAATCGATAACCCAATAACCAGAGCTGGAACCATTTCCACTTTAGATCTTCAGGTCTGCATTCAATAATGAAATGCCACGCAGGATTGAAAGATGCAGTTTTTAAGGTAGGCCTGTTATAATGACCCTGTGAACGATACAATAGCAAGGAAAACATACCACTAAGTGTGGGTATTAATGGCGAAACAGCCACTTTTTACTTCGGAATTTTGCAACCCTTGAAAATCTTGAATAAATTTCTTTATATTCGAAATGAATATTAAAATGTGCCCATGTACTCGTACACTGCCTAATATATTACTTATCTTTATCATATTAAGACAAATTTATTTTATATAACCTTCAAATGACGAAAAATCCATAAAATATATTAATAAATAGTACATTTATAAAAATATACCGAACACCTATATATCGTTAAAGATCACTGCAAGGGTTATAATGGTAACTTATGTTAAATTAACTTACTCTCCGCTTTAAAACTGATGAATAGATTTGAAACAAGGCATTTACAAAGCTCATTAAAATTGTTTTTATTGCTCCTGAAATAAAATTACAATACGATGAGCTGAAGTATAAGACAATCAATTATGAATACTGTGACATATTTGGCTCTCATTTCGTTAATTAACCGGGTTTTAAAAGTTAAATAAGGAAGTATTTCAGGAAGAATCCTGAAATACTTTGCTCGGAGTACAAGAACTTTAGTGGATGGAGTCGCTCGTCAAGTTTGATATGTCTTATCTTGAGTAATTTCTAGTCTTTACTTTCTTCCCTTTAGAATGATAGATCATGTAATTGTTATCTTATAGTGTATTTGTATTCTGAAATGTATGATACATTTCAATAATATTGTGAAAATACTGAACTTTTATTTTATTTTAACTCAATTTTTACTTTTATATTCTTCATATGTTTAAGAAATATTAATAATTATATCTTTATTTGGGTGAAAAAATCTGTTTGTTAGATGATCAATATAATGCAATTAAATATTTTTACCTAAAATGACATAGTTTTTCTGTTGCAGCATTGTTTTACGACTTTACTTCTTTCATTTTCATAACACTTAAGAAAAATTAGAATTTAAGTATAGATTTCTTAATCGTTACTTCATTTTTTACCACATCGAATTAAAATGTTCTTAATATTTGTGTTAATTGACTTAATGAAAATGTTTTTCAGATGTAAATAGGGCAATCAGGACAAATATGTACTATTATATCGTTTGAAATGTAGGTTATATTTAATTTTGACTAATAAAAAAGGTAATACTCTAATTACTGTTATTTATGCAATCTTAAAAAGAACATTAAGTTATAATTCTATAAAAAGTAACATTTCACTCAACAATTTTTTTTTATTCTTATAGGGAAAACATAACGTTTTAAATGAATTTTCCTTAGTAGGAAACACGATTAAAACAGAAGTAGTTCGTTCCCTGAAACAGTTACACTCAAAGTGCTAGTAACAGAACTCTATTTCAACTAGATTAAGTTTCCTCATACTTGAGACTGATTAATCTAAGACTTTACTCGGTTGTTATTCGCCTTTTAGTGTTAGCGGTTAGTTTTATACTAAACAACAAAGGTATAGATTAACTGTTTTAAAGTAATTTAAGTTCAGTTTGAGTGACATTATATTATAACTAAGTAAGAAAGGTAGTACTTAGAAAAAATGTTATGTTAAAAATGAAGTTCCTGTTAATTAGTAATTGTTTATATCTTACAGGTATCTAAAACAGCGAAAAAATCTTTTATTTACTAATGTATGTAGTTTTAAAATTAAAAGTCGAAAAAATGCCTATTACAGTTGTAAACAGTTATTAATAGTGTGTCTTACAGTCTTTTTAAAAATTTTTTGACTTCATTATTATTGACACTAAAGTACACTAATTATTATTGTTTAGTTATACATCAATGTTACTGTTGTTTAGAGTGGAAAAATTCAAAATGTATCTGCGGGATTTCATTCCGAATAAATTTAAAGACCGAGGTTTCAGTCCAACTGTTCAACTAGCAACGTAAACCTGCCTGTGCCGCGGGCGCCGCGCCGTGACGTGTATTGCAGCTTTTTTCCACCTCGATTCTGAACAAACCGATGACCACAAAAAATTATAAAAATTGTCTCTTATGGTTTATCGTGGTAAACTTCACCACCAATACATCAAAACAGAAACATTAAATACAACTATTATTTTTTTACTAACACTCAGGGGATAGTGGTATGTTTAATAGTATAACATATAAGAATTGTATCTCAAATCTAACAGTGTGTTCTGATGGTGTTAATGAAACCTGGCGAATCCAAATTATCATGGTGGCAGCAGTCGTATATTCAGCCCATGGGCATACATATGCGTGGGGGGGGGGATTGCCAGTTAAGATATTTCTTGGTCGCTGCTTGCAGCCCCATTTCAAACCCTTTTGTGTTTGGTCTTCAAAAAAATTCTGTAGTTTTTCTATTTAGGTCATGAGGCATATATGTGCTAAATTACAACTTTCTGGGATACCGGGAAGTTGTAGAATTAGTGATGAGAGAGGGAGTGAAAGCGAAGTGAGTGAAAGTTTTTATATATAGAGATTCATAATTAAACAATCAGCTAAAATGCGATAGTATAAATTACAGTAAATTTATTCACATTACTATAGCTGAAACAGAAAACGTGCTATTATCATCAGTACATGCTACTCAAGTATACAACAGTGCAGTAGAAAACTTTGTCGTTATCAGCTCGTGTATCAGGCTCCCTGGTGACAGGTGGACTGTGTGTATTTAGGACACTAACGCCGGTAAACCGCAGTTTACAGATATGACATCATCTGTTTGCTGTTTGTACGTGTCCGATGTACAGCAACCGGCAAACACTCTCGAGCCGGATTGGTTGCTTTTCAAAACACAATTCCAGAAAAGAATTGTTTTCTGGTTGATCTTTTTTCGTTCATGGCATTATAATTGACCGTACTAAATGATTTTATACACAACAGTTCATACTCACTAACAAACCTTTATTGACGACCCCAGGAATCAAACCTGTGACCTCTCGATCCGAGCGCTGCAGCCTTATCCCTGCGCTACGGTGAAGGTTGAGTATTTTTTATTATTACAAATAACAAATAATTATTTAAGATTTTTAGCGATTTGCAATGGATTTTCGTGAAGTAGACAATTTTTAACCACATTCATACTTTTTTAGGCTTTTGCAATTTAAATTTCTAAAGTAATAAACAAGCGTAAATAATGTGTTGTCAAGTCTGTAGTCAAAATCCTATCTTTGGAATTTCCCAATAGGCAATGTTGGATTTATATAGAAAAATTATACAGAAATTAAAACCTGTAGATATGAAAATTAATAGAACAATTTGATGAACCAATCTCTAAACAAAGACTGCTACATTTTGGCAACATAAAAAGGTATAAAACTTATACAGAAAGATTATGTATAAGATTATTGGAACCCAGAGTAAAAAAAGTTTAGTTAAATTTTTACTTACAAATATTTTAAAATTATCAGTGGTGCAATAGTTCGAAATAATATTATTTTACAATAACCATTGCTTTGGACCTTTTATGAGAAAAACTTTACCCGAGCGAACAATTTAATGTCAGAATCATTTCACCAACTGTTATATTCTGCCTCCAAGCCACAATAACGGAACACAACCTTGTATATTCACTCAGCCCATGTATCGACTTTTATACGGTTATTTGCTGCTTCCTGCGGAAATACACGGAAATATGGCGGTTTTCCTTTTACTAGATGTGTATAAATAAGTTGAAAAATTCGTTTTCCCTGAATGAATGTGGCTATAATATTTATCCCAATAAAGAACTTTGTAATGAACAATTAACAAATAAGGTTTTTAGATTTATGTAATGTTATTGCAATTAAGTAGATAATTCATGAGCGTGATAATGATTCCTCTGATTTATTTAGGGGCTAAATTAATCAAACGCTAATTTTATTTTTAGATTTTCGAACTAGATTTTTCTTGGCTTCTTGATTTTATATCGAATTTATTTTAGTATGTTAGTGAATTTTGCACTGCGACTCCTGCTACTTGGAACTGAGCGACCTATAATGATAGTTATAGACATATTTTGTAAAAGACAATCACTAGTCTTAATGCATTATATTAAATTATAGTATTTTTGCTGCTGTGTTGGTAGTACTATCTGCAAATTCAAAAACTGTCTATATTCCATGGGATGTATACAACGACTGAGTTTTCTTCACACGTATTCTCCACTCCCGCTTTCTGTGTCTTCCTGTGAAGTTGTGCTGGGTACTGTGATCTTTGTTATCTTTTCCATAAGCTTAGTCCATAAAGAAAAGAAAACATTTGTTTATTGGTACATACATCGTACTACAAAAAAAATCTAATTGATCTCCCTGATTTAAATAATATTTTTAATTATTTTAACGCACTAAATACACGATTATAAAGCTGTTAACATGTATAGTCTTGTAAGCAAAGAATAAGCTTGATATTAAACATTTTTTTATTTCAATATATTTTAAGTTTCAGGAAAATTTAAATTGTATCTGAACTTTTTAGCAAATAATAAGTATGACGATGAAATTACATTATTTATGTCTAACAGTATCAAAAATCTAATTTTTCAATGTAGTTTATTATTGGCACGGTTTTCATATAACGGATTTCACTAGAGACTTGTGCTTGGTGTTATAACGACCCCATGACTTTGAACAATGGACTTCCGCAACCGTAGTCTGGCTCAGAGTGGCTAATATGCATCCAAGAAAAGCTATGATTTCTAGGGGTGAGGGAGGTATTCCATTCAAAAGTGTTAGCCAGATGAATATAGTGTAAAACTTAGTAGAGCATTTTTAAACTAGAAACATTTTCCCGTTAGTGTTACTATTGCTTACGATTCTAAGTCTTTTTGCACATTCTTGTTTCCAAATATTCCACTACCAGAGGATTAGCATGCTGGGACAGCATTCAATCTCAGATAAGAAAGAATATTGCATATCCTGTTTTGTACCACTTTGAACGTGAACACTGGGTCCGAAAGAGTTCAGCTGTTTGCAATATTCAAACAAGATCTTTGAGTCGTTTAGGATTGCAGTGAAATTAAATATATCAACATTTTATTTTGAATTTTGGAAATTATTATGATTCTGATAAAAAAATTTAGATTATCTAGTGGGGAAGCTGTCCAGGAGACAGGTTATGACATGTAGACTATACTTCTTGCCGAAAACTGAAAAAATAAACATCACTTGAGAAAATAAATTATTACAAAATTATCAGTCATTAAGGTCGCATGCCGCATCGTGACAATGTGAACACAAATAATTTCTGGAAATATTACGATATTTATAATAAAGAGGCATTTTTATTTATAATTTGTTAAGTTGAAGTTGTGTCCACGTGGAATACGTAAAATGTCTAATTACAAGGCCATTTAAATATTACAAAATCAAGGTTTGCCGGTGTGCGTCAAGGTATTTTTGTATCATTAGTTAAAGTTACAAAATGTCATTCTTCTCAAATAGTGTAATGGCATTCCAAGCTTAATAAGTAAACTTTCTAAATATTTCAGTTATATGAAAACTTTTCTAAGTAATAATGAAGTAATACTTTTTCTCTTGATTCGTGACTACATTTGTCAAATTTGTATTTTTGTTGTTTAAAAAATATACCAACATATACGAAAATAACACGGTAAAATAAGTTTTTCTAAGTATGCTCATATAATACATTTTTACCTTGATTTAAAAGAAAAATCCCAAAATGAATACAGAAGAGTTCGTAAACACCCTGTAAATCTGTTTATTTTTTTAATCTTAAGATGTCTCATGTAAGATAATAAAGCTGTAAACTGAGCTCTTGCCAACCAGACTGCACCGTTTGGCAGTTGGCAACTACATAACTGCAGTTGGCTTGACAGGTTATATCATATCGGTGTGTATTACATGCCATACATAGTTACACTGTATACTGTATACCGACATTGGCACATCTGAACCCCTGTGGGCGAACGTTAATGTGAACTGATAACTGTACCTGTCGACCTAGTCCCACATTGGTTATATCATATCGGTGTGTATTACATGCCATACATAGTTACACTGTATACTGTATACCGACATTGGCACATCTGAACCCCTGTGGGCGAACGTTACTGTGAACTGATAACTGTATCTGTCGACCTCGTCCCACATTAGGTGTTATCGACGTAACTATAGCTTCATTGGTAGACCTGCCTCCTTGTATCATCAAAATGATGAACCTATTACAGGCTATCTTAATACAACCCTACACAACAGTTTTAAGTTATAAATTTACGTTGTTTTATAAAACATTTATTGTAATAACTGTTTTAACGATGTTATCTAGTAACATAAGGTACAGTTGACGTCCGACTGTCCATCCATTGCCGAAAGTAAATTTTTGAAAATCAATTTGCTTTAGTTTTAAACAGCTGATTACTAAACACAAGTGTTACGTATACAGGTTTCTCTATTTCACAAACGAAATTAATGTCAGCTGATTTGTTTTAAATTAAATTCCACATGAAAATCTGTTAAACTTAGTTTTTATATGGTTTGTAGTATAAATGTTAAATTACGTAAAATAATATAAACATAGCTTGTGTTCGTATAAAAAGACAATTTTTACAACTTAAATACTATTTATTACAGCTACGTTTAGCTAACATAATTATAACTTAAGATTAGTTGATCCTTTAAAAGCCATAGACGTGTTAACGTGTACAGTATCCCAGAGCTACAAGGACTATCTAGAAAGTAGATTACGTGTTGAAATAACTAAACAAAAAAGAATACGAGAAAAAATTTTATATTATATACCTTTGAAAGTGGTACTGAAATATTATTTTCATCATCGCCACCGTTCAAAGTTAGGGAATTATCGAAGCGGTATACTGGTTTTGAAATTCCAGCGTTATAAAATTCTGCAGCCGGAGACTTCAACCAGGTAGTCACACAATCCCGCAGTTCCAAGTCGTCACCAAGGGCTGCGTCTCAATTCAAGTGTTTTACACAAATCTCGTCTCCTGTAGTGATTCGATCGAACAGCGAGTCACCATCTTTTTCGTATGTGTGACAAAATGAAAATTAAACAGTATTACGGTGATTTTTACGGGTTTCTGTTTTCGGTACCGATTTTCGTATTATCGTAGCTGAGAGGCACAGTCGAAACACACACGCACACAATAAAACCAGATGTTTATATTCTAGTCATCATAAAATATTCCGTTTCAATGAACTCTATACACGTCACTTTATTCATTAAGGCCAAACAAAATGTACAGTTAACCAAAAAGCTTTACCGAATAATGAGATCTGCCGAACATTGATGTGTTTACCATTAAAGTATCCTTGCCATTACCATACCAAATGAATGTAATAGGATTACCGCATGCTCGCGTTTGATACAATCAGGAAAACTTTCACAAAACCAACGGATTTAGTTTGGAATTAGGGAGCACAATGTCACACAAATGTTTACAACTGATCTTTGTGTTTACCATTATAACTGAAAGTTATGAAAGATCACTCAGCATTGGCGTCCATCATTTCAAATTAAGCTCCAGTGGTGCATTTATTTTAGAAAACATTTCTGTATAAAAAGTATCAATTAAATAAAACTGATAAAAAATCATTTCTAAGCTAGAGATATTTCACCAGTTAAAAGACAAAAATTGTACATTTATATACATTGAAAACGAAATGAACTAAAATGACTACCAAAAAGAAACATTCATAACGTTTGGAGTCAAAATTATCCGAGTGACTTACGGCTGTCATATTTGACAAATTGGTGGCTATTTCAGAATAATTTTCCAAAAATATTAAACTCGTTTGTAGTAAAATAACATGACTACGGTATAAGTTTTGCTCAATATCTCTTAGAACCAACTAATCATACTAACTAATCATAATTTCAAACACTTGTGGATTCTATAAATTGATAGAAAATTAAATACAAAATAAGAGTTAATAATAATACTAACTTAATAGTTTTATATCTGAAATTCTCGAAATATTATAGATCCAAATTCAATATTTCGGAAAATTCTAACATTAAAACACTAAACATTTATCAAAATACAACTGTGTAACTCACATTTAAATTTATATTTATTTAAGAAATTCCAATATGTACATATTTATTATTTCCTTATTCATTTATTTGTTAAGGAGGTTATTTTTTATTGCACGCTAATTAATATTGCAAAACATCATGGTTGCAAAACAATGTCATAAAAAAAGACAAACAATAAAATGATTGAACGATTGAGAAATTAAAACTTTCCAAACAAGGAGCGAGAGTATGCTTTTCATTATAAACGTAATAAGTAATTGAGAGTAAAAGAGAAAAACGTAGTGCACAGTAAGCATAAGAATATGAAGAACATATAGACAGAATATTCCACATTCTAGTAATATCAATTAAACATTTTACAATGTGAAAAGTCAGTAAAATTCAAATGCATTTTTCATCCGTTTGTAGCATCCAAAAGTGACGGGAAAGTTATTAAATAGTCACCATCGATTTTCAAATTTTTTAAATATAAGTCAATTTACATAACGCAAAGAATATGCTAACTTACTAACATATCGATTAACAGAATGTAGCCTATAGTCTCTGAGGATCGTAGAAAGTAATTTAGTTAACATTATGGAGATATCCTTGCGTAACTATGTTACGCAATCCATTTATTTGTAAAAATGAGTGAGAGTACAGCATTACAATCGATTTATTGATCAATTCTATTATTCGATTGGTTGTTGATACAAATTAACTGGCCAGTAGCATTCTTTTAGTAATAAAGTAAACATACTGTAGGAAACGTATCATGCTCAAACTTAGTTAGAAAAAACAGTTGCTATTTGAATAAATACTTTAGTATTCACAATTTAGTTGTATCTTCATGTTGTTTCCTAACACAGGCAATTAAAATACATAAACAAATTGTGTCGTTAAAAAGCCATGAGTGTATTTGTAAGTATAAACCAATTATTTTAAGTGGATTACTCTGTCTGTATGTAGGCGGGGCATGAGAAAAAGATTCCAAAGCCATTTAAATTTAGTTGTATGTATCTAAGGATATTATTTTTTGTTGCATTTTTTCAGTTTTCCTGTATTTGTGTAGATTAGATGCTTTTATTCTTATGAGCTATGGCTATGGCCAAGTGTGGTGCATTGCTCTTCTGTGGTTCTTGATTGGCTGACTTTTGACGATCAATCGTGGGACTAAGAAACATTCATTCCTAACTGTCTGTATATCTGTATGTCTCTCTGCAGGATATCTCGAAAAAGAACTATCCTATAGAATTAAAATTATGCATCAAGTGTCATTTATATATGAAGAGCACTAGATGAACATGCATGTGACTTCATCAGATTTGAGTGAGCGATATCGAATATTTTTACATTTTGAACTAGAAATAGAACAGTAAATAAATTTAAAAACAAACTCAATACCACGATAAGAGAGTCTAGCATTTTACACGCCAATACAAGACTAATTGCCCTCACACTTACATAATTTTATAGTGACTTGGTTTTTAGAATTTTTTTGTTAAACACTGATTCGTAACAACGATTTATTTCTAAAAATATAAAATTATCGTGTGGAAAGATTTCTTTATACATTCAAAGTTTCCATGAAACTTTATTTCAACATAGACAAGAGTAAGTTCTATGAAAGTGTTTGTCCACTCATAGAATCACTCAGGAGTCTTACACAATTTCTCTTATTTTTGCGCGGGGTAGAAAAAAACTCTTGTACGATTTTCTGCCGTTCTATCTGTCGTTCTAATAATTAAACTATATACTAACATTTTTTCCTTTAAACTTTAGCGAAGCCTGTTACGGAAAACGTGGTGTGCTTTATTTCTACCTTGTTCTTAAGACCCTAAAGTTCCTACCTATCTGAACACCATCTCTTTGAAACTCGTATTAGAGTCAAATTTATTATTAAAAGAAATGTTTGATATTCCTAGGCCTAACATGTGTAAGCTTCTTGATTATTACTTTTACGGACACCTGAACTTTCACTACTAAAACTGTTGATTTCCTGGATAAGGAATTTGCTATTCTCAGAACTACAGACACGCAGTTGAATATTGCTTGATATTTGAGCATGTATGGATATTAATAACTAGGTTTATAATGAAAAAATAACTTTTGTATAATACAGTGTCATCGAAAAATAATGCCTAGATTTAATAAAATTATAACATCAAAACCTTTCATGTTAAATGAGTAATTCTTTCAATGGACGACAACTGGTGAACGCAAGTTTGGTTTTTAGTTCGTCTGATTGTGTTTCCCTGTCTTTGTGATGCGCAGACAAGCTGCGCAATCGTCAAGGTCAGCCGGCCACAGACTTGCCGCCGCTCAGTACGATGTTGACTGTGCAACAAAAAGCACAGTGCGTGATTTGGTACGCGGAGTCAAAGTCAATTGTCAGTGTACAGCGGCTCTTTCGGAGAACATATCCGGGTCAAACAGCACCTGATAACAAAGCTATCGTTCGATGGTTTAACCAGTTTAGGGAAACAGGGACCGTCCGCAAAAAATCTAGACCAGGCCGACCAAGAACATTAGAAGAGAATGTTGAGCATATCCGGCAATCTTGTGTTAGGAGCCCACAAAAATCCATTGCTCGACGAAGTCTTCAACTAAACATTCCAAAAACAACAATACAAAATGTACTGCACAAACGGTTAAGACTTCATGCGTATAAAATTCAGATAAAACAGCAAATAAAACCTACCGACCGCCCTAAACGAACTGAATTTGCAAGTTTTATGTTAAATGAAATTGATGATAATCCAAATTTTCTACAGAGAGTGTTGTTTAGTGATGAAGCTACGTTTCACATAAATGGATGTGTAAATCGTCACAATTGCCGTGTATGGGGATCGCAACAGCCAAACGAAATCCACGAGTATTCCTTGAGTGCGTGATTCTCCCAAACTCAATGTGTGGTGCGCGTTATTTCATGACAAAGTTATTGGACCTTTCTTTTTTGTAGAAAAAACCATTACAGGCCTAGTTTACCTGGACATGCTTGAACTGTTTGTGTTCCCCCAATTAGACGATATCGAACAACAGACTGGACAGCGAATCATTATTATGCAAGATGGGGCTCCACCTCACTACCATCGCGAGGTACGCGCTGCACTAAACGCACGCTTCCCAAACGGTTGGATTGTTAGAGCAGCCCCCATTTTATAGCCTCCTAGAAGTCCTGATCTTACCCCTTTGGATTTCTTTTTCTGGGGGTACATAAAAGATATAGTTTACGCAGAAAAGATTCGGGATTTGGACCATCTTCGGGAGCGAATTTCTTTCGCAATCTTAACTGTTACGCCAGATATGATTGGACGCACGTGGCAGGAAGTTGACTACAGACTTGATATCTGCAGGGCAACGAACGGTGCTCACATTGAAACATACTAAGGTATGAAAAAAATGTATTTCTTTCCGCACATTTTAAGACTACAACCTTTAATCGTTTTTTTATGACAGTTATTTAAAATCTAGGCATTATTTTTCGATGACCCTGTACATTTTATTATACAAAAGTTATTTTTTCATTATAAATCCAGTTATTAATAATATAATTATCATAAAAATTTTAAAAATGTTTAGTATTTTAAAATTAAAATCGGTATAAATAGGCCAATTTAGGATTAACATGAAACTTACAATGGTTATTTCAACTCAACTCTGTGAACGAGGCAAAGTACTTGCTGTCGGTCAATTTCTTTTATGGTAAAATATTTCAGTGAAAAAATATATTCCGCAATATAATAAAATCAGTTTCCACATCAATGGAAAAGTTGACAGTTTTTTATATACAGATGAAAATTATGTAGTCAAGGATGTATAATAGGAATGGTATATTCAAAATATTATCATACCTCAAAGGAAACTCTAAGATTGTGATAGACGTGGTAACGAGTAAGGACGAAATCACGAAAACTTTGAACGCATACAGGTATATTTAACAAGGCTTTGCCTTTGATCACAAAGTACCCAAGACTTTTAAACAATATAAAGAGGGTATTTTATAATGAATTCAGATTGAAATAATTTATCACCTCCTCCTTTCGATACTTAGTTCTGAAAACTCCTGTCTACAAAATGATATCAAGTCATATTGGGCGTCTTACGCCGCCATGTAAAATTATAACTGTTATTAAATCTTGTATTCAACTATATGTGTCTCTTATGAAAAATATGGAGTCTTGAGAAAAAGAAGACAACGTGACAAATAAAATTCCAGGCTCTCCTTGTAACTGTTATAATGATCTTCTCAATAGAGCGATTTGTAACTATCGAGTAATATTTAGCCTATAAATGTGGGAATCGTAATAATTTAATACTTGTTTTAGCCAAAATTCCTTGCTAAACTCAGTTGAAAACGTAAATATAAAGTTAATATGTCAGTTATAAAAAAACGTATATTCCTAATCTATGATGCCGTCTCCTGGACCTTGGCTACTCAGAAATAAGCCGGGCAATTTTTGACACTCTCAGCCGCCTAAAGCTGTTTCCTTAATGATTCACTTATTAGATACCCCCCCCCCTAGATAACAAATTGTCTTACCCGATTCATAGTTTGGTAAAATTGATCAAATATTTTAAAAGTACATAAAAAATAAGATGACAGATACTAAACAGGGTAAAATTAAAAAAAAGAATAGAGAGCTAGTTGTTTAAAATTTGTAACAATAAAGTTAGTTTGCTAGAACATTGTGACAGTGAAATTACATTAACGATGTCTAATAGTATTATAACACTATTTTTTCAATGTAGTTTATTAGTGTCATGGTTTTCATATAACGATTTTCACTAGAGACTCTTGTGCTTCGTGTTTATAACGACACCGTCGCTTCGAACGATGGACTTCTGTAGCGGAAGTCCGGCTCAGAGTGCTTAACATGCTTCTAACAAAAGTTATGAGTTTCTAGGGGTGAGAGAGGTATTTAGTTCAAAGTGAGTATTAGCCAGATTAACGTAGTGTAAATCTTAGTAGCGCATTATTATTCCCGCTAGTGTTGATATTGTTTACGATTCCTAGTTTTTTTGTATATTTCTATTTCCAAATATTCCACCATCAAGGGATTAGCATGCTTGGACAGCATAAAAATCTCAAATAAGGATGATTAATACATCTGTTTTGCATTACTTAGAACATGAAAATAAAGGATCGTTATTTGCTAAAAAATTGTCCGAAAGAGTTTGCGCAACTCCATTCTTTCAAAAAGAAATATTTATTTAAAAGTATTTATACTATTTTATATGAAATTTTGGAAGTTATGATTTTTATAATTGTTTTATTCTGTGGAGAAACTAGTGGGCGAGTCAGATTAGAGCGGCCGGCAGCGAGTTGCGGGAAATGGCAGAGGCCAGTCCCAGGTAGCAGAGTGTCCAAGAGACAGGTTAGGTCATATAGACTGTATTAGTCCTATTTCCAATATTTAGATTATTTGTTGGCAAAAAATGAAAAAACAAGCACTAATTATAAACATAAATCATTGCAAAATTAAAAGCCATCTAGGTGTTCTGATTCATACCGCTTTATGCCAACGTTAAGACAATTAATTTCTGGAAATATTAAAATTATTATATGAAGAGGCATTTTTATTTATAATTTGTTAAGTTCGATTTGTGACCATTGGGTATAAGGAAAAATACTAATTAAAAGGCTTCTTAAGAACTAAATGTAAAAGTTTTATTATAATTCTTCTCAAATAGTTTGCCAGAACTCCAAGATTAGACTACTAAATATTTTTTGTAAATATTTAAATGATATGATAACAATAACTTTAATGAATCCAACAATAATTTTTCTCTTGATTCGAGACTACAAGACAAATATCTTTGTCAAATACGTATTTTTATCTTTGTTGTATGAAATAATATACCAACTACTACAACACGTACAGGCAGAGAAGTAGTGAAATAAGTATTTCTAACAATGCTCATATAATATTTTTTGTTTATCTTGATCCAAAATAAAAATCCCTAAAAAAGAATACAGCATAGTTTGTAGTCGCCATGTAAATATGTTGAATTTTTTCGTCTTGAAAGTAAGATGTGTCACGTAAGATAATAAAGCTATAAACCGAGCTCTTGCCAACCAGACTGCACCGTTTGGCAGTTGGCAACTGCATACAATGGCTTGACAGGTTATATCATATCGGTGTGTATTACATGCCATACATAGTTACACTGTATACTGTATACCGACATAGGCACATCTGAACCCCTGTGGGCGAACGTTAATGTGAACTGATAACTGTGTCTGTCGACCTAGTCCCACATTGGTTATATCATATCGGTGTGTACTACATGCCATACATAGTTACACTGTATACTGTATACCGACATTGGCACATCTGAACCCCTGTGGGCGAACGTTAATGTGAACTGATAACTGTGTCTGTCGACCTAGTCCCACATTGGTTATATCATATCGGTGTGTATTACATGCCATACATAGTTACACTGTATACTGTATACCGACATTGGCACATCTGAACCCCTGTGGGCGAACGTTAATGTGAACTGATAACTGTGTCTGACGACCTAGTCCCACATTGGTTATATCATATCGGTGTGTATTACATGCCATACATAGTTACACTGTATACAGTATACCGACATAGGCACATCTGAACCCCTGTGGGCGAACGTTAATGTGAACTGATAACTGTGTCTGTCGACCTAGTCCCACATTGGTTATATCATATCGGTGTGTATTACATGCCATACATAGTTACACTGTATACTGTATACCGACATTGGCACATCTGAACCCCTGTGGGCGAACGTTAATGTGAACTGATAACTGTATCTGTCGACCTAGTCCCACATTGGTTATATCATATCGGTGTGTATTACATGCCATACATAGTTACACTGTATACTGTATACCGACATTGGCACATCTGAACCCCTGTGGGCGAACGTTAATGTGAACTGATAACTGTATCTGTCGACCTAGTCCCACATTAGCTGTTATAGACGTAACTATAGCTTCATTGCTAGACCTGTCTCACATCGTCTAATTGATGAACCTATTGTATCTTCCAATATATATTATTAATTAAACATCCCTATATAAAAGTCAAAAATTATATATTTACATTGTTTTATAAAACATTTATTGTAATAACTGTTAAAACGATTATATCTAGTAACATAAGGTACAGTTAACGTCCGACTGTACGTCCAAAGCCAAAAGTAAATTTTTGAAAATCAATTTGTTTAGTTAAAACAAATTGATTACTAAACACAAGTATTATTCATACAGGTATTCTCTATTTCACAAACGAAATTAATGTCAGCTGATTCGTTTTAAATTAAATTCCACGTGGAAATCTGTTAAAATAGCTTTTATTTAGTTTGTGCAATAAATTTTAAATTACGTAAACTAATATAAACATAGCTTGTGTTATTGTAAAAGGCAATGTTTACACCTTAATTACTGCACATTACAGGAATGTTTAGCGTACATAATTATAAATTTAACCCTGTGCCGACCCGACCATCGCGGCATGGCGTAGCAGTCAACCTATCTTGAATTACTGCTCCCAGGATATTTTAATTTACCCCTTAAAAGCTATAGACGTGTTAACGCGTAAAGCGGTCCTGCGTTACAAGGGCTACCCAGAAATTAGATTACGATTTGATATACCTAAACCAAAAACAATATACAAGAACAGATTTAATTACATACATTTAAAAGTGACACTAAAATATTATTTTCAGTGTAATAAATTATACTCCTACTATTTAATTAACTTATTCATTTACCTTTCAGTTAGATGTAGAGGTATAATTATATAAAAATCGATATTACACTCCCAGTTGGTTATATATTTGCTTACGTTCATGATAACCTTTGAGGCAAATTAAATCATTATTGTTTGATAGGGGACGAATTGGCTCGCTAAAGTAATTAATTTAATAACTCGACACGCTATAGTTAGTTACATACGGCATAGTTAACCTTAGTGTATTACATTGTCCATTACACTCGTATTACCGATTGTTGCTTAGAGCTCATTTTATAATTGTGTAACGTTCGTTTAGTCAATTCTCGAAGTATGATCGCTATAAAAGTGACTTACAATGGAAAATGAAAAAAACTTAAAGATAATAAATAACTCTGTGCTTAGCTTTCAGTACATATTCGATACTTTAAGGCTCTTAAGTTACAAGTATATAAATAATCGAATAAAGTTCAACCTTTTATGCAGTACTTTTAACATATTAATCAATAGTGATGTAAATAAAAATATTAAACACGAAACCCACGTAGATACATAATACAGAAAAAAATATACAACACTGTTCAGGTGCAGTTGGAAAATAAACAAATCTCTCGTTCAAAGTAATGGAACGGTGCTGTGATGCGAAAGTCAGCGGAGATTTGGTGGTTTGTATAAAGTCAAACACAGAAAGCTCAGGGGAGCTGTTTGTAGCAGTATCATTTATACTCTCCAGACTTGATAATGTGATTGTCTCACCTAATACAGATCGTGTACCTAGCGATATTGAACTACTGCATCACTAGTAGAGGCAAATATTATTTGTCACAAAATGGGTAAAATTCATTTAAATCCAAAGTGCAGATTTACAACTTCCCGGTATTTGACGTAATATTACGTTCATATCGATTGCGTAAGTGTGCTACTTGCGTAATATAACGCATAGTATTATTATTCCTGTTTTATTCTTTTCTATGGCGTAATATTGCGCATTAGCATTTCTGTGACAAATGCGCGTCGCTCAAATACTTCAGACGTTTTCTACTAGATTTCAGCACTTCCTTGGTCCTCTGTCATAAGTCTTTGCACCTTGTTGAGTCCACTGTAGTCACACAGTGCAGACAGCTACTGCGTATTGTTGTTGCATCAGCCCTGAAGTATTTTATGGTTTATTCATAGTGTTTATTGTACCATGAAAATATAACCTGTACAAAGAGACAATTGGCATTATTTACGGAGTGATATTCAAGGACTTGGATAGTGAAAATGACTTAGTGGAAGAAGACAGTAAAAATTTTTTGCTTAAAAGTGTGTATATATAAACTCTACAAAGTTATTTCGGTAAAATAAGGCAAGAAAACAAATCGGTAAAACAACATAAATGTTAGGTACAAAAATAAAACTGTTAAGGGGTCTTATCTATTAAACATCTTAGGTTAGTTGGTTCTGATAAAAATACAAAACTATACATATTAAATTAACTATTTTTACAATATTTTTTGTGGGTGACGTACGTTTAATGAAAAATTTTACGTTTTTTTGAGATAGTTTTCGTTTTTGACTAAAAAAAATTTTTATATAATGGCAATCGCAAATTAATAACTTTAAATTTAAAATTTACAGTAAAATATTTATATTATTTATTACAGTAGAATTCAGAGGTTGAAACTCTGGTATTTCATGGATAGTTCCTGACGTCAAAAGCAAAATTTGGATGTCAAAGTCAGGACATACGTCTTGTCATTGATAGTATAAAAACAGTATCGGAGGTTCACCATTAGAACTTCAGGCAGCTCTGAATTACTCAATGAACAGCATCATAACTACCAGATTGCCTTTGAAAGGTAATGAAACATATTGTAGAATTACTTACTGAAGTCAAGACAAGACTGCATTAACAGACCCTTGCTACTCAAACACAATCAAACTAAAAAAGAATAGTTGGTTGTAGTCAAACAGTCTTTTCATGGTCATATGTTTAACCACTCAACCTTAGTATATTAAGGTTGAGGTTCATACGTTACGTTACGGTAACGTATGAACACGTTACTCTAAAACGTGTTCATACTTAATTAAGTAATACGTAGAACGTTGGCAATGCAAATACAAACGAAATGGTAGTATGATGGCTTAACAACAAAATTGAGATGTAAATTAATTTACATTACCGCAAATTACAATAATTGTGATTAGAATTATTTTTTTACAAAAAGCCAAAATAAGTAATAAGCTGCGAAGAGGGAAAATACAATTATTTTATGAGTAATGATCTGAGTATAAAATATTCAAAAGTAAAGCAACTTTTTGCTAGAATGGGTCATGGAGAAATAAATCATTTACAACGGATATTACATTTTGGGTGAGGTGAAATGAAATAATATTTCTCAACTATTAAAAAAATTTGGTAAATCTTTTGAATCCTGACCTACTGGATATATTTTTTATGTTTATAAATTACTGAATATTTGGTTTCAAGTTTAATTTTCTTGCTGAAAATTAAACAAAATATTAGTAAAATATTTAGTAAAAGATTCTACTAAAACAAGTTCCATAATATCTTAAAAAGGGAAATTAAATACTGCTAAACAAGTATTAAATATTATATATTGTTTATTTTACATTCAAACAGGACAATGGAAGGCTGATATAATATAAGGACAAATTCAGGACCAATAGAGCGATAAATATGGAATTGGCTCAAGAAGACATTTCAGTGTGTGCAAAGAAACGTAATAACATTGCCTTACGCTACGACTCCAATGTTACCATCCACGACGCGCGAAGTTACTCTTACATTTACATAACATGATAACACTGCAAGTTTGATATTGTCTCGAACTCCCGACCCTCTTGTTTTCATAAATATATAATATTCTTAGTTTTGTCTGGAAAATGCAGAATATTGAAACAGGTCAATAACAACGACACGGGTTCTAACCGACTTCGCATTCTAATGGCTGAAAACTAAACTTTGTCTGAAATTACAGTCCGATTTCATCCAACTTTGTCTGGTGGTATTCCTTCAAAGCCAGAAATAAACATCAAGCACTGCAAAGGTGAAGTTATAATGAGATTTTGGTTTGCTTAATCCCACAGAATAAAAGTTTATACGTACTCTCGGTTCCGTTTGTTTCCAAATTACACTCTCATATTAAACGCTTTTGATGTTCTTCCTACGTATCTGAATTTTTGACATCTATTGGCCGAAAATTTCTCTCTCAAAAATTCTAACAGTTTCTCCAGCAATTTAAAGTAGTAAGCGTTTGAAAACTAAAATTCATGAGAAATATAATTTATCATTGTTCATATAAATATAATTTTGAAACTTTTTAGTTGTAGGCTATGCCTCTTGGAGAACAATACTAAAAAATATGTAAGTCTTTATTTCACTGTATGTCTTATTGTAATAACAATGTAAAGATGTATGTTCAATTTCCAGGTGAAGAATATATTACCGGTGGTAAAAAGGGCATCCATCCACCCAACCTCTAAGTATAAATTATTCACGTCCATAAATATCTCTCCATTGCTTCGGAAATATGTGTGAGTGTTTTTTCATACATTTATGTTAAATTGGTTTTTGTCATAAAACAATGATATGAGACCTACCGCTTGCACTTTATGGCATGTTGTAAAGCGTATATGGATGAACAAAAATAAACAATTTTCACTTAGGAGTTTAAAATCTTGTAGGAAAACAGAAAAGAAAACCGCTTTTGTTTCATTTTATTAAACGAACAATGTTTACTAATTTGAAACAAGTTTTAATTAGTAATAGTTGAATATTAACTTATTAAAAATATTATTATTTTAAAGTCATATCAAACATTTCTGCTTTTTTAAAAAAAATAATTCGTATATACAGTATATATAATAAAACTTGATTGTAACATAGCAAATGTGTTTGTAAACATGCTATATTTCGCAGATGTCAAAATTAACATCCGGAAGGCGTAGCGGATGATCTTGAACAATAAAATGACAGTTATTTGATGGCATCTCCAGTGTTCATAGAGGCCAAAGTGTAATATTTCATAAATTGTAAAGTGAAAGTCACGGATTATTATACTATATTATTACAATATTTTTATTCTATATTTTATTTAGTATTAAATAGTCCTAAAACGTTTTTCTTGGGAGGCGTCACTTCTTCTTGCCCCAACACGTCTTTAAATCCAACGGGCAAATAAATGGCTCTCTTTCTATCAAATGTTTTGTAATATTAATGAACTGAAGATCTCGTAGAAGAACAAATCGTGCTTTCAATAAAGCTTAACTTATTATTTAGAATCCATACTTTATTAGTATTTAGTAGAGAATTAGTATTATTAGAAGTCAAGATTTTCGCGTTTTTTTATAAATTTATAAGTCCTAAAATTGAGTCTTTTTATAAAGCAGTTACCATTGAATGGCTCGTGACGTAATCACCAAAACTAAAAAATGATAAAATGGATTTATTTAGTGTTATAAGTGACAATAAACAGTTTGAATTTTTGCTGCCTAATCGTGAAAACCCATGAAAACTACGACACTTTCAATATAAAACATTTCTTGTTACATCCAGAATGAATAAAACATTAAAATTATCAATGAGTCCCAAATTAGAGATATATCCTTTGGCTATTTATCCTAGGCTTAACTTGATTATTTGTATATTTTCCTAACCACACGTGGCGTGTGAAGAATTAAATTAACATCATAATCCACAAGAATGTATTAGGCTATTCAGTCAGGCTTATTCATTTTCATTATTCCTAGAAGTAGGATGCTCAGACATTTTTTGAATTTGTGAGTTTTTGTTTTATAACGATATATTCCAGATTTATGTGATTTTATGGAACTCCAACCAGGGTGCCTTAACTAACATTAATTTTAATGCTATTATTAATGAATATAAAAGGAGTTTTGTTTGATAAATTAGAATTTGAATTACACCTCTATTTCTCACTTTGTCTTTGAATCAAAACTTACCTTTATTACCGGGTATTTCAATAGAGTATAATTACGAAGAGTTTTAAAAACTCAAATTATGTAGACTTATCGTTTACTTATTTAAATGAACCACTAATATTGTTTGTGACAATGTCACTTCTTGTCTGTGTGATCTTTGTGAATGTTAGGTACGAGAGCAAGGCATGGCTTTGTGGTGAGAGAAATGATTTATTTAAGGAGAATTTTCCATGAAGAGAAATTCCAACGGGAGCGATAACAACGGAAAGAGGAAAAGCTACCGTATAGCTTTAATTATAAAACACCCCCCGGGCTCAAATAGTAATTTTGTATCCTACATAGAAGCAATGTGTTGGTTATAGCGAGTCGAAACTTTTTTAATTACTTGTAGGAGAGCTCACTACCGAACTACCAACATGAATCAGGTTACTAGCTTTACAACTTCAGTTTCAAAATCAAAACCATTAATCAATTATTTGTGAATTGCTTAGTCTGTTTATTCCTTCAGGAATATGATCCCTTTCAACAATGTTTTATACTGCTCAATGGGAAAAATTCGAGGACAAATGCGGATTTCATAACAGAGAACCGATGTCAAACAGAGAAGTGCAAAATGCACGAGGGTATCAAATATTTAGCTCAGGAGAAACTGATAAGTAAAACTGGCTTCATCAGAAATTATACAAATAAAAGTATAAAATATAGTTTACACAATGATTTATTATTAATGTATCTTGCATCTGTTTGTGAAATAAAGTTAGCAAATACCTTAAAATTAAACTATACTAGCAGTTAGTGACTCTTTGCTTTGCTCTGGATTTCCAGTTGTAAATCTAGGACACCATGGGCATATTCTTTTTAAATCACTTCTAAGCACTGCCGAAAAAATTACAGTCACTGAAAGATACTGCTTATATACTGATTAAAAATAATTTATTTGATATATTTTTATTTTATTTTTTATGAAGGAGTATTTACTAATCTAAAACAAATTAAATGATGACTACCCATTCCTGTGCTGGGGGATTACTTCATTAATTAATTATTTTACTAAGCGATATTTAGGTTTCTTACAACATCTTCATATAATAGTACATACAGTATTATAATACACATATAAATTTCCAATCGCTTTTAATACTAGAAATACGAGTGGCAGCGTCAATTCCTTCCATCAAAAGATTTCTTGATCAGGCGATTGCAATTGGTGGGGTTAAATTGTATTTTAGAAGATTTTAAAGTAAAGTTTAGTGTTGTTTTGTAAGCCATCGAGTAAATATAACTTTGGGGTGAAGTTAATTCAGTTGATGTGTAAATGATTTCAGGTTTGCCAGTTTTTCTTCATTGAAAGTATTTTTTAGTGTAACCTTTATTATTAGCGAACGCTCACATTTCACACGTTTTAATCTAAACTACGTTAAATGCTTTAGTTTTAGTTAAATTTATTATCTAAATCATCTGAATATAGTTGATCTCAAACGTACTGCCACTATTGTTATATCACTTAACGACGAGGCAATAAAAAGTCCGTAAAACATTGTTGCTTTTACATTCTGGATTAAAAATACAAGTATGTAATCAAAATAATTAGTTATATTTTTCAGGAGATATACAAATAATATTTTTTATAATAGTATTTGAACATTACACTTGAAAACATTTTCAATCTGTATAAAGGGCAAGGATTCTCAACCAACATCCCGTCCCTTTAAGAGTAATATATAAGCACAATTAGAAAGTGTTAATTTATGAGATGGTTTAGTGGTACTTTTATAATTTTAAAGTATATATAGATTCAAGCTTATCTTGTGTTAGGAATGTACTTTTTTCACAGCTACATTAGTGAAAAAAATTTACGTTAAGTAATAATAAGTATTCATCGCTTTCAATTTAATCTCTACATTAAATTTACGTTGGTTTTAAATTAGTGTTTAATTATTTTTACGATAGCTGTTTTAGTTTATATTATAAACAGGTAAAACAAGCTGCTTCAGAGATAATTACTTTTTATCCTTAAATCAAACAGCTGATGTATCACTACAAGATAACAATTCAAACGAGAGTGTGTTAGAAAAAATACTTTAAGTAGTAGTACTTACCTCTGAGTAATCATTAGTTTGTAATTTGGAAATGTAAATTTATAATAAACATTTGTCATTCTTATAAAGAAAAGTTTGGCATTTAAACACAGCTTCTAGTGCTTCGTTTACACAGTATAGTGTAGCTGAGTACTTTAATTTCCCTCTTCTGATCCTAATTTCCCATTCTCAATGGAGGCTGTCCATTAGTGCTGGACAATCCATTAACTCACTGAAGCTTATTTGCATCCAATGTAGTCCGCAAGTGCTCAGGCCCTCGCTCCAAACGATACTCACTGCTCGTTTGAAAACGATTCTGTAAACTACTCATTCTATTCGTTTTATAGCGACCACATGCTGTACAAAACAATATACGACTGTTTACTCTTCATTCTGTGAGTCTGGTATACCTTAAATGTTTCAAAACCATTTTCGATTAGAATGTCTGTTCAGGGAGGATGGCATTATCATCCATGTCAGCCTCTCAGTGGTGTAGCTAGGACTTGGCATCGGGGGGAGTGGGAGATGAATCTGATTAAAGGAAATACAATAAGGGAGGGAATATGGAATACATCCCAACAAAACTATGAATAAACCAGATAGGTTGAGTTCATATTTAAACACATAACTATCGTATTTTAAACAAGTTGGATAGCTGTTATTGAATATTTATTAATATATGGGGATTTTGAGAGGGGGGGGTTATATCCCCGTAATCCCACCATTAGTTACACCACTGTGGCCTCTATGAAACGGAAACGAATATTATACGGCATCTCAGAACTCGAGTTAAACCATTTGTGGAAAGACGTGTAAAAGTTCTGTGTAAAAGTGACTTGAGGAACTGACTGAAGAGACTGCAGTTTATAGTTAAGGGCGTTTCTGGGGTTTTCGGAGAAACCAAAGAACATATAATTATTTTGTTGGTAACAAATAGGTTGTCACGTTGTAAGCACGGATAAAAGTATTTTAAAATGCAAATACTACGAACTCTTTTTACTGCAACAAAAACACAATTATTATTGAAGTACGAAATTAATTGTTTTCCCTTGAAGTTATAAATATAAACGCAGTTTTATGACGTGCAAATGTGTAACTATAAAATAAAAATAATCAGTAAGTTGCAGAATTGTTATTATTTTTTTCTTTTTGTTAAACTATTGGAATATTAGCATCAACACTGAAAGCAATAATTATAGTTACCTGTAAGTCAGGAAATAGATACAGACGTATTAAATACCGCAAAAGCACACTAGCGTTTATTCCTTTGAATAAAACATTGGGTATTAGTATTTAACCAATGGAAATATAATTATTGCCACTGGAAATATATTGGAAATATAATTATATATATATATATATATATATATATATATATATATATATATATATATATATATATATATCCCTTACGGTTTTATACCATATGTGGTAAATATTATGGTATAATACCATATTATTGTATTGTGGTTTATGGTATATTATGGTATTGTGGTAATATTATGTTTTTATTATGTGATAAAATCCTTTCATATTCACGTACTATCATTAAAAAACTGCAAGAAAACGTCTTTTAAAAAACATAAAGGTTGAAAACAATAAAGTACAAAATGTACAATCCTATAGTGATGACATTAAACATATTACAATATAGCATAGGTTTACAGCTATATTCAATAAGTTGCATGGATATAATCTAAATCCCCGCATAGGAATATTCTTTTACAGATTTCTTTGGTTGATGTTACTTCTCACCGTTGGCTATCAATCCATGAGTTGATTTTGTTTTTTTTATCACCTTCCTTTACAACCACACTTTAATGATTATAAGAATGTATATTAACCAGATAAAAATACGTGTAAATAACTTCAAAGACTTTTGTAGCTGACACAATACATTTCCACAACAGGATATTTCACAGCGTGTAATGGTGTGTCTTGCCGCAGGCTCTCGGACGACATCAGATTTACGCTGCTATGATAATTTTATGCTGGACGAGTTACATAATTTTTTTAGTCTATTTGTTTGTAGGCTCTCGTATATTTATGCCTGTCACACAAGTGACTTAAAGGATCAACGTTTCACAGTATGGTGTGTTTTCGTGCTGCATCTCACTGTGGTCTGTACAAATGTCAAACTTTAGCACGAAAGAGTTTTAAGATAAAACAAAATGTTATACGCTTAAACTAAATGGTTTGATCATTTAATACCATTTCTCTTAATAACTACGTGACTAAAACAAAAATACATACATTACAAAATCGAAATCAAACGGTCATCCTACTGAAGGCTTACTTAGCAAATTCAATCTCTAAATTAAGAGACGTCATATTAAAGAGAACAAATTGTTTTCGATATTTCAGATATCGAGATCACTAACTTAGCCTGTTGGTGAATTTCCAGTAAATAATCATTAAGAGACTCAAATTGTTATAATTCCATTTTCAGATTGGTCCCTTACTCGCTATTGACTCCTTCCTTGGATCTGTATATAACTTTAAATCTATAACGATTTAAGAGCTGTGACTATTTTATTCTTGTATTAAGGACGCTTTGAGTCAAGAATTTAGTATTTTTACCAACCAAAATATAAGCATACATAAAATATTCATTATTTTAACGTATGAAATATATTAGGCTTACCGATTTGAATATTTACAGTGTATTAGAAATAAACAACCTTTTTTGACATCTGATTAAAGTCGAAGAAATAAATGGTGTGGAAGTACTTTTATTTTATTTTATTTTTTCTGTATCGCCCTACACTGACTTAAACTTATATTAACTCTTATTTTGGATGAAAGTAAATACATCGTGTGATACGTTAATTGCTGATTTATAATTATAAATGGGAGTTGTAGAGTCCACTTTATATAACATAGCGTCTAAGCGAAAATTGTATCTTTGTTAAAATTGTTCTCATTTCGGATAGTGTTTTCAGACATTAGTTATCTGGTTGTGTTGGTTTTCTCCAATCGATACATTTGCAATGGTATGCTAAGATATTAGGCTGCTCTCCATCTTCCTTTTAAAGGGGGATAATTTAAAGTAGTATATCAGCAACATACCCAGGTCGCGTCACGATGTAAGTATTTACAAAGGAGATTTGAGAAATCCCACACAGCGCGTCTAAAATAATTAATATATCAATAGAGCATACTAAATGCAGAATAAACGAATGAACAAAATCAAATGCAAGTAAGAAAACTAACAATCATAACAATGTGAATCACTGAAAAAATGTATAGTGAAAACTCTTAATTTAGTGACCAAGAAGAAATTATACACGGTGGTTACAAAAACTAATGTGGTATTCAAATAGAAATTAGTCATGTAAACACAACAAATTCAACTGATGCTGGCATGCATATTAAGCTTTCATGAATTTACTGTTTTTTTTTTTTTTTTTTTTTTTTTGTAACAAAATGAGTATAGATTATTTACTAAAAGTATAATTCCTAACATCGAAGGCAATGTAATACAATAACCGCGTTTATAAATTGTTTTATATTACAATCTGATTGTAATTATTTTAACGGCAAAGTACAACACCCAAACAGATATTCTAGATTGTTACCAGCGTCACTTGTTTTCGAAATCGTCCCTCTCACGTGAACGCAGGCCTGCCCTGTGGTTACATACATAATTCAGTACAAGCTATCAGACACTGCATTAGTTCTCACGGCTTATTTACATTGATGTCGACTGGAAACTGTAACGGGTCATCAACATTAGTATTCGCATTTTTCTTGTAGTTAACCTCAGTATGTGCTGACTATACCTCTCATGTGAACTCAGGCCTGCCCTGCGGTTACATACATAATTCAGTACAAGCTATCAGACACTGCATTAGTTCTCACGGCTTATTTACATTGATGTCGACTGGAAACTGTAACGGGTCATCAACTTTAGTATTCGCATTTTTCTTGTAGTTAACATCTGTATATGAAGACTTTAATGCTAATAAAATTTATTGCCCTGTGGTTACATCTTTAATTCAGTACATCAGTGCTAAACACTTCACTATTTTTCACAGCTCATTTACAATATCGTGGCCTGGAAATTATAGAGAGACACTCTCATTATCGGCGCATTATTGCCTGTCATTTGTCTCAATACACACAGACTGCCTCTTTCACTCAACGTAGAAGTACCCTGCGGTTACATTTCCAATACAGTTAGTGCTCATCCAACAATCCGTAGTTCACATAGCTCATTTACAATAGAATAGGGTTTGAAATGTGACAGAGACACATTCATTATCGGAGCGCTGTTTTCTCTCACTGTCTCAGTATATTATAAAGACCGCCTCTTTCATAGGAACGTAGAAGTACCCCGAGGTTACATTTCCAATACAGTTAGTGCTCATCCAACACTTTATAGTTGATATGGATAATTTACAATCGCGTGAATTGAAATGATACAGAGACACATTCATTATCGGAGCGCTGTTTTCTGTCACTGTTCTCAGTATATACAGACCGCCTCTTTCATAGGAACGTAGAAGTACCCTGAGGTTACATTTCCAATACAGTTAGTTCTCATCCAACACTCCGTAGTTCACATAGCTCATTTACAATAGAATGGGTTTAAAATGATACAGAGACACATTCATTATCGGAGCGCTGTTTTCTGTCACTGTTCTCAGTATATACAGACCGCCTCTTTCATAGGAACGTAGAAGTACCCTGAGGTTACATTTCCAATACAGTTAGTGCTCATCCAACACTTTATAGTTGATATGGATAATTTACAATCGCGTGAATTGAAATGATACAGAGACACATTCATTATCAAAGCGTTATTTCCTGTCACTTGAATATCAATACATACAGACTACTCTTTCACGTGAACGTAGAAAGAGCGGTTATATTCCCAATACAGTTAGTTCTCATCCAGCACTTCATGGTTAACATGGCTTATTTAAAATGATTTGGGTTTGAAACCATGCAGAAATACGCTTATCGAAGTTTCTTTTTAAAACAGCAATGTTTTCTAGATACAATTATTTTTAACTATTAGCAAAGCAAAATACATATTCAAGATAAAATGTAGCATTGGGTTTTTTAAATCGTAATTCAGACCACGATACACTTAAATATCACGATAGCCCATAGTAAATTATCACTTGCCTAGCTAAGTACAACAATAACTAAATAAAAATGCGGTTAACAATTATGCACCACAACATACATTAACTGTATTTACTTAATTTTATCTAACTTTACGTAACGTAAATTAACAACATGTATAATATACTCTCATTTAATATAATTATAATGATAGGTTACATTCGTAGGTTTTTTTTTCCAACACTCCACTATTCCTCACATTGCCCCTTTCAAAGAAAATCACAACCTGAAGTGCACATATTTGAGGTGCGGTAAATATTAACAAAGCTAGACACTTGGTAACCCACAGTATCAGTTGGCAGTAGTGGATAGTAGTAGAAGTTCAGCAGGGTTTTCCTGACATGTTATTGTAGTTGTAAGGACAGTTGCACACCCCTTCACCCCAGTAGGTGATGGGGCTGGACGCCCTCCAAGGCAGCCTGCTACTGTCTGCATACACTGCTATTGAAAGGGCAGAAGGCAAGAGGAGGCAAAATAGTCCCAATTGAACAACTTATCTATAAAGCATACCATAATATAAAGTAAAAACTGTCAATTAAGGTATCTAGCTTTACTTTTATAAGTAAGTTCAAAAGATAACCAAGTTTAAAAGTTTGGAAGAGTAAAAAAATAAGTGTAAAATCTAATTACAAGGCCGCTTAAGAAGTAAAAGAACAAGCTTGACGGTGTAAAAAAGGTATTTTTTTATCGTTAGATCAAGATATCAAATATAATTCTTATCAAATAGTTTGCCGAAATTTCATGAATAATAAATAATCTTTCTAAAGATCTCAATGATGAGATAATCTAATAATAATGTTTCTCTTAATTTGAGACTGCAAAACCAATATCTTTGTCGAATATAAATTTTTATCTTTTTTGATTGAAAAAATATACCAACTTAATACACATAAAGGCAGACAAACTGTAAATAAAAAGTTCTAACCGAGCTCATATAATTTATTGTTTACCTTAATCCAGAATAAAAATCCCTAAAATAATATAGAATATAGTTCGTAAACACCCTGTAAATGTGTTGACTTAGTTCGTCTTAAGTAAGATATGTCATGTAAGATAATAAAGCTATAAACCGAGCTGTTACCAACCAGACTGCACCGTTTGGCAGTTGGCAACTACATACAATGGCTTGACAGGTTATATCATATCGGTGTGTATTACATGCCATACATAGTTACACTGTATACTGTATACCGACATTGGCACATCTGAACCCCTGTGGGCGAACGTTAATGTGAACTGATAACTGTATCTGACGACCTAGTCCCACATTAGCTGTTATAGACGTAACTATAGCTTCATTGCTAGACCTGTCTCACATCGTCTAGTGATGAACCTATTGTATCTTCCAATATATATTATTAATTAAACATCCCTATATAAAAGTCAAAAATTATATATTTACATTGTTTTATAAAACATTTATTGTAATAACTGTTGAAACGATGATATATAGTAACAGTATAGTATAAGGTACAGTTGACGTCCGACTGTCCTCCAAAGCCAAAAGTAAATTTTTGAAAATCAATTTGCTTAGTTAAAACAAATTGATCACTAAACACAAGTATTATTCATACAGATATTCTCTATTTCACAAACGAAATTAATGTCAGCTGAATCGTTTTAAATTAAATTCCACATAGAAATCTGTTAAAAATGGCTTTTTATTTAGTTTGTAGAATAAATTTTTAATTACGTAAAGTAATATAAACATAGCTTGTGTTCGTACAAAGAGATAATGGTTACACCTTAATTACTGCCTATTAAAGCAATGTTTAACTTACATAATTATAAATTGAAACCTGGGCCGCTCCTACCATCGCTGCATGGTGTAGCAGTCTACCTGTCTTGAATTACTGCTCCAAGGATTTAATTTACCCCTTAAAAGCTATAGACGTGTTAACGCGTATAGCGGTCCTGCGTTACATAAGCTACCCAGAAAGTAGCTTACGATATACCTAAACCAAAAACAATGTACAAGAACAGATTTTATTTCATACATTTAAAAGCGAAACTAAAATATTATTTTCAACATAGTCACCAAACAAAGATAGGCAATTATCGAAGCGGTTTGCTAGTTTTTAAATTCCAGCGTTTATAAAATTCTGCCGCCGGAGACAATCAGCTATCCCTTCCGCAGTTCCACGTCATCATTATTGACGTGTTTTACCCTTGTAACGATTCGATAGTGCAGCGAGTCACCATATTTTTCGTAAGTGTCCAACAATGTCAATGAAGCAGGAATACGGCGATTTTCACTGGTTTCTGTTTAAATTTTCGGTAGCCATTTCCACATTACCGCAGCTGAGTGGGACAGTCGACACACACACACACACACACACACACACACACACACACACACACACACACACACACACACACACACAAAACTCATGTTTTTTATTCTAGTTAACATAAAATATTCAGTTTCGATCAACTCGATACCCGTAACTTTATTTATTAATGCCAAACAAAATGTACAGTTAACCAAAAGGCTTTACCAAATAATGGGATCTGACGAACATTTACGTGTTTACCATTTGTGTGTCCTTGCCATTACCATACCAAATGAATGTAATAATATTACTGCATGCTCGCGTTTAATAGAATTAGTAAAACTTTCACAAACATACAGATTTTTGGGGGATTAGAGAACAGAATGTCACACAAATTTTTTCCACTGAACTTTGTGTTTGTCAATTAATTTAAAATTTGTAAACAAACCACTCCACATTGGAGTCCAAATTTTCTGTCTCGTTCATAGGAAAATGGATTTCCTAGGTATTGCGACCCCATCTCATTGAAACTCGTATTTGAGTAAATGTATTACTAAAAGAAATATTTTATATTCCCTGGCTTCACATATTTAATCGTCTTGATAATTTGTTGTACGGGCACTCTGACTTTGGTAAAACTGTTGATTTCTTGGATAAGGAATTTGTTATTCTCAGAACTGCAGACACGTAGTTGAAGATTCCTTGCATTTTGAGCATGTCTGTATAACATATTCCACAAAAGTTATGTTTTCATTATCAATCCAGATATTATTAATATAATTCTCATAAAACTCCATAAATTTTTAGTTTTTTAGCACGGTATAAACGTTCTAACTTACGATTAACATGAAACTTGCAATTATTACTTAAATTAATCTCTATGAACGAGGAAAAACACTTAATGTCAATCGATTTTTCTATGGTAAAATCGTTAGAGTAAAAATATATATTCTACCGTAGGATAAAAACTGTTTCCACAATAATGAAAAACCGGTTGACCTTTTTCGATCTAAAGATAAATATTATTATAAAACCCATAAGGTTGTATCATAGGACTGGTATATTCAAAATATTATATCTTAGCACAAAGGAAACTCTAAGATTGTGATAGACGTTGTAACGAGTAAGGAGGAAATAACGAAAACTTTGAAAGCTCGCAAGTATGTAGAACAAGGCTTTGATCACAAAGTACCCGAGACTCTTAAACAATATAAAGAGGATATTTTATAATGAATTCAGATTTAAATAATTTATCACCTTCTCCTTTCGATACTTAGTTCAGAAAACTCCTGTGTACATAATGATATAAAGTCATATTCGGCGTCTTTCACCGCCAAATGAAAATATGACTGTTATTAAATATTGTATTCGACCATATGCGTCTCTTATTAAAAATATGGAGTCTTGATAAAAAGAAGACAACGTGAGAAATAAAATTCCGGACTATCCTTGTAACTGTTATAATGATCTTCTCAATGGAGCTATTTGTAACTATTAAATAATATTTAGTCTAAAAATGTACGAATGGTAATAATGTAATACGTGTTTTAGATGAATGCCTTACTAAACTCAGTTTAAAACGTACATATAACGTTCATCTTCCCTCATAAAAATGATAAACTTAATATACTTCAATCGCATACAATAGTATTCCTTCTTCATTCGCAGTTCACAAAAGGCGTGAACTATCCACCAAAACACTCATCTATACTTCAGGATTCTAATCTGGAAACAGTCCGGCAAATTACTTCAGGTTATGTGTGTGGAAAATTTATGAGTAAAATATGTGCCAAGAATAAATGAAGTGAAATAAGTTATGGATTGATAAAGAAGAGTCCCCGTTAGTTAGTTAGTAGTAATATAGTATCAGTAGAAATACGAATCATTGCAAGACAAGGTGTTAATACTAAAATATTTACATGAAAATCAATGTCTTTTTGTGTCGGAAGTTCTAGGCAGAAAATTAAATATCGAATATCACTTTTGTAACACAATCATTCTTAATAAAAATAAAAAAAAAACTGGCAGCTGTTCTAGTAGCTGAGCGGCTAGCTTCTTAGATTAATTTGATAATTGATAACCCAAATACCCAGAGCTGGAAACTATATCCATGTTAGATATTCAGGACTACATTCAATAATGAAATGCCACGCAAGGATTGAAAGATACAGTTTTTAAGGTAGGCCTGTTAGAATGATCTTGTGATAGACAAAAAAGCAGTGAAAACATACCAACTAAGTGTGGGAATCAATGGCGAAATTGCCTCTTTTTACTTCGGAATTTTACAAACCTCTAAAAATCTTAAATAAATTTCCTTTATACTCAAAATGAATATGAAAATGTACCCATGTACTCGTACACTGCCTAATATAGTTATTTATCTTTATCATATTAAGAAAATTTATTTTATATAACCTTCAAATGACGAAAAATCCATAAAATATATTAATAAATAGTACATTTATAAAAATATACCGAACAACTATATATCGTTAAAGATCACTGCAAGGGTTATAATGGTAAGTTATGTTAAATTAACTTACTCTCCGCTTTAAAACTGATGAATAGATTTGAAACAAGGCATTTACAAAGCTCATTAAAATTGTTTTTATTGCTCCTGAAATAAAATTACACTACAATACGATGAGCTGAAGTATAAGACAATCAATTATGAATACTGTGACAAAGTTGACTCTCGTTTCGTTAATTAACCGGGTTCTAAAAGTTAAATAAGGAAGTTTAAATTCTTCCTGAAATACTTTGCAGGCTGGAGTTGCTCGGAGTACAAGAACTTTAGTGGATGGAGTCGCTCGTCAAGTTTGATATGTCTTATCTTGAGTAATTTCTTGTCTTTACTTTCTCCCCTTTAGAATGATAGATCATGTAATTGTTATCTTATAGTGTATTTGTATTCTGAAATGTATGATACATTTCAATAATATTGTGAAAATACTGAACTTTTATTTTATTTTAACTCAATTTTTACTTTTATATTCTTCATATGTTTAAGAAATATTAATAATTATATCTTTATTTGGGTGAAAAAATCTGTTTGTTAGATGATCAATATAATGCAATTAAATATTTTTACCTAAAATGACATAGTTTTTCTGTTGCAGCATTGTTTTACGAATTTACTTCTTTCATTTTCATAACACTTAAGAAAAATTAGAATTTAAGTATAGATTTCTTAATCGTTACTTCATTTTTTACCACATCGAATTAAAATGTTCTTAATATTTGTGTTAATTGACTTAATGAAAATGTTTTTCAGATGTAAATAGGGCAATCAGGACAAATATGTACTATTATATCGTTTGAAATGTAGGTTATATTTAATTTTGACTAATAAAAAAGGTAATACTCTAATTACTGTTATTTATGCAATCTTAAAAAGAACATTAAGTTATAATTCTATAAAATGTAACATTTCACTCAACAATTTTTTTTTTTATTCTTATATGGAAAACATAACGTTTTAAATGAATTTTCCTTAGTAGGAAACACGATTAAAACAGAAGTAGTTCGTTCCCTGAAACAGTTACACTCAAAGTGCTAGTAACAGAACTCTATTTCAACTAGATTAAGTTTCCTCATACTTGAGACTGATTAATCTAAGACTTTACTCGGTTGTTATTCGCCTTTTAGTGTTAGCGGTTAGTTTTATACTAAACAACAAAGGTATAGATTAACTGTTTTAAAGTAATTTAAGTTCAGTTTGAGTGACATTATATTATAACTAAGTAAGAAAGGTAGTACTTAGAAAAAAATGTTATGTTAAAAATGAAGTTCCTGTTAATTAGTAATTGTTTATATCTTACAGGTATCTAAAACAGCGAAAAAACCTTTTATTTACTAATGTATGTAGTTTTAAAATTAAAAGTTGAAAAAATGCCTATTACAGTTGTAAACAGTTATTAATAGTGTGTCTTACAGTCTTTTTAAAAATTTTTGACTTCATTATTATTGACACTAAAGTACACTAATTATTATTGTTTAGTTATACATCAATGTTACTGTTGTTTAGAGTGGAAAACTTCAAAATGTATCTGCGGGATTTCATTCCGAATAAATTTAAAGACCGAGGTTTCAGTCCAACTGTTCAACTCGCAACGTAAACCCGCCTGTGCCGCGGGCGCCGCGCCGTGACGTGTATTGCAGCTTTTTTCCACCTCGATTCTGAACAAACCGATGACCACAAAAAATTATAAAAATTGTCTCTTATGGTTTATCGTGGTAAACTTCACCACCAATACATCAAAACAGAAACATTAAATACAACTATTATTTTTTTACTAACACTCAGGGGATAGTGGTATGTTTAATAGTATAACATATAAGAATTGTATCTCAAATCTAACAGTGTGTTCTGATGGTGTTAATGAAACCTGGCGAATCCAAATTATCATGGTGGCAGCAGTCGTATATTCAGCCCATGGGCATACATATGCGTGGGGGGGATTGCCAGTTAAGATATTTCTTGGTCGCTGCTTGCAGCCCCATTTCAAACCCTTTTGTGTTTGGTCTTCAAAAAAATTCTGTAGTTTTTCTATTTAGGTCATGAGGCATATATGTGCTAAATTACAACTTTCTGGGATACCGGGAAGTTGTAGAATTAGTGATGAGTGAGGGAGTGAAAGCGAAGTGAGTAAAAGTTTTTATATATAGAGATTCATATTGTTCGATTGTAGATACGAAGTGTTCCGTGCAGACAGAGATCAAGTGACCACAGGTCGGAGTAGAGGGGGGGGAGTGATGTTGGCGGTAAACAAACGCATATCAGCTGTGCAGCTGATAACTGGTCCACAGCTGATCGCGTCTAACATAGATTCACTCTCGGTCAAACTGTCACTGCCGTTCAACACAGTTATTGTAAGTGTTGTTTACATTCCTCCTGGCCAAGTTCTCAGTTCCTACACAAATTATGGTAATTCCTTTGATTTTAATAGATGTTCATTATAATAATTTTATAATCCTTGGAGATTTTAACATTCCGACAATTAATGGCACTGCCTTTGATTTTTCTGTTGCTAAATCTTCAGCTAACATTATTAACAATATTAATGTGTGAACATAACCTTTCTTCATACAATAACATTTTAAACTGTAATGATTTGACTTTAGATGTGGTGTTAAGTAATTACAATAATACCATTGTTGAACGGAGCTTTAGCCCGTTATTGCCAGTTGACGATTTCCACACCCAGCTTTAATTATATTTTGCATAGATAAACCCATAGAGCACAAACCTTGTCCTGATATTTTCATCCAAGCAGTATTACTCCTTTAAACATGCAATTTTTTCGACCTGTACTGTAAACTTAGAGACTATGATTGGGGACTTATGTACAGTCTTTCCCTCTGTTAATGAATGTTTAGATTATTTCTATAGTGTATTGTTCTCTTGTATCAGTCAGTGTGTTCACGAAAGAAGGTGAGAGTTCCAAATAAATATCCAGTATGGTTTTACTCGTGAAATAATTATGGATTTAAAATTAAAAAACAAATGTGCTAAAAAAAGGAAGTACTCTCGTCATCATAATGAATTATTTAAGTCTTTTAAGAAAGACTGTTAAGGATAAAATACAAGTAGCACATAGAGATTACATTTCTTCGGTAGAGAATAACATAAAATTAAATCCTAATAATTTCTGGTCTTTTATCAAATCAAAACGAAATAATAACCATTTGAGTGTGAGTGAATTTAATAATATGTCTTGTTTTGATGACAACATATACTGGAGATAATATACCTGATGCTTTTGCAAGTTACTTTTCATCTGTTTATGACCCACAACCCTCCTGTTACAAATCTGGACCAGTTCATTAGTAGTCAATCCTTAGACAATTTTTTTTATACCCAGTTTTAATTCTAGTGATGTAGTGAGTACCATAAGAGAGATGAAATCAAATAGGTCTTCGGGCCCAGATGGAATTCCCAGCGTATATTTGTAAAAGGTTTGTGGTGAGATATTAGCAAAACCACTGTGTTTTATTTTTAATCTTTCACTTTCGTCATGTGTGTTTCCGGACAAGTGGAAGGAGGCCCAAAGTTACTCCTATTTTCAAATCTGGAGAAAAAAATAAAAAATTGAGCATTATCGTCCTATTTCGTTGATAAATTCATTTGCAAAGGTTTATGAGCTTCTTTTGTATAAGCGTGATATTTAGTGCAATCAAGTCTAGGATTTCTCAGAACAACATGGGTTCTTACCCAAAACGCTCTTCAGCAACAAACTTAATGGAGCTTTCTTTGAATATTATCAGCTGAACTTGATAGTGGCGGTAGACTAGATGTAATATATACTGATTTTTCAAAAGCATTTGACAGGGTAAATCATGATATTTTGCTGCGCAAATTATTTCTCTTAGGATTTTCAGTTGATTTTTTGTATATTTATGGCGTCATATTTACAAAACCGAACTCAGTTTGTGTCAATGTTAAACAAATCTTCTTGTGTTTATACAAGCTCCTCGGGTGTTCCTCAGGGCTCAAATTTAGGACCTCTCTTGTTTTTAATATTCATTAATGATCTCCCCTGTTGCTTCTCTGACTGTAAATGTCTGTTATTCGCTGATGATCTTAAATTATACAGGCCTATAAAAGATGATTTTGATGTTAACTTATTACAAAATTCTTTAGACCAGTTGTATGTTTGGTGTTCGACTAATAAGTTGGAATTGAATGTAAATAAGTGTTTTGCCATGTCATACTCACGGAGGAGGATTCCTGATTTTAACATTTACTTCATAAATAATAAAGCTTTAAAAAATGTTTCTAAAATTAAAGATTTAGGTGTAATTTTTAGTTCTTCATTCTGTTTTAATGATCATGTCCACATGCTGGTGTCGATTGCATACAAAACTTCTGGGCTTTGTCAGAGAAATTCAAGATATTTCCACAATACTAAGACAATTATGACTTTGTATAAAACTATGATAAGAAGTAAATTAGAGTATTGTTCTGTTATCTGGAATTCAATAAATGTGTTAGAGTGTAGCAATTTAGAGATAATACAAAACAAATTTCTTAAATTTTTATTTTACAAACAACATAATTATGTATGTCCTTACGACATGCCCACTTCTAATTTAAGGGAAATGTTTGAGATTAAAAAATTGTCCATAAGAAGGGAACTAGCCTCAATAAGTTTTTTATGTAAGTTACTTAATAATTCAGTTGATAGTTCGTATTTGTTAAGTCACATAGGTTTGCATGTACCACATCATATATTTAGAGAATTTAATTTATTTGCTTTACCTACATGTAGAACAGTTTCTCATTATAACTTTCCTTTGTACAAGACTCTACGGTTTCTTAATTTTAAACCAATCAAACATAGATATTTTTTAATGATAATTTGGAAAATATTTTAAAGATATGCAGCAACCTTTTATTTTGATTTAATTTATTGTTCATTGTAGAAGTTGTATGTGTACAATGAAGCAAGTTGTTATTTTTTTAAAATTTTATAGAGTTCATTTATTTATGTTGTGTAAAGAAATTTTAATATTAATTTGTGTTAACTGCCAGCAGTTTAGTTTAGTTTAGTTTGTTATGTTAAAGTTCATATTAAGAGTACATTAATTTTAGTTAAGATAGCTGTTTTGGGAATAATTGAAGGGTTTTGTACTTTCTTTGTGCTATATCATGTCCTGTAGCTGACATGTAAAATTGAAAATAAATAAAAAAATAAATAAATAAATAACTAAACAATCAGCTAAAATGCGATAGTATAAATTACAGTAAATTTATTCACATTACTATAGCTGAAACAGAAAAGGTGCTATTATCATCAGTACATGCTACTCAAGTACAAAAAAGTGCAGTAGAAAATGTTGTCGTTATCAGCTCGTGTATCAGGCTCCCTGGTGACAGGTGGACTGTGTGTATTTAGGACACTGTTTGTAACCTGCCAACCGCCGGTAAACCGCAGTTTACAGATATGACATCATCTGTTTGCTGTTTGTACGTGTCCGATGTACAGCAACCTGCAAACACTCTCGAGCCGGATTGGTTGCTTTTCAAAACACAATTCCAGAAAAGAATTGTTTTCTGGTTGATCTTTCTTCGTTGATGACATTATAATTGATCATACTAAATAATTTATACGCAACAGTTCATACTTACTTACAAACCTTTATTGACGTCCCCAGGAATCAAACCTGTGACCTCTCGAGTCGAGCGCTGCAGCCTTATCCCTGCGCTACGGTGAAGGTTGAGTATTTTTTATTATTACAAATAACAAATAATTATTTAAGATTTTTAGCGATTTGCAATGGATTTTCGTGAAGTAGAAAATTACAATTTTTTAACCACATTCATACTTTTTGAGGCTTTTGCAATTTAAATTTCTAAAGTAATAAACAAGCGTAAATAATGTGTTGTCAAGTCTGTAGTCAAAATCCTATCTTTGGAATTTCCCAATAGGCAATGTTGGATTTATATAGAAAAATTATACAGAAATTAAAACCTGTAGATATGAAAATTAATAGAACAATTTGATGAACCAATCTCTAAACAAAGACTGCTACATTTTGGCAACATAAAAAGGTATAAAACTTATACAGAAAGATTATGTATAAGATTATTGGAACCCAGAGTAAAAAAAGTTTAGTTAAATTTTTACTTACAAATATTTTAAAATTATCAGTGGTGCAATAGTTCGAAATAATATTATTTTACAATAACCATTGCTTTGGACCTTTTATGAGAAAAACTTTACCCGAGCGAACAATTTAATGTCAGAGTCATTTCACCAACTGTTATATTCTGCCTCCAAGCCACAATAACGGAACACGACCTTGTATATTCACTCAGCCCATGTATCGACTTTTATACGGTTATTTGCTGCTTCCTGCGGAAATACACGGAAATATGGCGGTTTTCCTTTTACTAGATGTGTATAAATAAGTTGAAAAATTCGTTTTCCCTGAATGAATGTGGCTATAATATTTATCCCAATAAAGAACTTTGTAATGAACAATTAACAAATAAGGTTTTTAAATTTATGTAATGTTATTGCAATTAAGTAGATAATTCATGAGCGTGATAATGATTCCTCTGATTTATTTAGGGGCTAAATTAATCAAACGCTAATTTTATTTTTAGATTTTCGAACTAGATTTTTCTTGGCTTCTTGATTTTATATCGAATTTATTTTAGTATGTTAGTGAATTTTGCACTGCGACTCCTGCTACTTGGAACTGAGCGACCTATAATGATAGTTATAGACATATTTTGTAAAAGACAATCACTAGTCTTAATGCATTATATTAAATTATAGTATTTTTGCTGTTGTGTTGGTAGTAATATCTGCAAATTCAAAAACTGTCTATACTTCATGTGATGTATACAACGACTGAGTTTTCTTCACATGTATTCTCCACTTCCGCTTTCTGTGTCTTCCTGTGAAGTTGTGCTGGGTAATGTGATCTTTGTTATCTTTACCATAAGCTTAGTCCATAAAGAAAAGAAAACATTTGTTTATTGGTACATACATCGTACTACAAAAAAAATCTAATTGATCTCCCTGATTTAAATAATATTTTTAATTATTTTAACGCACTAAATACACGATTATAAAGCTGTTAACATGTATAGTCTTGTAAGCAAAGAATAAGCTTGATATTAAACATTTTTTTATTTCAATATATTTTAAGTTTCAGGAAAATTTAAATTTTATCTGAACTTTTTAGCAAATAATAAGTATGACGATGAAATTACATTATTTATGTATAACAGTATCAAAAATCTAATTTTTCAATGTATTTTATTATTGGCATGGTTTTCATATAACGGATTTCACTAGAGACTTGTGCTTGGTGTTATAACGACCCCATAACTTTGAACAATGGACTTCCGCTACCGTAGTCTGGCTCAGAGTGGCTAATATGCATCCAAGAAAAGCTATGATTTCTAGGGGTGAGGGAGGTATTCCATTCAAAAGTGTTAGCCAGATGAATATAGTGTAAAACTTAGTAGAGCATTTTTAAACTAGAAACATTTTCCCGTTAGTGTTACTATTGCTTACGATTCTAAGTCTTTTTGCACATTCTTGTTTCCAAATATTCCACTACCAGAGGATTAGCATGCTGGGACAGCATTCAATCTCAGATAAGAAAGAATATTGCATATCCTGTTTTGTACCACTTTGAACGTGAACACTGGGTCCAAAAGAGTTCAGCTGTTTGCAATATTCAAACAAGATCTTTGAGTCGTTTAGGATTGCAGTGAAATTAAATATATCAACATTTTATTTTGAATTTTGGAAATTATTATGATTCTGATAAAAAAATTTAGATTATCTAGTGGGGAAGCTGTCCAGGAGACAGGTTATGACATGTAGACTATACTTTTTGCCGAAAACTGAAAAAATAAACATCACTTGAGAACATAAATTATTACAAAATTATCAGTCATTAAGGTCGCATGCCGCATCATGACAATGTGAACACAAATAATTTCTGGAAATATTACGATATTTATAATAAAGAGGCATTTTTATTTATAATTTGTTAAGTTGAAGTTGTGTCCACGTGGAATACGTAAAATGTCTAATTACAAGGCCATTTAAATATTACAAAATCAAGGTTTGCCGGTGTGCGTCAAGGTATTTTTGTATCATTAGTTAAAGTTACAAAATATCATTCTTTTCAAATAGTGTAATGGCATTCCAAGCTTAATAAGTAAACTTTCTAAATATTTCAGTTATATGAAAACTTTTCTAAGTAATAATGAAGTAATACTTTTTCTCTTGATTCGTGACTACATTTGTCAAATTTGTATTTTTGTTGTTTAAAAAATATACCAACATATACGAAAATAACACGGTAAAATAAGTTTTTCTAAGTATGCTCATATAATACATTTTTACCTTGATTTAAAAGAAAAATCCCAAAATGAATACAGAAGAGTTCGTAAACACCCTGTAAATCTGTTTATTTTTTTCATCTTAAGATGTCTCATGTAAGATAATAAAGCTGTAAACTGAGCTCTTGCCAACCAGACTGCACCGTTTGGCAGTTGGCAACTACATAACTGCAGTTGGCTTGACAGGTTATATCATATCGGTGTGTATTACATGCCATACACAGTTACACTGTATACTGTATACCGACATTGGCACATCTGAACCCCTGTGGGCGAACGTTAATGTGAACTGATAACTGTATCTGACGACCTCGTCCCACATTGGTTATATCATATCGGTGTGTATTACATGCCATACATAGTTACACTGTATACTGTATACCGACATTGGCACATCTGAACCCCTGTGGGCGAACGTTAATGTGAACTGATAACTGTATCTGACGACCTCGTCCCACATTGGTTATATCATATCGGTGTGTATTACATGCCATACACAGTTACACTGTATACTGTATACCGACATTGGCACATCTGAACCCCTGTGGGCGAACGTTAATGTGAACTGATAACTGTATCTGACGACCTCGTCCCACATTGGTTATATCATATCGGTGTGTATTACATGCCATACACAGTTACACTGTATACTGTATACCGACATTGGCACATCTGAACCCCTGTGGGCGAACGTTAATGTGAACTGATAACTGTATCTGACGACCTCGTCCCACATTGGTTATATCATATCGGTGTGTATTACATGCCATACATAGTTACACTGTATACTGTATACCGACATTGGCACATCTGAACCCCTGTGGGCGAACGTTAATGTGAACTGATAACTGTATCTGACGACCTCGTCCCACATTGGTTATATCATATCGGTTTGTATTACATGCCATACACAGTTACACTGTATACTGTATACCGACATTGGCACATCTGAACCCCTGTGGGCGAACGTTAATGTGAACTGATAACTGTATCTGACGACCTCGTCCCACATTGGTTATATCATATCGGTGTGTATTACATGCCATACACAGTTACACTGTATACTGTATACCGACATTGGCACATCTGAACCCCTGTGGGCGAACGTTAATGTAAACTGATAACTGTATCTGTCGACCTCGTCCCACATTAGCTGTTAATGACGAAACTATAGCTTCATTGCTAGACCTGCCTCCTTGTATCATCCAAATTGATGAACCTATTGTATCTTCCAATATATATTATTAATTAAACATCCCTACACAAAAGTCAAAAATTATATATTTACATTGTTTTATAAAACATTTATTGTAATAACTGTTGAAACGATGATATATAGTAACAGTATAGTATAAGGTACAGTTGACGTCCGACTGTCCATCCATTGCCGAAAGTAAATTTTTGAAAATCAATTTGTTTTAGTTTTAAACAGCTGATTACTAAACACAAGTGTTACTCATACAGGTATTCTCTATTTTACAAGCGAAATTAATGTCAGCTGATTTGTTTTAAATTAAATTCCACATGAATATCTGTTAAAATTAGTTTTTATGTAGTTTGTAGCATAAATGTTAAATTAAGCATAAATGTAATATAAACATAGCTTGTGTTTGTATAAAAAGACAATGTTTACAACTTAAATACTATTTATTACAGCTACGTTTAGCTTACATAATTATAACGCTTAGTTGATCCCTTAAAAGCCATAGACGTGTCAACGCGTAGGCTACCGTATCCCAGAGCTACAAGGGCTATCCAGAAAGTAGATTACGTTTTGATATAACTAAACAAAAAAGAATACGAGAAAGAATTGTATTTTATATATCTTTGAAAGTGGTACTGAAATATTATTTTCATCATCGCCACCATTCAAAGTTAGGCAATTATCGAAGCGGTTAACTGGTTTTGAAATTCCAGCGTTATGAAATTCTGCAGCCGGAGATTTCAACCAGGTAGTCACACAATCCCGCAGTTCCAAGTCGTCACCAAGGGCTGCGTCACAATTCAAGTGTTTTACACAAATCTCGTCTCCTGTAGTGATTCGATCGAGCAGCGAGTCACCATCTTTTTCGTATGTGTGACAAAATGAAAATTAAACAGTATTACGGTGATTTTTACGGGTTTCTGTTTTCGGTACCCATTTTGGTATTATCGTAGCTGAGAGGCACAGTCGAAACACACACACGCACACAGTAAAACCAGATGTTTATATTCTAGTTATCATAAAATATTCAGTTTCAATGAACTCTATACACGTCACTTTATTCATTAAGGCCAAACAAAATGTACAGTTAACCAAAAAGCTTTACCGAATAATGAGATCTGTCGAACACTGATGTGTTTACCATTAAAGTATCCTTTCCATTACCATACCAAATGAATGTAATAGGATTACCGCATGCTCGCGTTTGATACAATCAGGAAAACTTTCACCAAACCAACGGATTTAGTTTGGAATTAGGGAGCACAATGTCACACAAATGTTTACAACTGAACTTTGTGTTTACCATTATAACTGAAAGTTATAAAAGATCACTCAGCATTGGCGTCCATCATTTCAAATTAAGCTCCAGTGGTGCATTTATTTTAGAAAAAAATTTCTGTATAAAAAGTATCAATTAAATCAAACTGATAAAAAACCCTTTTTAAGCTAGGTATATTTCATCTGTTAGAAGACAAAAATTGTAAATTTATATACATTGAAAACGAAATGAACTAAAATGACTACCAAAAAAGAAACATTCAAAACGTTTGTAGTCAAAATTATCTGAGTGACTGACAGCTGTTATATTTAACAAATTGGTGGCTATTTCAATTTCATAATAACGATCCAAAACATTTAATCTCATTTGTAATAAAATAACATGACTACAGTATAAGTTTTACTCAATATCTCTTAGAACTAATCATAATAACGAATCATAATTTCAAACACTTGTGGATTCTAGAAATTGAAAGAAAATTAAATGCAAAATAACAGTTAATAATAATAAAAATATTTTTATATCTGACATATTCGAAATATTATAAGTCTAAATTCAATATTTCGGGAAATTATAACATTAAAACACTAAAAACTTATCAAAATACAACTGTGTAACTCACATTAAAATGTATATTTATATAAGGAATTCCAATATGTCCATATTTATTATTTCCTTATTCATTTATTTGTTAAGGAGGTTATTTTGTATTGCACGCTAATTAATATTGCACTACATTATTGGTGCAAAACAATGTCATAAAAAAAGACAAACAATAAAATGATTGAACGATTGAGAAATTAAAACTTTCCAAACAAGGAGCGAGAGTATGCTTTTCATTATAAACGTAATAAGTAATTGAGAGTAAAAGAGAAAAACGTAGTGCACAGTAAGCATAAGAATATAAAGAACATATAGACAGAATATTCCACATTCTAGTAGTATCAATTAAACATTTTACAATGTGAAAAGACAGTAAAATTCAAATGCATTTTTCATCCGTTTGTAGCATTCAAAAGTGACGGGAAAGTTATTAAATAGTCACCAACGATTTTCAAATTTTTTAAATATAAGTCAATTTACATAACGCAAAGAATATGCTAACTTACAAACATATCGATTAACAGAATGTAGTCTATAGTCTCTGAGGATCGTAGAATGTAATGTAGTTAACATTATGGAGATATCCTTGCGTAACTATGTTAAGCAACCCATTTATTTGTAAAAATGAGTGAGAGTACCGCATTACAATCGATTTATTGATCAATTGTATTTATTCGATTGGTTGTTGATACAAATTAACTGGCCAGTAGCATTCTTTTAGTAATAAAGTAAACATACTCTAGGATATGTATAATGTTATAAATAAACTAGAACAAACAGTTGCTATTTGAATAAATACTTTAGTATTCACAATTTAGTTGTATCTTCATGTTGTTTCCTAACACAGGCAATTAAAATTCATAAACAAATTTGGTCGTAAAAAAGCCATGAGTATGTTTGTAAGTCTAATCCAATTATTGTAAGTGGTTTACTCTCTCTCTGTATGTAGGCGGGGCATGTGAAAAAGATTCCAAAGCCATTTAAATTTAGTTTTTGTATGTATCTAAGGATTTTATTTTTTGTTCCAACTTTTTCAGTTTTCCTGTATTTCTGTATATTAGATGTTTTTAATTCTTATGAGCTATGGCTTCAGGTATTGTGGTGCATTGCTCTTCTGTGGTTCTTGATTGGCTGACTTTTGACGATCAATCGTGGGACTAGGAATAATTCATTTCTAACTGTCTGTATATCTGTATATCTCTCTGCATGATATCTCCAAAAAGAACTATCCTATAGAGTTTAAAATTATGCATCAAGTATTATTTATATATGAAGAGCACTAATTCGATGAACACGCATGTCACTTCAGGAGATTTGACTGAGCGATATCGAACATTTTTACATTTTGAACTAGGAAATAGATCAGTAAATAAATTAAAAAAACAAACTCAATACGACCATATGAGAGTCTAACATGTGACACGCCAATACAATACTAGTTGCCCTCACACTTACATAATTTTATAGTGACTTTGTTTTTAGAATTTTTTTGTTAAATACTGATAAGTAACAACGATTTATTTTAAAAAATCTAAAACTATCATTTGGAATGATATCTCGAGAAAGATTTCTTTGTACATTGAAAGTTTCCATGAAACTTCATTTCGACAAAGACAAGAGTGAGTTCTATGAAAATGTATGTCCAACTATCACATTAAGCAGAGCGTCGTTGAAACTGATCACTCAGGAGTCTTAAACATTTTCCCTTATGTTTGCGCGGGGTAGAAAAAAATCTCTTGTCGTACGAGTTTCTGTCGTTCTATCCACCAATAATTAAATTTATATACTGACATTTTATCCTTTAAACTTTAGCGAAGCCTGTTACGGAAAACGTGGTTTGATTTATTTCTACCTTGTTCTTAAGACCCTAAAGTTCCTACCTATCCGAACACCATCTCTTTGAAACTCGTATTAGGGTCAATTTATTATAAAAAAATGTTTGATATTCCTAGGCCTAACATGTTAAGCTTCTTGATTATTGCTTTTACGGACACCTGAACTTACACTGTAAAAACTTTTAATTTCCTGGATAAGTAATTTGCTATTCTCAGAACTACAGACACGCAGTTGAAGTTTGCTCGCTTTTTGAGCATTTATAAATAACATATTACACAAAAGTTATTTTTTCATTATCAATCCAGTTATTATTAATATAATTCTCATAAACATTTTAAACATTTTTTAGTATTATAACATTAAAATCGGTATAAATAGGCCAATTTAGGATTAACATGAAACTTATGGTTATACTTACAACTCTTTCAACGAAGCAAAACACTTGTCAATCAATTTCTTGTATGGTAAAATTTTTCGGTTAAAATATATTCTGCAATAGAATAAATGCAGTTTCCACATTAATGAACAGTTGACATTTTTTGATATAAAGATCAATATTATCATAAAAAAACATAAGGATATATTATAGGACTGGTGTATTTAAAATATTATCATAGGTAAAGAAACTCTAAGATTGTGATAGACGTGGTAACGAGTAAGAAGGAAATAACAAAAACTTTGAACGCAGGTATATTTAACAAGGCTTTGATCACAAAGTACCCAAGACTTTTAAACAATATAAAGAGGATATTTTATAATGAATTCAGATTTAAATAATATATCACCTCCTCCTTTCGATACTTAGTTCAGAAAACTCCTGTGTACATAATGATAAAATCATATTGGGCGTCTTAAGACGCCATGTAAAATTATAACTGTTATTAAATCTTGTATTCAACTATATGTGTCTCTTATCAAAAATATGGAGTCTTGATAAAAAGACAACGTGAGAAATAAAATTCCGGACTATCCTTGTAACTGTTATAATGATCCTCCCAATAGAGCTATTTGTAACTGTTAAGTAATATTTAGTCTAAAAATTTAGGAATGGTGATAATTTAATACGTGTTTTAGCCAAAATTCCTTACTAAACTCAGTTTTAAACGTACATATAACGTTCTTCATTTTCCCTTATAAAAATGATAAAATTAATATTCCTTAATCGCTTACAATAGTATTCCTTCTTCATTCGTATTTCACAAAAGGTGTGAACTACCCTCCAAAAAACTCATCTATACTTCAGGATTCTAATCTGGAAACAGTCTGGCACATTACTTCAAGTTATATACGTGGAAAATTTACGAGTAAAATATGTGCCAAGAATAAGTGAAGTGAAAAGACTTATGGATTAATAAAGAAGGGACTTCGTTAGATGTAAATATTATCAGTAGAAATACGAATAATTGCAAGACGAGGTGTTAATACTAAAATATGTACATGAAAATTACTTCCTTATGTGTTGGAAGTACAAGACAGAAAATTAAATATTGAATATCACTTTGGTAACAAAAAAATACTTAATAAAAAAAATGGCAAACGTTCTAGTAGCTATGCGGCTAGCTACTCAGATTAATTTGATAATCGATAACCCAATAACCAGAGCTGGAACCATTGATTTCCACGTTAGATCTTCAGGTCTACATTCAATAATTAAATGCCACGCAGGATTCAAAGATACAATTTTTAAGGTAGGCCTGTTATAATGATCTTGTGATAGACAAAAAATAAATGAAAAAATACCACTAAGTGTGCAAATCAATGACAAAATAGTTCGTTTTCAGAATTTTACACACCTTGAAAATCTTAAATAAATTTCTTTATTTTCAAAATAGATATGAATACTCGTACACTGTCTGATATAGATATTTATCTTTATTATATTAAGAAAATGTATTTTATATAACCTTAAAATGACGAAAAATTCATAAAATATATTAATAAATAGCACAGTTATAAAAATATACCGGACAACGATATATCGTTAAGGAGCACTGCAAGGGTAATATGCTGATTGATATGGATTAAAATTATAAGTTATTATAAGTTGACTTAATACTCTAAAACTGATGAATAGATTTGAAACACTGAAGTAGTTCGTTCTCTGAAACAGTTACACTCAAAGTGCTAGTAACAGAACTCTATTTCAACTAGATTAAGCTTCCTCGTACTTGAGACTGATTAATCCAAGACTTGACTCGGTTGTTATTCGTTTTTTAGTGTTAGCGGTTAGTTTTATCCTAAACAACAAAGGAATGGATTAACTATTTTAAAGTAATTTAAGTTAAGTTTGAGTGACATTATATTATGCCTAAGTAAGAAAGATAGGACTTATGTTAAAATGTTATGTTAAAAATGAAGTTCCTGTTAATTGTAATTGTTTACATCTTACAGGTATCTAAAACAGCGAAAAAAACCTTTTATTTACTAATGTATGTTGTTTTAAAATATAAAAGTTGAAAAAATTCCTATTACAGTTGTAAACAGTTATAGTTAATAGTGTGTCTTACAGGTCTTTTTAAAAAATTTTTGACTTCATTATTATTGATACTAAAGTACACTAATTATTATTGTTTAGTAATACATCAATGTTACTATTATTGTTTAGAGTGGAAAACTTCAAAATGTATCTGCGGATTTCATTCCGAATAAATTTAAAGACCGAGGTTTCAGTCCAACGGTTCAGCTTGCAACGTAAACCCGCCTGTGCCGCGGGCGCCGTGACGAGTATTGCAGCTTTTTTCCACCTCAATTCTGAACAAACCGATGACCGTAAAAAATTATAAAAATTGTCTTTTATGGTTTATCGTGGTAAACTTCATCGCCAATACATCTGAACAGAAAATGTCGAACATTGAAATTAAAACATAATTTGTATTGTTTTTACATTATCCTAACGAAACATAAAAAAAAACTATTAATTTTTACCAAAACTCAAGGGATAGTGGTATGTTTAATAGTACAACATATAAGAATTGTATCTCAAATCTAACAGTGTGTTCTGATGGTGGTAATGAATCCTGGCGAATCCAAATTACCGTGCCGGCAGCAGTCATATATTCAGCCCATGAGACATACATGTGCGTGGGTGTGGATCGCCTTCAGCTCTGATGTAGGGTATGTGTAGGGGACTGCCAGTTTATGATATTCCTTGGTCGCTGCTTCCAGCCCCGTTTAAAATCCTATGGGTGTTTCGTCCTCATAAAAATTCTATAGTTTTTCTATGTAGGTCATGAGGCATATATGTGCAAAATTACAACTTTCTGGGATATCGGAAAGTTGAAGAATCAGTGATGAGTGCCTGAGTCAAAGCTAAGTAAGTAAAAGCCTTTTATACATAAAGAGGTAATCATAATTTAACAATAAGCTAAAATGCGATAGTATGCAGATTGATTATTTACTGAAACTTCCCTGGTTATAATATATAAGATTTTATGTACCGAATGGCTCAATCAAATCTGATAACCCAGCGTTCATCCAACAATATTATTCTGTAAGATTACGGTATTAAACATGTTTTTATATATTTATATATATATTACTCTTATTGTACTAATATTAGGCCTTGTATTTCCAATGTATGAGTTAATGATAGAATATTGCAGTTACTTTATACATTGTACTATAGATGAAACAGAAAAGGTGCTATTATCATCAGTGTTGCTCAAGTACACAACAGTGCAGTAGAAAATGTTGTCGTTATCAACTCGTGTATCAGGCTCCCTGGTGACAGGTGGACTGTGTGTATTTAGGACACTGTTTGTAACCTGCCAACCGCCGGTAAACCGCTGTTTACAGATATGACATCATCTGTTTGCTGTTTGTACGTGACCGGTGTACAGCAACCGGCAAACACTCTCGAGCCGGATTGGTTGCTTTTCAAAACACAATTCCAGAAAAGGATTGTTTTCTCGTTGATCTTTCTTCGCTTATGACATTATAATTGATCATACTAAATGATTATATACACAACAGTTCATACTCACTTACAAACCTTTATTGACATCTCCCATTAGAGCGCTGCAGCCTTATCCTTGGGCTATAGTGAAGGTGAAGGTATTTTTTATCAGTACAAATAACAAATAATAGAATTATTTCAGATTGTTAGCGATTTCCAATTGAAATTCGTCAAGAATAAAATTACAATTTTTTAACCTAATTCATAATTTTTGAGGCTTTTGTTTGTAAGTTAACACGTTCACTGCGCGTGGGACGCCGGCGTCCCATACCAATCCATTTGCGCATGCGCATGGGTGCCCGGCGTCCCATCACACCATCACTACGTTGGTCGTTTAGTGCCTGCTCAGGCTCCGTACAAGGAAGGCGATTATTTGTGCGCGTGTTGAAACCGCCATCTTTGTTTACACTGCACTGTTCGTGTCCCGCTGGCGCCTTTCTTTGTTCGTTGCTAGTGTCGTGAAGTGTGTCGTGTGTTTGTTGTTATATTTGTTATTTGCTATGTAGTTTTTTTATACTTCCTACAAATACTTGTGACTATAACAATGGCTGCCGGACTCAGTGACTCACAGATTGAACGGGAGGTTATAGACAATGACCTTGACAATGAATCAGACAGTTCCGTGCAGGAAAGTGATACCGATTCCGAAAGTGACTTGGATGATGACGGAAACTTTTCCACTAAACCCTGCATGGTCTGCACAGCTACAACCCCCTACAGTTATTCCTTTCACAAAACAAAATGAACTATTAGTCCCTACGCCAAGAGAAAATAAGCCGGTAGATTGGTTTTTGCTTTTGGTTGACGATCAGCTGCTGGAAAGTATCGTAGCAGATACAAACAGGTACGCTTTTGACTTGTTTTTTTGGGCCTTCCACTGAGCCACGATCACGTATTCACAGATGGAAGGACTTAACTTTAGACGAACTAAAAAAGTTCATAGGCCTATTGCTTCACACTGGTACGTTCAAACTGAACCGCCTCAATGACTACTGGAAAACCCATCGAATGTTCAACTTGAATTGCTTCCGTGACCATATGAGCCGTGATCGGTTTTTGATTATATTACGATGCATTCATTTCTCACATCATCAAAATGTAGCTCAAGGTGTACAGGAAGACCGTTTGTCAAAAGTAAGGATGCTAGTTGACCACTTCAACAAAAAGATGGATGATGTTTACTATCCAGGCAAAGAACTTTCTTTGGATGAGGCTATGGTTTTGTGGCGCGGTCGGTTGATTTTCCGACAGTACATCAAAGGAAAGCGCCACAAGTATGGCATCAAACTGTACACTCTTTGTGAACCTGGTGGTCTCATACTTCGTTTTCTTGTCTACTCAGGATCTCTCAGTGACTTAGGTGGGAAAGGTCATGCCACAAAGGTAGTACTACATCTTATGAGAGGGAAGCTCAACCATGGTCCACTCGTTGTACATGGATAATTTTTTACAATAGCTTTCCTTTGGCCTACCAACTGCTTAGGAAGAAGACGTATTGTACTGGCACACTTAGAGCAGACAGAAAGTACCTGCCAGATGAGGTAAAATCAGCCAAAGTAAAAAAAGGTGAGACAATTGCTCGGAGTGCAGAACAAGTCACTGTTGCCAAGTGGAAGGACAAGCGTGTAGTGACATACATCACTACAGAGTTTGAAAAACAACATGGTTGAATCACGGAAATCGCCATGGAGTAGCTAGAGTAAAACCCCTGCCCATTGTGAAATATAACACATTTATGAGGGAGTGGATAGGGCAGATCAAATGCTAGCGTACTATCCATGCGAAAGAAAAACGCTGAGGTGGTACAAAAAGATCTTTGTACACATAATACAGATGGCACTGGTGAACGCCTTGAAGCTGTACAACCTTTCCAATCCCCAAGAAACAATGAATCTTTATGACTTCAGGCTAGCTGTCATCGAATCCCTTGTCCCTGAGAAAGAGCTACAAGCCCCAGAACGTCCTCGCCGAAGCAATGAGAAGGCACTGCACGTTGTCTCCTTGATTGAAGGGAAGGACAACAGGAATCGGCAGAAGAGAAAACGTTGCAGAGTCTGCCACAGTGAAGGAAGAGAAAAACGTACTGCATACTTTTGTGCACAGTGCCCAGGAGAACCTTCACTCTGTCCTGTGGCATGCTTTGAAAAACACCATGCTTAGGACTGTTTAGAAGAAAGGGTGGTGGGAGGGATGTAAATACATGTAAATAGGTTTTATTTAGTTTTTAATTTTATTTTGATGACTTTTTTGTCATAAACAATACGATGTAGTGAAGGAAAAGCACGAACAGCCCTAAAAGTTTAGTCAGTGCGCATGGGATACCAGTGTCCCACATGGAGGAGTTTTCGGCAGTGCTGATGGGTGACCGGCGTCCCACAACTTTATGACGTCACTTCCGGGTGCAAGGTTAACTTCTGGCAGCTTCTTTCCTATCTACAAAACTGGCCTCACCATATAGTAAGTAAAAAAATTATATTTTATTTTAGCATATTCTAAAATTTTTTTCCAATATTTAGCAGTGAACGTGTTAAATGTCCAAAGTAATAAACAAGTGTAAATAATGTGTTGCCAAGTCTAGTGTTTAAAAACTTATCTTTGGAATTGCCCAATAGGCAGTGTTGGATTTATATAGACAATTTATACACGAATTAAAATCTGTAAATACGGAAATTGATAGAAATATTTGGTGAACCAGTCACTAAAGAAAGACTGCTACATTTTGGCAAGATAAAAAAGTGTAAAACCCATACAGAAAGCCTTTTGTGTAAGGGTATTGAACCCAGAGTAAAATAATTTAAGTTAAATTTTTCCCTAATACTATTTTACAATTATCAGTGGTGCAATAGTTCGAAATAATATCTTATTACAAAAAAACATTGCTTTGGACCTTTTATGAGATAAACTTTACCCGAGCGAACAATTTAATGTCAGAGTGATTTCACCAACTGTTATATTCTGCCTCCAAGCCACAATAACGGAACACGACCTTGTATATTCACTCAGCCCGTGTATCGACTTTTATACGGTTATTTGCTGCTTCCTGCGGAAATACACGGAAATACGGTGGTTTCCCTTTTACTATCTGTGTAGAAAAAAGTTGAAAAATTCGTTTTCCTTGAACTGAATGTGGCTATAATATTTATCGCAATAAATAACTGTGTCATGAACAATTAACGAATAATGTTTTTAAAGTTATGTAATGTTAATGTAAGTAAATACATAATTCATGAGCGTATTTAATGATTCCTTTAATTCATTTAGGGGCTAGATTAATCAAACGCTAATTTTATTTTTAGATTGTCTCACATGGTTTTTTCCTTGGCTTCTTGATTTTATATCGAATTGATTTTAGTATGTTAGTGAATTTTGCACTGCGACACCTGCTACTTGGAACTGAGCATAAAATAGGTCTATAATGATAGTTATAGACCTATTTAGTAACAGACAATCACTAGTCTTACTGTATTATATTTCATTATAGTATTTTTGCTGTTGGGTTGGTAGTACTATCTGCAAATTGAAAAACTGTCTATATTCCATGTAATACTTAGTTCAGAATTCTCCGGTCTAAATAATGATATAAAATCATGTTGGGCGTCTTACGCCGCCATGTGAAAAAATGGCTGTTATTAAATCTTGTATTCAACCATATGTGTCTCTTATTAAAAATATGGAGTCTTGATAAAAGGAAGACAACGTGAGAAATAAAATTCCCGGACTCCCCTTGTAACTGTTATAATGATCCTCTCAATGGACCTATTTGTAACTATTAAGTAATATTTAGTCTAAAAATGTCGGAATTGTAATAATGTAATACGTGTTTTAGCCGAAATTCCTTACTAAACTCAGTTTAAAAACGTACATATAGTGCTCTTTACCTTCCCTTATACAAATGATAAACTTAGTATAATTTAATCACCTCAAATAGTATTCCTTCTTTATCCGTAGTTCACAAAAGACGTGAACTACCCACCAAAACACTCATCTATACTTCAGGATTCTAATCTAGAAGCAGTCTGGCACATTACTTCAAGTTATATATGTGGAAAAGTTATGAGTAAAATATGTATAAAAAATAAGTGAAGTGAAATAAGTTATGGATTAATAAAGAAGGGTCCGCGTTAGTTGTAAATAGTATCAGTAAAAATACGAATCATTGTAAGACAAAGTGTTAACACTAAAGTTTTTTATATGAAAATCACTTTGTTATGTGTCCGAAGTTCTAGGCAGAAAATTTAAAATCGAATATCACTTCTGTAACACAAACATTCTTAATAAAATCTTGCAGCCGTTCTAGTAGCTGAACAGCTAAATTCTCAGATTAATTTGATAATTGATAACCAAATAACAAGAGCTGGAACCATTTTCATGTTAGATCTTTAGGTCTACATTCAATAATGCCACGCAGGATTGAAAGATACAGTTTTTAAGTTAGGCCTGTTAGAATGATCCTGAGTGTGGGTATCAATGGCGCAACAGCCACATTTTCTTTGGAATATTACAAACATTGAAAATCTGAAATAAATTCCCTTATACTCAAAATGAATATGAAAATGTGCCCATGTACTCGTACATTTTCTAATATAGTTATAATTCTTTATCATATTAAAACAAATTAATTTTATGTAAGCTTAGAATGCTGAAAAATATATTAATAAACAGCGGCGTTATACAAATATACCGGACAATGGTATATCGTCAAGAAGCACTGCAAGGGTTATATGCTGTTTGTTATGGGTAAAAATTATACGTTGACCTACTACTATAAAACTGGTGAAGAGATTTGAAATACTGCATTTTACAACGCCCATTAAAATTATTATTAATACTAGTGAAATAAAAGTGTTACACTACAATACGATGAGCTCAAGTTTAAGACAATCAATATTGATACTGTGACAAAGTTGACTCTCGTTTCGTTAATTAACCGGGTTCTAAAAGTTAAATAAGGAAGTTTAAATTCTTCCTGAAATACTTTGAAGGCTGGAGATACTCGGAATACAAGAACTTTAGTTGATGGAGTCGTTCATCAAGTTTGATATGTCTTATCTTGAGTAATTTCTTGTCGTTACTTTCATCCCTTTAGAATGATACATCATGTAATTGCTATCTTATAGTGTGTTTGCATTCTGAAATGTCTGATACGTTTCAATAATATTGTGAAAATACTGAACTTTTATTTTTTTAACTCAATTTTTATTTTTAGATTCATCATATGTTTAAGAAATATTAATAATTATATATTTATTGTGGTGTAAAAATCAGAGTTTGGTAGATGATCGATATAATGAAATTAAATATTGTTATCTAAAATGACATAGTTTTTCTGCTGGAGCATTGTTTAACGAATTTACTTTTTTTATTTCCATAGGTACACAAGGAGATGGATGAATAATTAGTATTCATCCTTAACACTTAGGAACAATTAGAATTTAAATATAGATTTGTATGTCGTTACGTCATTGTTTACCACATCGAAGTAAAGTGTTGTTAATATTTGTGTCAATTGATTTAATGAAAATCTTTTTCAGATGTAAATAGGTCAATTACGACAAATATGCAATATTATTTCGTTTGAAATGTAGGTTAAATTGAATTTTGACTAATAAAAACGGTAATACTCTAATTTATTGTTGTGTATAAAATCTTAAAAAAACATTATGTTATAATTCTAGAAAATGTAATATTTAACTGAATAATTTATTTTTATTCTTATAGAGGAAACAACGTTTTAGATTAATTTTTCTTATTAGGAAACACGATTAAAACAGAAGTAGTTCGTTCCCTGAAACAGTTACACTGAAAGTGCTAGTAACAGAACTCTATTTCAACTAGATTAAGCTTCCTCATACTTGAGACTGATTAATCCAAGACTTGACTCGGTTGTTATTCGCTTTTTAGTGTTAGCGGTTAGTTTTATACTAAACAACAAACTAATTAACTCTTTTAAATTAATTTAAGTTAAGTTTGAGTGACATTATATTATGCCTAATTAAGAAAAATAAGACTTAGAAAAATGTTATGTTAAAAATGAAGTTCCTGTTAATTGTAATTGTTTACATCTTACAGGTATCTAAAACAGCGAAAAAAACCTTTTATTTACTAATGTATGTTGTTTTAAAATATAAAAGTTGAAAAAATTCCTATTACAGTTGTAAACAGTTATAGTTAATAGTGTGTCTTACAGGTCTTTTTAAAAAATTTTTGACTTCATTATTATTGATACTAAAGTACACTAATTATTATTGTTTAGTAATACATCAATGTTACTATTATTGTTTAGAGTGGAAAAACTTCAAAATGTATCTGCGGATTTCATTCCGAATAAATTTAAAGACCGAGGTTTCAGTCCAACGGTTCAGCTCGCAACGTAAACCCGCCTGTGGCCGCGGGCGCCGTGACGTGTATTGCAGCTCTTTTCCACCTCGATTCTGAAACAAACCGATGACCATAAAAAATTATAAAAATTGTCTTTTATAGTTTATCGTGGTAAACTTCATCGCCAATACATCTACTCAGCCCAATCCTGTTCTTGTTGTATGTCAACGACGTACAGTCATCGCTGCTGCATGGCAAAATCGTGCAGTATGCTGATGACACGACTCTCTGTTTCAGAGATAACTCACAAGAATGTTTGGAACTACAAACCTTTGTCGATATCAACAACTGCGTTCAATATTTCAACAGCCTCAACCTTCAAACAAATGTGCGCCCAGTGGACTCCCAATGTGGGTCAGCTGTCATGTTAGCAGATTCCATATTGGAAGAAGTCTACTCCGCAAAATTCCTTGGAATACTCCTCGATCGAGGGTTGACATGGAACAACCACATTGACCATGTGTGTAACAAACTGTCCTCAGGAATATATGTTTTGAGGTCCTTGGCCCGGTATTGCTCCAGTCAGGTATTGATTGCGGCATATTATGGGCTAATTCACTCCCACCTTTCCTATGGGGTGGTGTTGTGGGGGGCCTGTGCAGGCAACAATTTCCTGAGGGTGTTCAAATTACAAAAAAAAGCGATTCGTATTATCACAAAGTTGAATTTCAGAGAGTCGTGCAGGACAGCATTCAAAAATTGAAACTGTTGACTTTGCCCAGTCTCTACATTTTAGAAACATCATTGTTCTGTTTGTCTAAATGTGCCCTTACCAGGGGACGTGACATACACGGGTATGAGACTAGCGGCAGAGATAACTACCGAACTGGAAGACACAGAACGGTAGTTTATGAGCACTTGCCTTCGCAGGCAGGTGTTCAATTCATCAACAGATTGCCAAATTCTATGAAAAACGCCCAAACGCCCAAGGCGTCAAAAGCTTGTCTTAAGCGTTTTCTGGTGTCAAAGGCATTCTACAGCGGTGACGAGTTTCTGGCGTTTAACTGGGAGACCGCCCAATTCGATAACTGACTCCAGCGCTGTAAGTGGGTTGACATTGGCGAAGGATGAAAGAGACTGGAATGTATGAAAATTATGTAAGTTTGAATGTGGTAGTTGTGTGGTATGAGAGTTTAAAAGTTAGAAATAATTATGACGTTTGCCATACAATGTGAAGAAATTGTTGCGAGCAATTAAAGATTTGATTTGATTTGATATAAACAGAAAATGTCGAACATTGAAATTAAAACATAATTTGTATTGTTTTACATTATCCTAACGAAACATAAAAAAACAATTTATTTTTACCAAAACTCAGGTTTATAGTGGTATGTTTTATAGTACAACATATAAGAATTGTATCTCAAATCTAACAGTGTGTTCTGATGGTGTTAATGAAAACTGGCGAATCTAAATTATCGTGCTGGCAGCAGTCATATATTCAGCCCATGGGACATATATATGCGTGGGTGTGGATCGCCTTCAGCTCTGATGTAGGGTATGTGTAGGGATTGCCAGTTAAGATATTCCTTGGTCGCTGCTTCCAGCCCCATTTCAAACACTATTGTGTTTGGTCTTCATAATAATTCGTTAGTTTTTCTATTTAGGTCATGAGGTATATCTGTGCTAAATTACAACTTTCTGGGATACCGGGAAGTTGTAGAATTAGTGATGAGTGAGTGACTGGAGGCTAAGTGAGTAAAAGTATTTTATACATAAAGAGGAATTTATAATTTAAAATAAGCTAAAATGCGATAGTATGCAGAATTATTATTTACTAAACTGCCCTGGTTATAATATAACATTTTAACATTTTATGCACCGAACGGCTCAATCAATCAATATCTGATAACCTGACGTTCACCAACAATATTATTCTGTAAGATTATGGTATTAAAACGTGTTATATACCTATATTACTCTTGCTTTACTAATATTAAGCCTTGTGTTTCCAATGTATGAGTTAATGAAAGAATATTGCAGTTACTTTATAAATTTTATTATAAATGAAAACAGAAAAGGTGCTATTATCATCAGTGTTGATCAAGTACAAAAAAGTGCAGTAGAAAATGTTGTCGTTATCAGCTCGTGTATAACGCTCCCTGGTGACAGGTGGACTGTGTGTATTTAGGACACTGTTTGTAACCTGCCAACCGCCGGTAAACCGCTGTTTACAGATATGACATCATCTGTTTGCTGTTTGTACGTGACCGATGTACAGCAACCGGCAAACACTCTCGAGCCGGATTGGTTGCTTTTCAAAACACAATTCCAGAAAAGAATTGTTTTCAGGTTGATCCTTCTAAGTTGATGGCATTATAATTTATCATACTAAATGATTATATACACAACAGTTCATACTAACTTACAAACCTTTATTGCCCTCCCCAGGAATCGAACCTGTGACCTCTCGATCAGAGCGCTGCAGCCTTATCGCTGCGCTACGGTGAAAGTGAAGGTATTTTTTATTAGTACATATAACAAAGATAGAATTATTTCAGATTGTTAGCGATTTCCAATTGAATTTCGTCAAGACTAAAATTACAATTTTTTTAACCTCATTCGTACTTTTTGGGGCTTTTGTTTGGAATTTAAATGCACAAGTAATAAACAATTGTTAATAATGTGTTGTCAAGTCTAGTAGTCAAAATCTTATCTTTGGAATTACCCAATAGGCAATGTTGGATTTATATAGACAATTTAAACACGAATTAAAATCTGTAAATACGGAAATTGATAGAAATATTTGGTGAACCAGTCACTAAAGAAAGACTGCTACATTGTGGTGAGATAAAAAAGTGTAAAACCCATACAGAAAGCCTTTTGTGTAAGGATATTGAACCCATAGTAAAAGAATTTAAGTTAAATTTTTACTACTATTTTACAATTATCAGTGGTGCAATAGTTCGAAATAATATTATTTTACAATAACCATTGCTTTGGACCTTTTATGAGAAAAACTTTACCCCAGCGAACAATTTATTGTCAGAGTCATTTCACCAACTGTTATATTCTGCCTCCAAGCCACAATAACGGAACACGACCTTGTATATTCACTCAGCCCGTGTATCGACTTTTATACGGTTATTTGCTACTTCCTGCGGAAATAAACGGAAATACGGCGGTTTTCCTTTTACTATGTGTGTATAAATAAGTTGAAAAATTCGTTTTTTAACTGAATGCGGCTATAATATTTATCCCAATAAAGAACTGTGTTATTAACAATTATCGAGTAAGGTGTTTAGAGTTATGTAATGTTAATGTAAGTAAGTAAATAATTGATGAGCGTGTTTGATGATTCCTTTGATTTATTTAGAGGATAAATTAATCAGACGCTAATTTTATTTTTAGATTTTGTCACTTGATTTTTCTTGGCTTCTTGATTTTATATCGAATTTATTTTAGTATGTTAGTAAATTTTGTGAATTGTACACTGCGAATTCTGCTACTTGGAACTCAGCTACCTATAATGATAGTTATAGACATATTTTGTAACAGACAATCACTAGTCTTATTATATTACATTTCATTATAGTATTTTTGATGTTGTGTTGGTAGTAATATCTGCAAATTAAAAAACTGTCTATATTCCATGGGATGTATACAACGACTGAGTTTTCTTGTCTCCACTTCCGCTTTCGTGTCTTCCTGTGAAGTTGGGCTGGGTACTGTGATCTTTGTTATCTTTTCCATAAGCTTAGTCCATGAAAGAAAAGTAAAACCTTGTTTACTGGTACATACATCGTACTATAAAAATATGATCTCCGTGATTTAATTAATATTTTTAATTATTTTAACGTATTAAATACACGATTATAAAATCTGTAATATATAAATATTTCAATCAGCAAAATTAAAATTTTATCTGAACTTTTTAGTATGTAATAAGTATACAATGTTTGGTAAGTACTGTAATGTAGATATTACAAGACATATAAGACAAAGTTACTATCTAACTTTTATTATAAATTTAGCTCATACACGTCTAAAGCTTAAAATACCCATAAGGAAATTGCTAGAAATCTGAAGCTGTTAACTGTAACCGCTGTCCGAAAATATGCCTGATTCAGTTTCTAAACTGTATTCAGCCCAATAATTTACTACATTGTTTCATTTACTCGTATTTCAAGTGTGTTTAATGAAACACTCAGGCCTGAATTTTAAGATTGATCCACACTGGCCTATAATATTTTAATTGTTACCAAAACTACCAGAGCTATTAAATAAAATACAACGGAGTGTTGGAGAGAAATTTTAGTTATTTCAGTAGTAAAAAAAATTGTTACACATTCCGACTTCAGAATCCGCTATCCGTATTATTCAAACTTAAATCTAAAATGGATCACGAGATTGAAATATATTCCAATGACTGTTACTTACATCTGGACTGTTTACAAGGTACCTAATTTTTAAACAATTGTTATAATGCCCCTGATTTTCAGCACCAAATTACACGTAAAGTAGAGGGCAACTGCTATTTGTAAATACAAATTTTAAATAACGGTTCTCTTTCAGGTTTTTACAGAAACTTTTAGCATTGCCTGAGGAGTAAGCTATAAGGCGGTTATCAATTAACTGTTAAGAAAATGACAAATATCAAAGAAGGAGGGAGCCTCAAGCAACAACTCATCCGTTCCTTTCTAAAACTCTCCCTTCAGCCTTAACTGAAATAAAAGTTTTACGCTAATTGAATTATTAAGTACAAACAGAAATATATATTGCAACTGCAATATAATGCTCTACAAGAAATTGTTTTTTTTAAATTAGGTAAAATATATTGCACAAGTTATAAATAATAACCATTACGTCACAGTAGTCAAAAGAAGAGCACAATGAAACCTATACAGGTATATGTAGGTATACTACAGGTATATACCTTTTGGCGTATGCCTATACCTGATCATGCAATAAAGGGATGTAGATGGTGATATAGAATTTGTAAGTATACCTAATTAGGGTTAATTCTAATTTTTATCTACTTTTATTTTAAAGTTTTGGTCAACATAATTGTTATGTAAATAAATAATGGATTTGTGAAGAAATTTAAGATTACATTAAATAAACATTTAGGGCTAACATATCAAAATATCTTATTTTTTACGTTATTGCATTATTCTTATACATTGGATCTATACGTAAAATGTGGTTATATATTCCGCTAGTGTTTTAGTCATAATTTGGGTGTTCTACATACATCCAATCTAAGGTCATTAATTAGATCCAATAAAATCCCCCTTTGTGATCTGAATCGCCAATGCTGTAATTTTACTTTTAACTTTATTTTGATATTGAAAGTTACTCATTAATAATAATAGAATAAATTAATAATCAATAGTTATACATATTTAAAATTAAATAATGTAATTTTTCTTTCGAAAGCAAGTTACAGGTTGTAGGACAACTGTTACTCATTACTAAAGTGACATCATCTGGTGTAGGTTGAAACCTGGATATTCATATAATCAATAACAGCAACAATAATCAAGTAGTTTCTCACCTTAGGTCCCACTGCTGTGCTCGGTTTGTTTACAAATTTATTCATTCTACTATTTTTTTGGTTGCCACCATGGTACGAACAGGAGCAATTATAAAAGTGTTTCCAAGCGCTCAGCCAAATTCCATCAAGTTATGTTATAGAATTAAGAAGGGGTTTCGTAAAAATAATTAAAAAGCTTCATGCAAAAACTTGTCTATAGGTTAGTTTGTTCTCGAGATATATTGTATGAACAGACAAACAGAAATTAAGGTTTTCTTGCCCCTAGACGTGGGTTTCAATGACGCTTAACCAATAAAAGAATAATGTACACTGACCAATTTAGACGTTCCTACAATGAAGTGTGTTTCTATTTTTGGACAAAGTTTGGAGTAAATGGAAATCCCAGCCTCATATTCCTAACCACCTATCGTTATTTATATATGTATGCAACCGTGTAACATAAATGAAATATCAGAATTCAACATAAATGTTCTTGATAGAGAAATCGTCAATGGTAACAAAATTAAATACTTCGAACACAATCTGTGTTTGTTGGTTTGTTCCCGAGATGTCGTTTGGGTAGACCGAAAAGACGAAGTTCGTAAATTTTCTGCTAATTACCAGCTGCTGATGATTAGTACAACTGTATAGAGAATAAAATATAAAATTATAAAAAAATTCTGATATAAACAGTATAAAACACGTTAAAAAACTAAACATTTAGTTATTAAGATAATTAACTGTTTTTTTGAAGTTTGCTCATATTAATAACTAAACTATCATATAGTTCATAGCTGAATCCAAAGACGACGTGAAGTGTGGTGTTAAGCACACCCATATAATTTCGATAATGACCAGAACAATACCGTGTATCGGAGTGACGAGTCCATAATTGGTAACCACACTCCGCTTTCATCAGTCGTTTGTTTTATATTTGTGTCAATCACATTGTGGGTGGATAAGTTATATCTGCAACTGAGTCGAAAAATGATGAGTTTAATAAAGTGTTACACATAAAGGATATTGAGGTCCATACTTTTTGGGTATGGCTATACATGGTGAAAGAAGAAAATCTATTGTGACATTGTATTTATTACTTTCATTGACTAAGCTATTACTCTAGAGGCTGGAACAATTCAATTTATGTCTGTTCGAACGTTATCTCGAAAATGATCTAAAATATATATATTTATATATATATATATATATATTATATATATATATATATATCAATAAACAATGAATAACAAAAAGTAATTGATCCGCCGGGAGTCAAACCCGGATCTCTCACTTACCAGGTGAATGTGCTACCATTCCACCACAGAGGGCTTACTTTTTTCCGATTCAATTATTTTGTATTCGGCCGTATATAATATATGAGAATAAGTTCTAACATGAAGTTAAGTGAAATACTCTGATATATAAGTGAAGACTGGAGATGAGATAAAATTCCATCGACCAATGATACTAAATTATAAGATGTATATCTGCAAACGGTGTCTGTGCAGGATTAGAAAAACGAGTGAAATACATACAGTATAATGGAAAATGTATGCTCAGGACTGTAGTAAACCACAAAGAGCGTTGTGACATATGTCTCCTCACCATTCCTCACCACTCCTCACCTCTCCTCACCTAAACCATTCCTGCCACATTTAATCATCTATCTCAGCGCCAACATGTGATCTTAAAGAACTTTTAAAAAACAGCTACTCATACCTTTGTGTGATAACAGTGAAGAAAATAAAGATCGTTATAATTCTTACCCTATGAATTAGTTACGTATCTAAGAAAATATATAATGAATGGTTCAAGTTTAATGATTCTAACAATAATAAATAAAATCTAAAATGATTTTGACACACGTAGTTTTTAATAATAGAGTGTTCGTCTACACATTAGATACATAGGGATAGGAAAGCTGTTAGGTTCAACTTAGGCTAGAGCATATAAAGTATAAAGAAGCCAATATACTGATAATTGTTATTTTACTGCAATTAGATGCTATTTATTTTAGTGGAAGTGACATTAAAATATATATAACAGAGCAATTTTATACAAAAATAAACAATTCCTGTTACCTTCTAAAGTACATTATAACACTACGATCTGACTCATATCACTATTATTAACGTATGAGGGTTTCTAACCGTCCAAGAGGCGCGTCAGGAACTCATCATCAGAATAACACAACTGACCCAAATGGCGTATTATATGCGCTTTAAATTTAGCGAAATCCTGAATGTTTTAAAGAAATTCAGTAGCCTACTTATTATCCTGAAGCTGAATTGTTATGGGAGCAGAGCAGAACCTGTTCTAAGCTATTGCAGGTTATAGCTGCTCTTACCCCTTGTCTTGAAATTGTAAGCCTCCATACCCCTCGCCAAAGTACATTCTGGGAAGCTATAACCGAGTCACCTCGAGAATATAGAGAATATTGTAGAAGGGTTGACTGAACTTACAAATTAGCAACTTCGTCTGGTCTAAAGGCAGTCTTTGGGTACAATGGTACTGAACACGTCCTGTAGGTGTGAGCTGAAGTAATAGTTGCCATAAATTAATGCATTTATTGAAATCTTTTTAAAATACGATCACAGAGTCTTTGCAGTATACAGTGAAAATTTAAGAATTAATAAACGGGAATATGAACTTGAAAATAACATATACTACTTGAAAGAATAACACTTGGATGAAAGAAACATTTTATTTAAAAACTGCTAGGGGTGGTCAGCGCTTGTCACCTGTGAGAAAGGAAAAGAAAGAAAGAAAGAAAGAAATACATTTATTTCCAGCCATAAGCAATACATTGAACAGCCATAGTAACTATGTATAGAAATGAGATCCTCGCATGGGTCGTAACCTGTGCGCGAGAATCGAGTCCAATCAGTCCACATTCAGTAACTAAGTGATATATCAACAATTAGCAGCAATTTTACACATTCTCTGATTAAAGTGGAAAATAAACAGAAGCAATATATGTGGCCGCACAGACTCTGGCTCTAACTATAGCAAGGCACAAATATGTATTAAAACTGTAAACCATATGGGGCATAAATCGTTTGACCTGCGTAACTCATTTCCAAATAGCAAACATTCCACGCACGATTGATTTCATAAACAGAAACAAACACAAGGTTTACCTAGTACCACCTAATTTGCGAATACACCCATCCTTTCTAGAGGTCACACACATGCCAACTCACACACACACACACGCGCGCACACACACACACACACACACACACACACACACACACGCACACGCACGCACGCATACACACACACACGCACACACACACACACACACACACACACACACACGCACGCACGCACACGCACGCACGCACGCATACACACAGACAGACACACATACACAGACACAAGCGCAATCACATGCACGCAAACAGGCACACACACACAAAACAGGCTGACACAGACAAACAGACACCCACACACAAAACCGAGATACGTAAGTACCCCCGGCATTTAAGTTGCCCTGTAAGTGGACTTAAAGAGATTATCTATCCCTGTTCTACCTAATTCTACTAGCCAATTATTAACTATTTTCTTATATGAATAGTAACTGCATGGACCGGGGGTTTTCATTTGGTGGGGTAATTTTGAGGAGAAAACAGTACTAGCTATATAATAAGTGTCTGTAAAATTTATGGATTTATTGATTCTTGGTGTTATAATACCCGAGTTAATCTGATTTCTTGTAACGTACGGGTGGTTGGTTTTTTTGAAAATATTTTCTTGATTTTTAAAAATATATAAGATTATTGTTCTTGCATATAACTGAGTTATATTAAAAACCTTGAACTCATTAAATAATAATTCAGATGAGTAACTAGTTGGTTTTTGTAATGCCGCTTTCATAATGGCTTTCTGTGAAGTATGTAATGGTAGAAGAATAGTTTTATATGCTCCGCCCCCAAGCAATGATACCAAATTGTAATAATGATTGTACATATGCGTGATAAACTGTTTTCATCAGAGCTGGTGTTAATATTTTATTAAGAACAGAAAATATATAAATAAACTTTCTCAATCTGTTCTTTAACAATTGCACATGAGCTGTCCACTTAAGTCTACTATCAAATATTACACCGAGGTACTTGTAATCTGACACTCTTTCAACAGTTTCGCAGTCACAATCATTCTGGCCTGCACAAGTATGGAGTTTCAAGGTAAGGTTCACAGGATCTCCGTCAGCTCTCAATGATATTGCCATACACTTGGTTTTATGTAAATTGACCGTGAGCTGATTTTGGTCAAACCATTGCTTGACAGTGCGCAGCCCCCGCTCCGCCGCTCCATATGCTTCCCCCCAGCTGGATCCCTCAAACAACAAGGCTGTGTCATCTGCATATAGAAAGATCTGGCCATCTAAAAGGTTAATTCTAAAGGAAAGGCCATCTAAAGGAAGAATCTGCTAATCAATATAAAGTGGCAAAAAGCAGACCGAGAACCGCACTGTAGAAACAGTCTGCTTGGGTGGGGCTGCTAAAGTATAATTAATAGTCAGTCATACACTTTTCATCCATAGATTGACAAAAAATCGGAGTTCGTCTTACTATAGTGAAGGTTTTTTTATTAATTACAATTCAAGAAGAGGAGCATAGTTTTTCATAAATTAACCATCGTAGACTTTTTTCTTTCCAGAAATTGCTTAACGGATAATTATGGGTCAGTTTTGTGCTTCTTCAATTTTAAACGTTACAAGTTCAGTCACTAATTGTCACTAGGTTGCAATTGGACAAAGGTGAAACTATATTCATGAATATTGAAATGAATACTAAACTGACACAAAGCAAGTGTTTACATCCTCTTTCAGAGTCAAAGTGCAAAGTGCAGTGTTGATTTAGCGTGGGTATCTACAAGTGTACGATTAACGATTAGCATCGTATTTTTATACTAATGACTTTGCAGAGGATTCGTATCTTGCTAATTTCAGTAGATTATGTACCACGTATGTACGTACAATGTGTTAAGATTGTAAACTTATTTATTTAGCAACTAGCAGTTATTACTCGCTGCATCACAGCAAATTTTCAAAATAGAAGGCCATAGGTTTCTTAGTCAAACCATTCATGATATAATATAATGAGGCCCAAAATGTTTTGACCCATAAGTAAACATGTCAGGTTCATATTATTCCAGTACCTATGGTTAAGACATTCAAAATGCATATACAATTTGTATTGGTCCATATTTAGTGCTGCTGTATAAATATATACGGATAAATAAAGAAAAACATAATGTTGTAAAAAACTGTTAAGTTCCGTCTGTTTGGATTAATTTTCTACCTAAGGTATTTCAAGTGTCCATAGTTGGGTTTGCATTGTTCCCAAAACAAGAAAATATATACCAACAAGAACCAACTTCGATTAAAAAACGTATATTTTCGGCTCTTTAATTTACTTTTTGTCTAGGATCTGAGGGCCATAGTGATAGGTTTTTAGCAGTAACTTACGTACGGCTTGAAAAGTTACTGCTATCCAAAAGATTCAGATGCGACTGATAAATTCATTTTCTCTAATTTGTTTGCAGTTTCTCAGTTGAGTTTTGAGTATGTTGTTGTATTGAATAAGAAAATAAACACAATATGTGGGTTTTAGAATCCAACTTCGATTTAAAACCGTTTATTTGTTGGCTGCGATGTTTCTGGTGCTATAAGTAATGTTGATGTTTACACCGATCTACGCAAGAAACCTATCTCTTTTTAAGTAGTCGTTTAGTGCATAAAAGACTACTTAAAACATCTACATCCGTCACTTGTAGTCTGCTTCGGATATAAGGGAAAGAGTGTGCTATCCTTTCGCTTCTTCTTTACTACAGTAACATTATTACAGGATACATGGTCTCGATAACCTCATTCACAGCTTTGTTCATCAAGGTGTTTTAGCGCACCTTTCGGATATTAGTTTCAATGCCTTAAATGGTTTATTTTTCACTTGTGCAATCTAAAATGAAAATTGGATGTTAAGTTTGTCCTTGCATTCTGATCAAGAGCTGTTTAAAAACAGTTAAATATTTCAAAATTTTAATACAAACCAATGTTTTTGCCATTTTGGTGAACTTCGGCTGAAAGTGTCAACAGCTTTTTAGGGTCAGTTAACTTTGGATTACGTGTCGTAAATATTATAATTATTTTGTACAATTATTAAATAATCCGAGAAACTTTTGCAAAGCTCCTCGCCTTGCCTTCCATAGACGTCTACGAATATTTTAAAACCACAATTAGCCAAATCGGTCCAACCGTACTCGATTTTTAGTAAGACTAACAAACGTCATTTATTTTTATATACATGGATTTTCTTGTTTATATTATGATTACCCGTAAGACCATTGTAGGAATATTCGCTAACGCTCAGCCAAATCTCATGGAGTGACATGCTACATCATCAAACACAAGTAGAGATGCAGCTTCCTGCAAAAATGTCAACAAATCGTGTGGACGGACAGAGAGATTGACAGAAATATGTTTATCCCATCAAGTATGGATCACGTAAAGTCGAATACATATACTCATTAATTATTTAGTTTACTAGCGCTCAGCCAATAATTTATCTACAAGCTATTTCAAAGGTTTCACGATAGATCAGGTCTTTATATTCTGGTTTACAAATATTTACACACAAAAATTCAACTGTATTCTTCGATGCTATAGTTAGGAAACATCTAAAAAGTTTTCTAGCCAATATACAGTTTTATTACATGTATGGCACTACAAATCATCCATTAATGACGCCTAACACTGTCTAAATCTAATTAATAATAACATAACTGCGCTGTAAAATCCATTTATTGTTTATTACTGACATTTATTAAGATATAGATATTACAGATCTGTAAGAAACTAGAATATTATCAGGCATAATGAATCAAATAGACAACATAGATTTCTTATTTTAGTATCAACATAACACGGCTAAAAATCTTGGGAATAGATATATTACTTAGTAAAAATGTATCTCTTCATATTATGCATTAACACGTTTTGATGTTATCACGTGATCATATGATGAGACTTCCAACCGCAGAGTCTGATTGCCTCCCTGTAGACCTTGTTATGGAAATCTCTCGGTGAGCATATTTTAATCCGAGAGATTTATCCTTTTTACACTACCTAAAATTATTGATTATGGAATCAAAATATACAACTGAAACTGTTATTGTGATAATTACGTCTGTACCTTTATTAGCATACAACCTGTTATTTAATAAAATCGAAAAAATAATTTCTCCTAAGAAATAAATTGATCTTCATCCACGATAATGTAGGTGAAGGTCGAAATTGGATTTTGTCAGATTATATTATTTAACGTGATGCACTTAAAATCGACTGTTTAACATATAAATACCACGTAAATGAATGTTATTTTTAATAATGTATCTCTTTAGACCTAAAAAGAAAAACTGTTCCTAAATAATACTAAAGTATAAATAACACTGGCCTCCGGATAATATCAAAGTATGAATGATACCGGCCTCCGGATAATACCTAAGTATGAATGATACTTGCCTCCGGATAATACTTAAGTATGAATGATACTTGCCTCCGGATAATACCTAAGTATGAATAATACTGGCCTCCGGATAATACCTAAGTATGAATGATACTGGCCTCCGGATAATACCTAAGTATGAATGATACCGGCCTCCGGATAATACCTAAGTATGAATGATACCGGCCTCCGGATAATACCTAAGTATGAATAATACTGGCCTCCGGATAATACCTAAGTATGAATGATACTTGCCTCCGGATAATACCTAAGTATGAATGATACTTGCCTCCGGATAATACCTAAGTATGAATGATACTTGCCTCCGGATAATACCTAAGTATGAATAATACTGGCCTCCGGATAATACCTAAGTATGAATGATACTGGCCTCCGGATAATACCTAAGTATGAATGATACTGGCCTCCGGATAATACCTAAGTATGAATGATACTGGCCTCCGGATAATACCTAAGTATGAATGATACCGGCCTCCGGATAATACCTAAGTATGAATAATACTTGCCTCCGGATAATACCTAAGTATGAATGATACCGGCCTCCGGATAATACCTAAGTATGAATGATACTTGCCTCCGGATAATACCTAAGTATGAATGATACCGGCCTCCGGATAATACCTAAGTATGAATGATACCGGCCTCCGGATAATACCTAAGTATGAATGATACTGGCCTCCGGATAATACCTAAGTATGAATGATACCGGCCTCCGGATAATACCTAAGTATGAATAATACTTGCCTCCGGATAATACCTAAGTATGAATGATACCGGCCTCCGGATAATACCTAAGTATGAATAATACTTGCCTCCGGATAATACCTAAGTATGAATGATACCGGCCTCCGGATAATACCTAAGTATGAATGATACTTGCCTCCGGATAATACCTAAGTATGAATGATACCGGCCTCCGGATAATACCTAAGTATGAATAATACTTGCCTCCGGATAATACCTAAGTATGAATGATACCGGCCTCCGGATAATACCTAAGTATGAATAATACCGGCCTCCGGATAATACCTAAGTATGAATGATACTGGCCTCCGGATAATACCTAAGTATGAATAATACCGGCCTCCGGATAATACCTAAGTATGAATGATACTGGCCTCCGGATAATACCTAAGTATGAATGATACCGGCCTCCGGATAATACCTAAGTATGAATGATACCGGCCTCCGGATAATACCTAAGTATGAATAATACTGGCCTCCGGATAATACCTAAGTATGAATGATACCGGCCTCCGGATAATACCTAAGTATGAATGATACCGGCCTCCGGATAATACCTAAGTATGAATAATACTGGCCTCCGGATAATACCTAAGTATGAATGATACCGGCCTCCGGATAATACCTAAGTATGAATAATACCGGCCTCCGGATAATACCTAAGTATGAATAATACTGGCCTCCGGATAATACCTAAGTATGAATGATACCGGCCTCCGGATAATACCTAAGTATGAATGATACCGGCCTCCGGATAATACCTAAGTATGAATGATACCGGCCTCCGGATAATACCTAAGTATGAATGATACTGGCCTCCGGATAATACCTAAGTATGAATGATACCGGCCTCCGGATAATACCTAAGTATGAATGATACCGGCCTCCGGATAATACCTAAGTATGAATGATACCGGCCTCCGGATAATACCAAAGTACCGTTTAATGTACCATGTAAATATCCGACGCCCAAAAAGAAGAAAACAAAACATGGAATTTTCCTATTGCAAAAATATTTTTGTGAATGAAACACTTCGAAGCACGAAGTGTTTTAAATTGAAGTAAAAATTGCTGAAATAATAACTGTAAGAAATGTTCAGAAGAAACGTAACTCAACACAGGAACAAGTTTACGCGCAGGTCTCGTGAACAGCACTGGTCGCCCTCACCACGCGGGAAATCCCGTAAGACGCTCCAATCTGCATGTCAGAATGACGTTCAGTTGCTATGACAACCAGTTTTGGATCGGTAACGGGTGGCCGAGAGCAATGAATCGAGCGCAGTTGTTGTCTGAGTTTCGGACAACATTCTATCTCATTCTATCGGCAGTTTTACAAACTATAGTTCACGACAAAAAATAAAAACATCGATTGGGAGATTTACCGTAATACGCGTCAAGCGTCATTTTCACCCTGCCAGATTCCCGTAATACGCGTGGTAGGGTTAAAATTTTTAAAAAGCAACTTAACTTGAAGTACCATTTGACTTAACAATCATTTATTATTTCTGGCTCCAGTTTTTTTAGTCAATAGAATGGAGTGAACTTTCAATTTAGAAAAATACCGTTACAAAGTAAATATCTCTCTTGTCTATATTTTTATGTACAAGGTTTTATGCAGTACCGTCGATTGAAAGCCATCCATTTTCGTTATGTTTTTGTCTGTAAATGTTGAAACCGTTTATAATGTCTTACAATTTTCATACACATTTTATATATAATTATATTTCTATAAATGCCATGGTAAATAATATTAACTGGCTTATTTGAAAACTGTATTATAGTGATCGCTTACAGTATTATCATTTTTAAACTGTACATGTATGCATATTATTTATTAGAGAAACCTCTAAAGCAGTTATAACTAATACATACGAGCCTCGTGTTTCTTTTATTCTATGTTTATTGATATCTAAATTATGTATAAGGATCTCAACGATGTGACAATAATAACATATCAGATTTCTACACAAACCATCCTGATAGAGAAAACCCAATTGTACATTCCCCGAAACACATCATAATAACGTTAGATTGTGATTTAGATAACATGGTTTAGTTAATGAGCGTCACGGATACTTGATAACCATTCACAACTAGATATTGAGCTGTTATGTCACTAGTCATGTCAGATTACCTAGGGTCACGTTCTCATTGTAATAATGTAATAATGATTACAAATTCGGCATCCAACCTAAAGTGAAGTAATTACATTAAAAACAGTATCGGATTTGCTTAAGTTACTGTATAATACAGACTGTGGTTACATTGTAAATGGGATTTTCGCAAATTAATACGACGAGAAAATTATTAAATTGCAAAACATAACATTACGTCACTCGGTATTCGAACTGACGATGCAGTAATACGGTACAAAACTTCATATAAATTGTAGGATTAAATCTCGATGTGCTGATTAAATCTCGAAGTGCTCATAATTTGTAAGTATTTAATTAAGTACGAGCATTTAGTAAAATAAATGACTGAAAGAACTTGTGAATGAAAAATAAAAACTTTACGCGCCTTAACATATATACTAATTAGGGTTTAAATTAGCATTTAAATTTACATACTGTATTTAGCTTGTGAGTTCCACATTGTTTGGTGTTTGTTTATATAATCTTTGGTCGGCCTAAATAAGATTACATAGTACAAAAGCTTTGACATACATTTGTATCATAAGGTTGCAAAGTTAGTTCCAGTCTCACCATTCAGGCTGCCACAAACAGTTTTGCGTCTACAACTCGGCAGTAGTGTAGACTGAATCTGACACAAAACATCCTATGTCCACCACAGTTGTTGTAAGAGAACTCTTTTAGTGCCAAACCCATATCGCCACTTAATCGTCCATACATTTCCTTAAATTGTATACTTTAAAAGAGATATAACTCTTCTTACTCTTATTACACGACTCCTGATGCTGGGGGATTGTGCGGTATCAAAATCCATACCAGCACTGTTTATTATTGTGCCTAAATTTAATCTAAATTGTGTGTTGATATTTTTGCATTTATTTAGGTAGACTTCCCTGGTGTAAGTTGTTTTTTTATGTGCGAAATCTTGTATAAGTAATATATTTTGAGTTATTATTATTATTTATCTATTTAAGTAACATTTACAACAAATTACTATAATATTTGATTTATTTTGTTTCTTGGAAAAAAATTCGACTGGAGATTTGAAGATTCATTTCTTTAAAAACGTCACATACGCACTTAATAAAATCACCTGGTCGTGAAATCTATTGTTTGGTATGATAATACATATAGAATATAAATATATTTTTGATATTGTATTTTAAATAAGATTTTTTATTATTTACTAAAGATTTTCATATAAAATTAGAATCGTACATATGAAATTAAAAAAAAAACAGAGAAAAGTGTTTTATATTATAATAATAGTAAAGTAAGTATTTAAAATCATAAGTACATACACTTTATAGTAAACCATAAGAAAAGTTTAACGTAAGTATTATTTGGAAAGTTAATTTTCTATGGCGTTTTGTCATTGAGTGTAGACACCAATAATGTAGACTTTGCTAAACACTTTTTGGTGCTTTTAAACTTTAGAGATGTAAACTAATAACAACACAATTAAATTACACATATAGAAATTAAATATAATTTACATTATTTAAATTTATTCTGAGCAGATCAACTCAAAGAATATCGCCGTATGACAATGAAAATGCAATGCCAACTAAATCTGTGCAGTTGTTCATAAATATTTAAAGGTAATGCAGTCTTGTTCGTCTCCCAGACCCTGCAGGATGTACTTTTATAAAACATATACCGCCACTATATTAGCTGCACCTCCACATAAGCTGCGCCTCCACATTTGCAGCACATCCACATTCGGTGCACCTCCACATTTCCCAAACTTCTACTGTATTTTCGACTGTATTTACAGTTTTCTATAGATTCATTTCACACACTTCCAGAATGTGTCAATAATAGGACAATATTGATTAAAAAATCATTTATAACATTGTCCATGATGCATAATATTATACTATAATTACTATATAATGAATAGCAGATACCCATGCCTTCGCACCCACTTTCTTGCTAAAAAACATGGACATCATTGGCATCGTATTTTAAAATTACATTGCTACCTGTACTGTTATTACTTTCATGTTACTTGTACTCTTTTAAGACCATAAATATTAACAAATACAAAATAACAGTAACAATAATTGTAAAAAATGATTAGACCTATGATGTCATTTTAAAATGTTTACAAAGAACAGTTGATTGAACTTAACCGGCTCTTTCAATTAATGACATATAAACCAATGTATTTCATAGGGGAATTTTCACAAACTTAAGGATTATTTGGGACGGAACCATGAGATCAGGGTTAATATCATTCTATTTTGCTCCTCTAGGGCACAATATAAACATGTATACCAAATATAACGTCTGCTTCTTTCTTGGCTTTGCTGGGCGTTGGTGAATCTATGAGTAAGTCAGTCAGAACGTGTTTGCATATATTAGAATGGAGATACAACTAAGAGACTGTTTTAAGTACGATTATAAAAATTACACTTTTGAGACATTGGAGGTTATTAAAGATTTAAACTGTAATCTGTAATTATAAAGTGATTTGTAATCATTTACTTAATAATAACTAAAAATCAATAAGCTTTTAACCGTATAGGTCCAAACAATATCTAAGCATTGTTATAAATCGTTCAAACATAAAAATACTTATTACGTCACAATACACAAAAATAATTTGCACAATCCTGTAAAAATGGCCTAAAAATATAAAAGTGAAAATTCGGATAAAAAATTAAGAATATGAATGCGAAAACTAAAGCAGCCAAATACTGTAATTGGTACTTTAATGGACTAAAATTGACTAATAGTACTAACAGGGTAGTTTATATCGTATCACGTTCAACTCTGCCAAATTTGACAGGAAAGCGGCTTATTGTCAAGGAGGAAACGTTCGACCCTCCCTCGCTCTTTATACATGAACTTCAGAAGCGAGCGGACAAAGGCAGACCCTCAAACCGACTTTTAATTACAGCTTCCGGGGTTTAAAACCGTTCTCAGAACATTTCTTAAAACACAACATCTCACCGCAAAACTGAAATATGAAGCAGAGATTTCTTAGTATCTAAACTTGGTTTCTAACGAACTAAGCACTAATATAGTTTTTAAACAAATTATGTTCTGGTAGAAACCATTAGATTTTATTGTTTTAAACGCGTTTGTGTAGTAAAATTATCATTTGAGATATCTTAATTACAATATGTAAAAACTACACGATTATAAACCTTTTATAATTTTGTGTTGCATTGCTGATACAATAGTTAATATAGAGTTTACAAAAACAAAGAAATATATCAGATTAGTGTTGCAGGTTTAGAAGATAGAGCTTGTTTAATTGGAGACATTCTTCTCATTCCTAACTACAATATTGATGATAAAGTAATCTATTATAATGATGTAGAAAAATTATAATATAAAAACAATTTCAAATTTCTTCCATGCGTACCATTATAGATGTTTTACTACATTCTTTTGCCTGTACTACTTATTTCACACAATGTGGTTGCGGTAGGTCTCGTTTATAAAATTATTATTGATTAAATATAAAAAGCATATTATTGTAAATAATACAGGGTTGCTATACGTAATAATACCTATCCCTTAACAAGCTTTGCAATTTTTCATTAACAATTTAAATTTATGTTAATCATGCTCTTTTTAATCAACCAAATTTAATCCGACCAAAATTTCCAGGGAAGCAACTCGAGTCTATGCAGTCTTTTCTGCCCATGTAGGCTCATTTCCTAGGCCACTTTAAATGTATATGTATAATATTTTTATGTAAACATTTCGGTAGTTTATTATTAAGATAGTGGAAGTTTCATAATAAATTGCTGTCCAATTAGATATATAATTTAATTCTATCAAATGTATAGTAACTAAATTTATGATTACTTATTAAGGTTTTGTTGCTACATTTAAAATTGTCACAACAAGTTCTATCTTGAATGAATAATCTTGGATCATTAGGAAGGTTTTAATTCCAATGCTAAAAAAGTAAATATTCCTTATATTAATTTTATATATAAAAAATATCTTATTTTACATACTGCTCGCATGTAAACGTTTAGGAAATAAATTATTATTTAATTCAAATCAATCCTATTCCATTCAAATTAAATTAATCTGTAGATGCCCTGCGGACAGACGGAGTATATGATACAGAAAATATTCTTTTTGTGTACACCTGATAAATTTTGTACGCCTACTGACTGATATAATTTAATGACGTACGTCCAGATCCAATATTTAGACATGTGATGAATCACTTCTCTATTGTCAAAGTTATGACTGAAAAGTCTAATTCTTTTCCTGTTAGATGCAATATGTCATGCAAAATTTAGTCTACGTATAAAACTTATATTTTTATTTGTATAGTGAAAGGCGTTTCTAAATAACTGTTATAATGTAGAATCTGACCAAGTTTTTTGGTAAATGAAATTCCTGGCCTAATATTCCTAGCAATCTATCGTTAATTATGTATATGTAGGTAACAATGTAGTACTAAATTCAAGTAAAAAGTAACATAAATATGTATAAAAATCAATGGTAAGAACATCAAATTTCCACTTCTTCATGACATTAGGTAGTACTTTACACTGCACGGTTACATGGTTAGAACCATCCTGGATGGTTTTTAACCGTTACTAAAAAAATTCGTATTGCACTATTAAGCGAGATTACAAGATTATGCAAGAAAATAATTTGAGATTACTCATAGTTAGGTTTTCAAAGTAATAAGTATAATTATTATTGAATAACATGTGCTTTGAAGCAGTTACGTAAAACAATTTAATCCATTTAAGTTGTAGGATATTTGGTATAAGAACAGGTTTTTGGTTTAGGATGAAGGTAAATTTTAAATGGACAGGTTTTAGGTATTGTTAAAAAATCAAAGCACTAAATTTTAATACGAAAGAGAGTTTTTCGCAGTAAGTAATATATCATACAAAGACACAGAAGTATAAAATAACATTTATGCGGAGTATGAACGAATAAAATTAATCGCATGCAACAGTAGATTTAAAAGATTTGTGGCTGCAAAGTTTGGCCCCATTCAGTATACCAAGCAGCTCTACGTCTACAACTCTGTTGTAATGTAGAATGGATCAGACACAGAACATTCAACCTCCAACATGCTTGTTGCGGGCGAACTTTGTTTGTCTCAAACCCACCTTACCAATCAGACTGCCACAAACAGTTCTGTCTCTACAACTCTACTTTATTTTAGGCTACATAGGACAAATAAATGAAATTTAGTCCAGAATTTTAGACTGCATGTGACACATAATACACACGCTACACGTGACTACCTGGTCCTGAATCAGTATTGTTGTGGCAGGAATATATTAGTGCAAACACGAGGCGTTGCATAATTCTACCTGTATTAACATTACATAGAACAAAAACTTAGTAAAACGAACTTCAATTTTACATGATTGAGCCAAGGTAAAGAATATTGCTCTAGGTAACTAAAAGTGCAATGCAAACTGAGTCTGTGCAGTTGTTCATAAATATTTAAAGGTAATGCAGACTTGTTTGTATCCCAGACAATGGAAACAAACTTTTCTAAAATACCCACAAATACTACTACACGTGTAAGACATAATGCTTTTCTAACCTGTGGTCATTCTAAACTGGATTCAATTTTTTTGTACATTTAATAAGTGTTCAGTACTTATTTCTTAATTAACGGCTGGTGTTGTTACTGGCCCGAGATGACGTCATCGACTCGCAGCCCCTTCTCCAACCCCTTCAAGATAAGAAGACGCGGCTCAATTATTCTCTCCGCAGGCGGCGTACTGGACACACGCTGCTGCCCGCATTCCACCCCAATACATGAACAGTTTTCTCGTTTATACAGCTCTATTTTGTTTTTATGTATTTCAAGTCAATATAGTTACTTTATTTACCCTCTCGGAGTGAATCATTCCCCTTGTTGTCCACCGCTCTCCATCTACAAGACCTACACAAGACTTCTGGTGATCCTGGACTCCCCGCTGCCCTGGCCGAGGACCTCGACGACCCCGTTCTACGAGACTCCCTCAAGGTACATCACCAGTCGTTTTTATTTCGGCTATACCGCGGTTACGGCTGTTCCTCAAAGACCGTAAAATAAGAAATTAATGATACATGAATTATTGTTGACTTTTTTATTTGTAAATTATCTTTCTTACTCATATAATCACCTAATTTTATTATAATCATGTACTTAAACAAAAGTTTGTCATTAGAATTATTCTTGTACATGATAAAAATTGCACAATCTTCAAAGTTTGGAACTTAATAATCCTGTAATGATATGTGTGCCAGAAAATATTTATTTTAATTGTAAGAAGTTAGATATACGCTATAATCTAATCAAATTGTAAGAATTATTTACAAACCATAATTAATTTATAAATTGTAGAGACTTTTAGTGTTAAAGGTCCTAAAATCATTTAAATCTGTTTCTACATTATTTTCAAATAAAACGTCAAATTATGTTACAGGAAAAAAAATAATAAATTTGTGTGATCTTATAAAACTTCAATAATAATAGAAAGGAAATACTTCTATACAGTCTTCAAATATTCTATCTTATATTGAATATTCGGCTTGTATTTATATTACTAATAATAAATTACTTAGTTGCACTTTTAACTATTAACAATTTTACAGGAAACAATCATTTTTCCAGGGAGCAAACGTTCGACCCTTCCTCACTCTCTAAATAAGAACTTCAGAGGCGGACTGACAAAGGAAGACCCTACAACCGACTTTTAATTACAGCTTCCGGGGTTTAACTGCACTCAAAACCGTTCTTAAAACACTACACCTCACCTGAAACAGAAAGACAGAATATTTGTGCCTTACCCTTGGGCTTACATTTAACGATGTATAAGTATCTATAAATAACTATGAATGCTATAACAATTATATACACATTTTTAGACGATTGTAACAGACTATTGTCTCAAATAAATTATCAGGCCATATATACTAGCAATATGGAGTGCCAAAAGGATCGATTCTCGGACCGATTCTGTTCTTTCTTGTATATAAATCATATGACTCGATTGTAAGGGATAATCTGCATAGCTTACCTTCTTATATAATATGTCAACTCTCCGTATTTTAGCACTTAACGTTTGATGAATAAAAATTACCAAAACAACCAACAAATCAAACAATAAAATACAAAATGTCTTGATTTTCACAATAAGGAACTATTAATAAAAATCTTCTTCAATTGCAAATTAGTGAAGAATAGCCATCAACCAATCTCTTAAGTGCATATGGTCGAAGTTTAAAGCTGATGGATCGTGTAGGTAAGTTTTCTAAAAATTTAAATTCTGGAACGTTTGTCTCCAGAAAAATACGAGTAAACCAATTAAGTGTTATGAATGCATAAATATGGAATAGTATGTAAGAAATTCTACACTATACAGCCACCTTCAATAACTGAATTATTCGGATCAATGTGGCTTTGCACTATGTATGTGTAGGCACTAGACATATTTCATTATTGTTAAAAGATTTTATGATCCAAATACCAAGACTTATGTTCTTCGTAATAGCTAGGTGTTTAGCGATGGCCCTATTGGAATGTATGAGAACGCTAGGTTATGATTGGTTGACTTCATTAATTGACTAATTAATTGGCTTATACTCTGAAAGGTTCACATGAGACAAATACATTCATATCTCAAAACTATTGGCGTTCTTAAAACTGTTTTCATTAAATACTAAAAAAAACTATTTTTTATTCGATCGAACTTTTTAATTTAAAGTTTGTAAAACACAATTTCACAGGTTCAGGTCACCCGTGATACTTATAAGGTATACGTAATGTCTTCTCAACTATTACTATTAATGTCAAGTCAATTTCTTTCGTTAAACATTTGGGCACTTTTCATTATTAGTAATAATGTTGTTTTTGTATTTTCAATTAAATTATTAGTATTATATTACACCAGACGACTGTTATGTCAAAGGGAAATTCCAAGGCTCATTAATTAAAATTAAAATTTTAATATTACTACCAAAAGCAAAACAAAGTTTTGTTCTTTACTGTTATTAAAATAATATTAGGCATTTTATTATATTCAAATATATATTAAGATATCCATACGAACGCTAAAAAATAACTACTAATGAATTGAACTAGTCTTACACGAGGACAGATAAACCATTAGAGAGATCGCGTCCGCGGTTCAGTGATCTGCGAATTACCGGTCAACTGACATCAGAAAATCTTGTAACTAGAGTGAGCGGTTATGATATATTTCTCTTCCACATATAAGTGACAGTTGAGCCTGGGAGCTTATATCAGCTTTACAAATAAAACTTTTGTTCCTCTTAAGTTCAAATTTTCTTAAATAATGGTAACAAGTAAGCCAAAATGGTTATATCGGGTAACGGTAACACACTAAACGGTAAAAGCTACGGTAACTCAATAAGTTCTTTATGAGTAATAAACATTAATTGTTAAACGGATGTACTAATTCTAAATAAAGTTGCAAAACATGAGTGACTTAGTGTTTCCTCATGCTAGATAAAGAAAAATATATATGACGAGAGAGAGGGTGGAGAGGAAGAGTGATAGAGAGTGAGGGGGGGGGAGAGAGAGAGAGGGGGAGAGAGAGAGAGAGATGAGGAAGGAAGCGGGATGGGGACGGAGGATTGAGGGATGGAGAGGAGGGTGAGAGGGAGTACTTGATATTAACATAATTTACACTACAAACTATTGTTTGATATTAATTATGCCATTATATTGTGCTGTGTTACAATAATAACCTATCAATATAATATAACTCTGGCGGATACGTTAGATCATGCATAGGTATTTGATACATACGTATTTGTTTTAATTTATGCACAAAAACGTTTTTGTATATACTAAAACTTCGAGTAAAATATATTGTAATTGAAGTGTTATTAGTGCTAAGAATTACCTTATAATCATAATTTTAGGTTTTAATGAGTTAGGCTGTATCTATAGGTTGCCCTGTAAAAACCTATAACAAAGTGTATTAACTTATGTTTGAATCGTGCCTACATTTATAGTAAAATTATTAATTTGTCTTTGCGGTTAAATTACGTACAAGAGATTTTATACCATGTTTTGTGTAAGGTAAGAATAAGAACATAGATATCCAATTAGCACTCAAAAATTATAGCTGAGAACCAAAAAAAGCAATACGAACTCCATTATGAGTGAAAAATGGGAAATAACAAACTACCGAACGGATGTATTTAAAAACGGTTAGATAGGTGTTCCAGGTGCACTGGCAAACCATTAAAGACCTTGTATGGTTTAATGGCCTGTGATTTTAAAGGTATTTAAAAACTTATGTTGACGTACGAGTAATTTACCCACGTGTAAAGCGAAGTTTTTGACAGATTAATATAGATATGAAATTCTCATGAATCATTATTACGAAAACCTAATCTATTATGTTTTTTTTGTTTGAAGTTTGTTTTTGAAGGTGGTAGTATTAAAAAGTAAACATTATTTTTTTCTTATATTTCCATTGCTGGAGAGTGATACAAAAAAAATCAGTGATACTAAATTTTGAAATCAGCAAACTGATCTTTTCTTCAATTCAATAAATAAACCACACACAAAACTCAAATCAAGTTTAAAATACACAGATCCTAACAGCGCACACATAAGTCAGAACTAACAACACAACCACCAAGTTGTGTGTAAACTGCACTAAATACAAAACATGCACCCAATAAAAACAAAATACAAAATTTTAAAACTGAACTACAGAATACAAGTAACAGTAGGTCTGCACTCGCCGACCAACCACTTAGGACTGAGTAGAGGGCAATAGTAAATGGTGATCGTCACGACAGAAACAAGATTATGGCCTAAAAATAGGGAAATGCAGGTGGACCGTTTTTGTTGTTGGGTCACTCTAGGTGAATTTCTTAAAACCATTAAAACCATACTGTGACTCCTCTTTTTACTACAAATATCTAATCTGATACTTTAGGTTTTTTTTGTCCATTTGTATTGCAGAATCGGCAACCAAAACGGACTGATGGTTGACTGATTGGTTTGTCTGCCAATTTAACGTGAAGACTTGAATAATTTCCTTTTAGAGAAACAAGTTTTCCGATGGCAAATGTCGGGAACATCCTCTTTTATATTAATAATAGATTCATTTCTCTCTGTAATATATCTAACGTTAAATTAAATTTGGTTGACAATTAAAATGTCATAAAGTAGAATTCAATGCAAACTTCACTTCACATATCAACGTGAAGACGAATAACTGCCGATACCTATGTGACAGAACAGTAAAGTAAGTCTTTCACGCGGACTGACAAACCATTAGAGAGACCGCGTGCGCGGTTCAGTGAGCTGTGAATTACCGGTCAACTGACGTCGGAAACTCCTCTGACCGGCGAGTGCAGTTATCATTTATTTCACCTCAAAATATACACAACTGTTTCCGGCTGCGAACGTTATTACAGAGTGAGTATTTAATCAATTTCACAGGTCGCATGTTTGTTTTATATTAAAATTGAATTGCATCTCTAATTTCAGTTTAGTTTCCTTTACGAAGCAGTTTTATTTAAATTTTCCAAAAGATTTTCAGTTATGAAAATGTATCAGTTATTGCCACATAGAAATCCAAAAAACGTCAAACATTAATTGAAGGAAATGTTAATAAATTTATGAGTATTTTGCTAAGTGGCTTACCCTAAAAATCGTCATTAACCTCATCATTAATTATCAATCTCATCATTAACCTCTAAACAATTTGTCAAAGTCTCGTGTAGGTTCATATTTCCGCCAATGCTTATTACCTGGAAAGGCTCCTTAATTTAATAGAATTATTACAGTAAATAAGATAAAGTTTTATCACAGCATTAGCGCTGGACAAATTTACGTCATTATAACTAACTGCAAGAAAAAAGTATTCTATAGTAATAATCTTTTGAAATGATCATATTATAAAACTTATACAGCCAAGGAATAATAAATAAATAATAAATTTAGTTAAATACGCGGTCACAAGTTTTATTTATAGTCACTTGTGGGACAGAATATATTTGATTTCCACCTCACTTTGTGACTGATTGTAGGTCTATCCGGATGATATCTCAAAAATGAACTGACATATAGACTTGACATTGTGCCTGAGGCTTATTTTATAAATGAGAAACTCTAAGTTAGATAATAGTACTTGTCACTCTATGGAGTTTAGCAGAGTATTAAAGAATTATTTAATTTCATATTAGGGTTAACCATGATTGGAACGAGAGAATATCAAAATTAATAAATTTTTAAACAAACTCAATACGCCTGTAAGAGATTCAAACCTGTGACATATCAACAAATGTATTTAAAAACCAATTTAATGATGAAACACGTTATTATTATTTCCTCTCGTATAGCTAGATATGTCAATAAAGACTTCCTATGTCGATATGAATCTTCATCTCTACAAGAATGAGCTCTATGATACGTAATTTTCGTGTCCACTTCTTTGTGTGATCTCAAGAACATCTCAAGATCCGCAGAACATCTCAAGATTGAAATGAGCTAGATTTGAAATCTTGCGTGCAACCACAACAAAACCTATTGCAACACGTGGTAAAACGTACTTGTCCTACTTGTCGTTTACTAAAAACTGTATAAATATTACCAGTGGTGTTAAAGAAGGTGATATAAAGGTGTACCGCAGTTTATGCAAAGCTCGTTAATAATTCCACTGCGGAGAGCTACTTCCCTTATAATTTCTACTGCGCGATCTATAAATACTGTCATTGTAAAGTATTTTAAATGAAATAAATAAGTAGAGCAAAACGAATTCTATAAATATCATTATGCATTCCGACAACATAATAATAATATGATTATTATGAATGTTATGTCATAAACATTTTTGGCTGAGCGTCAGCGAAGCCTATTACTGGAAAGCATGGACAAATTGCATTTATGTCTTTTTTATGTCCACATGGTATCCAATAACAAAGTGACCAGTAAAAATTTTGCATTCCCCCTCAGTGAAGCCTGTTTTGAGATGTGAGGTGTGGGTCTTGATTATTAGAGGTATTTATAACTTTATAATTCTCACCAATTTTGAGATAGGGGAGTGTAAAATTATTAGAATAGCATACACAAGACGACATGTTAGCAGATTTTTTTGTAATACCGGTTGTAGGTTGTGTTACAGATGTAATACTAATATTGTTAAAGTGGATCACTTGAGAGGAGTGAGTACCTGAGACAAATATGACCTTTGACCTAAGGTTAGGTTTTATTGCATAGCGATAATTGGCTTACAACCCAATAGCAGTCTAAGTAGTTTGATAATTAAAAAAGTGATTAGTGCAGGCTACGACAAAGAGTAACACTCATCTTCGCTACAGATCAACCAATTATTTGGATACAGTTACTAATAATTCATAACGCTGATTCCTTGTCTCATTTCTATTATTTTCTTAAAGGAACGTACTCTTCTTATATGTACTCTCGTTATTGTCTTGGTGTAATAGTTGACCAGTACTGATAAGTGACTCCACGAGAACTGTCCCCTATTGGCGGTAGTTACTTTCTGATTCGGTTAGCTTTCGAATTACAGAATTATCAATACTGCTTATTTCCTTACTACATTATGTTGCCAGCTTTGATTGTCTTCTAAAGTTAATATTCTAGGACCATAAACTTGTTGAAACTGAATAACCTGGTTTTAACAACCGATAATGTATAAAACTACGATAATTCTTGGAAATATTCTGCATGAGTAATTTATTTATGTATTCCTTGGTTAAACCTTACTATAAAATCACAATATAGCAGTGATCTCCTTGCATAATGATCCAATTTTAAGTATACAACAGCCAAGAATATAAATAAGGTATTCAATCTATTTACTCTAGAATATATGTCTTCATTAAACTTGAGTAAGGATATTATTTTCATTAAATTATTATAATCTGTTTTAGATATAACTTTAAAATTTGGAACACTGTGTCCTAAGCAGAGAGATGTCCTTCTGAGACTAATAAATAAATTAATGGAATTTCTAATTAGATCCACTGTAAGTTGAAATCGGTTATATATTTAAACACATATTTAAATACATGTCTTGTCAGTGATCTTCTTATTAACAATCGTGTTTTAAAACAATGTTCTGTATCCATAAAGTATTCTTCGTTCGTCAAAATCACTTCCTTCATAATGAATGCGCAAGAATATGGCAAGTAATCAGCAAGTGCTTCAGGTTTGACTTGGCCAACATTGCTGATTTAATTATCCAGAGATGGCTGCGGTGAGGTCGTCAGACCACTATCACTCTACAATCAGACCCCACGCTGAGCCTTGAATATTCATCTGAGGAACCTGATGCCTGAGTAATTCTCTTAACCATCGTTAGAAGTATGCCCTAAGTGATGATTATCCTCCTCATGGAACGCGGACTTGTGAACTTATAGCTTGTATGAAATATAAACTCTTATATCAACCTTATAATTTTTGTTAAATTGAACTGACTTAAAAATCAACTCTGAAATGCGTCGAATCAACTTCCAATAATGTTTTTCATTTATATATTCCGTATTTTGAGTTACTTATAGTATATTTTTAGTTATCTAAATCACAGTGCTCATTTCGAAAACAACAATCTGCGTAGAAATTCTCCTTAACAATATAAGAGCAAAACCGATTTATCTTCTTGATTTTTGCAATTTGTTTCCTTAAAAGATTAAATATTTGAACAACATAATAAACTAGTTTAAGATAACACTTTATAGACCAAAACTTCACGCTCAAAAAGAAAGTTTGAGTCTACGTTTACTACGTTTGATTCTGGCTAGTTAAAACTTCGTAGGAAAAACACAAATGTTTTGTTCCATTTCAAAATTGTATCGCGAAATAAACTTAAATAAGACACACCTTATTTGAATTTATCTACTGGATCTGGGACATATCATTGTATCTATTTTTATACTTATAATTCTCCCTTACTTCCGTTCTTTCCGAGATATAGAATTCGTTCATAAGATTTTAACTTTCATGATTATTTATAACTCTACTCAAATTCCTGTCTTTACAGTGAGCAATAAATAAATAATGAAATAAATAATAACACATACAACAATGCTTCATTTGAATGTTTCATGTGACTTATATCATTGAGAGAGATTATTAAGGTGAGAATTACTGTTATTATTTCGTGAACTTAAATGGATATAGTATTTAATAGAATGACCAACTCACTTCGTAATAACTTTACTGACTACACTTTCTAAATTATTTTCCACAAAAAACGTTATTTGTAATTTTTGGTACAGCAAGTTCTACAAACATATAGATTATATTTTTTCTCAAACTCAGTGTTTATAAATATATGTTTATAATTCCTTATATTCTGTACGTAATTTTTGAGAGCAAAACGTATATGCTTATTAAAATTTAACGTAAGAAAATGTATATTACTGAAAAATCCTAGCACCACAAGTTCTGTACATAAACTAGAATTAATTCAATATTTGCATAATGAAAACTATATGAACATTTTATGATTTTGGTTCATTCCGTTGAGGCTGACCATCCAAGAGAAATGGTTATATCAATAAGAGAAAATTGTTGGTTATCAAATATGCCAGTGAACGAAATATGGGTAATTTGAAACGATAAAAGATGTGTTATAATAGCCGGTCTAGGACATTTATTTTATAGTGTAAACGGATGGTAATAAGATGCCGCCCGTCCTAACCGATCAGGGACTTTAAAGAATTCAACAATGTGAACAAAACAAAAATATATAATATAAATTAACAAAAATATACAATGCGAAAGGTCCATTCTATAAGAACGCCGTCCCAATTTGGACGTTTTACTGGTCGTATTTGTGATGTGAAACCACCGCCTATCTCGGCAGAAGAGGCTGTTTTAAAAGGAAAGGGCCGCTCAGTGGTCGCTCTTTAAAGGAGAATTCATGCTCCACTTCGCTTGTCTCGGTTATCTTGCGATAAGCCCTGTACACGCTAGACTGCGCCATTGGCAAGATAGTAGGTGGAATGGAACCAGGCGGCAACCTTAGTTGAAAAAGGTGTATTGAAGATAGCAGCGTAGGAGTAAATGTTAGTAACTTTGTTCAAATTTTAACACTATTAGTCCATAAACGAGTAGTTATCTCTCAGTTAGCAATTTATTTGAAATACGAATGCTCAACTAAACGAGTTTTTACAAGTTATAATAGTTGTAGAACATAATACATCACTTTTTGAGAGAGGGAGGGAGGGAATGATGGAGGGAGGGAGGGAGGGAGAGAGAGGGAGAGGGAGAGGGAGAGGGGGTGAGAGAGAGGGGGTGGGAGAGAGAGAGAGAGAGAGAGAGGGGGGGGAAATAAATGTTAGTAACTTGGTTCGAGTTTTAAACTATTAGTCCATTAATACGAGTTATCTCTCAGTTTACCAATTTATTTAAAGTACGAATCTTCTACTAAACGGATTTTACAAGTTATAATAGTTCTCTTCATATCATAAATCACTTTTTATTTTGTCAGTAAGACAGCAACTATATAGAAAAGTTTGTTTTAGACATGATGTTTCAGACAGACATAAAGGGTTGTGTTTGACAGTTAGGTTAGGTGTAGGGTGGGGAGCTTCTAACCTTTCCATCTTTCAGACATCTGTCACACAGATCTGTTCTGTTGTTCATTACAATCAGTCTCCTTCTTTGGATTATGTATTCCTCCACAATAACAACCAATCAAGGTTTGAATGTTCACATTACATTACACAGAAGCCTCTTGGATAACTTATGTTATATATCAGCTTACGATATTTCCAACTATTATTTTGTATTATACAACAGTTTCATTGTTTGTATAATAAGATTTACATTCTTTACTATGGAATAAGGAATTATTATATGTTTACAAATTTGGAAAACTAATGTTATACGAGAATATATTTATAAATAACAAGGTTTATCTTGTAATAATGCAGTCTTTACATTTAGTACAAACTAATAATACAGTTTAAATTTTAAGTTGATCAACACCCCTTTTCCTTCCGCTAAATTTATTCGCAAATTATTTTTACAGATTAAAATACATAAAAGTTTTTTCACTATACAAAGGTGTACATTTATTTCTGAACCTTATTTTGTATATAGCATTTTTAAGACCTTGTATTGTTATTAATTTTGTACATAGTACCTTTACTTAAAAAAACAAACACAAGCAATAATCAGTAGGTTATGTTATTAGCTCTAGATATATTACTCCGATTATTTAAGATGGCCGTCTGTCTTTAAGATAAAATTTATGTATTTGGCACGAAGGCGCATATCCACCTGGGATAGATCCAATTTGACTTTCAAATCTGGCCACTCAGCAACTTCAGGGATGCTCCCAGATTAACAATAAACAACTGTTTCTCCTCAGTACTATTCGAAGTATACGAAAATATAAATGTAATGTATATTAACTAGTTTTTTTAATGACTGTTTATTATTTTCGTCTTTATAACACAATATGTGTCCAGTCAACAGTTACATTTTTCTCTGTGGACTAGCCGCTAAATACGCCTTTTGTACATAAAATATTCCTATATAAATACGAGGTCATGTTTTTTTTTTTACAAAACTCATTGGATCGACTAACTGTATCTCAAATGTATACTAACCTTTTTTAAGTTATTAAATACCTCCAAGATATTTTACGGATAATTCTTATATTTCAGAGATCAAGCGTGCTATTTTCGTAGCAAATCTTTAACTACAGCTATAATTCAGTTAAAAGTGAATGTTCCTGGATAATGATTTTTGGCTCATAAAGTTCTGAGGTGACATGACTCTAATATTTTATCTTAGTTCATGACAGAAGACGGCGCCTACCCCGATCTTAACCATCTTCAACATTCTATCAGATCATAATCAAACGTCGAAGTATTTTTATGGCCTACTGAGTTAAAATATTTCTATGTAGAAATGTTTTATAAGAGTTTAAAAGATTACAAACTAAATTTCTTACTGTACGGATAGAAAATTAGGTTGCGCTAACAATCAGCTGAATAATATAGAGAGACATGTCTATTACTTAACACTACTTATTATCTGTAGAAATGAACTTAAATGCAAAATTTAAAGTTCATAGCTCAATTAGTTTTTGTGATGTCCTGCATATAACAGACTCTTAGATAGAGAATCAGGTATTTTGTTAACATAACTCTTGGTAATAGCTAAGAAAAACATGCAAGTTTCCAATTCTATAACTTAATTAATTATCAGCTATAACACTGTTACTGACTTTTCAGACGTTGCAAAACATTCCACGGAGTGACATGCACTATTATCGAACTCGATGTTGCAAATACTTTGCATTTAATTTCTTTGAGCATAATTTCTATAAGCTTATCACCCTTAAGTGTATACAGAAAGACATATGTTAATCCAATTTTCGCTTACACTCAGCCAAATAGAAGTAAGAACATTAAACACAGTGTAGATAACTGAACCGTTCAAGCACTTTAATTAGAAAATGAAACAAGACACGGTACTTTTGTTAAAAATTGAACTTTAACGTAATACATACTTATCATTATAAGTATTTTCCAACTCTATTGGACAATTTATATTAATGTAGTTACCGTACTTTTATGTTTTCTGAACTACTGTTTGTACTATACCGTTGTATCACTTCATACATTGACTAACATTTATTCATTTTATCTAATAAGCTATATGAGAGAGATACTCTTTCAACACCAAAAGGTTGACATTGTTGAAATGCAAGTCACAAAGGTACGTACAGCGTTCATTATCAAGCCCCGTGATGAGCGTCCCAACTGTAGACGTAGACTCGTTGTCAGCTGTTCTTCTTCTCTGTCCCCGCTGTGGTGTAATAAACATTAGCTTTGTGGCGTAACAAACATTAACCTTGTGGGGTAATAAACATTAGCGTTATGCCGTAATAAACAATTAGACTTGTGGCGTAATAAACAATTAGCCTTGTGGCGTAATAAACAGTAGCCTTGTGGTCTAATAAACAATAGCCTTGTGGTGTAATAAACATTAGCCTTGTGGCGTAATAAACAATTAGCCTTGTGGTGTAATAAACATTAGCCTTGTGGTGTAATAAACAATTAGCCTTGTGGTATAATAAACATTAGCCTTGTGGTGTAATAAACAGTAGCCTTGTGGTCTAATAAACAATAGCCTTGTGGTGTAATAAACATTAGCCTTGTGGTGTAATAAACATTAGCATTGTGGTCTAATAAACAATAGCCTTGTGGTGTAATAAACATTAGCCTTGTGGCGTAATAAACATTTACCTTGCGGTGTAATAAACATTGAACTTGTGGTGTAATAAACATTAGCCTTGTGGTGTAATAAACATTAGCCTTGCGGTGTAATAAACATTAGCCTTGTGTTGTAATAAACATTACAACCTTGTGGTGTAATAAACATTAGCCTTGTGGTGTAATAAACATTAGCCTTGTGGTGGTGTAATTAACATTAGCCTTGTGGCTCATTCTGTGTAATACTTAATTAAAGTTTTATGAGTAGTGTCCATATGTATCAAGTAAATTAAACTCCTTGTTTCCGTCTATGTTAGGAATTTTATTGTTTGTTATAGTATTCAATTCGGTAAGAAATCGGTTTTATGTCACAACTACAAATTAATATAAAAATACGAATAAAAACTCATACTTCTCCTAAGGTGAAAAAAATAATATTTTTTTTTTAATTGAACATTGAAAATTATACGTTTATACGCAAGACATTAATATCTTATCGTTACAACACAGTTTACAAGAGACAGAACTAAAGAACAAAAAGCTATAATTTCCTTTAAAATAGGTTTTCTATACATTTTCATGTTAGTTATGTAGTATGGGCAAAATAAATATTTACAAGTTTAAAAACTGCGTACCGATATTAAAATTTTAATTTGAGTGTCATATTGAATTAAGGTATTTATTATTAACTTCACAAAATGGGTAAATTTATAATTAAAATACAAATGACACTAACATCCTTAATAAACATTTATTATTTTAAATACTCCTGTTTCGGCACTAAGACATCTTCAGTATGTAATCAATAATCTCTAAAAGTAATCAAATAAGTAAATATTCTGATATGGGACATTCAATTATTTTAAAATATATATTATAGTGGCATTGTGGTTATTTGATAAACTTTTATTATTTTTTCATCCATTTTAGAACAATTCTACTACTAGATACAACATTTCAAAGATACAATTAACAAAATTTGAAACTATGTCTAATTACACAATATATTGAAACAAAATGTCTATTCAACTTATTAAAATAAAATTAGAAACATTAAATGCAAAATAAGAATCGCATATTTATATGATTGTAAATGATCATGTAAACATTATAAATATAAACATAAAAAGTGAGAAAAATATGTTTGGATGACGATATTGAAATTACAACTATGTCTATATAATACTAATGTAATATACATATGAATGTTCCATAAGTCTATATTTACTTATTCTTTAAATGATTTTTTAGAGGATTTAGTTGTACTTAGAATTTGGCTTGACGCCGAAACACGTCTCTTTACAGTAGTAAATGTTTGCGAAGCGTTTTAGTTTCCTTTTTAGGCAACCTTTGGTAACTTAGACAATACTTACACAGGTTATTGAAATTAGTAATTTTGTGTTCTAAAATATCTGAGGATGAACGGTTCCCAATGGAGAAATCAGCCAAATGCCTCGTTATGAAGCCCATTACATAATGAGCCCATAAGCAAGACACTGCAATTAGCTGATCCGCTGACCGCTGCTGACTCCTTGGTACTTAGGCTAATGATAGCCTCCTACATTGTCCATCTAGCCGGATATTGTTCTAGACATTTAATGGTTAATGCATGGTGTAGATTAAGTAAATAATTTCTTTCTAACAATGCTGCTATTCTAGTATAGTTATATTTATGATTTCACTCTTAATACGTATATATCTCAATTTAGCAATAATTATTAGCTAAGTAGTAATAATATGTAATAATAGGATTTTGGACATTTTTCATCGTTATAGGTTACACAAATTTTACGAATTTCATGTAAAACTAAATGAAGGAAAAGATAAATATTTCATTACCCTATTATAGCTTAAATTATGCAACATACAAATATGGACAATAATATCACTTTATAAAGAATATTTAAACATCATACAATTTTTCTTTGACACAATAATGAATGTGACAAAGAAATATTGCATGATCTTGCCTAATTTAAAGGTAACAATAAATGTATTGTATTTAAGGTTCACTAACTTCATATACATTTTATAATACAAACTTCATATGCAACTAATACAAAAATCAATAACCCTTTATAGTTTTTGACATACTTTGTGTCTCTTTCTTTATTTGAATTAGGGAATATAGTGGAAACTTAATATGAAATCAAAACACTATTATTATTATTATACACGAGTAGTATTTTTCCACAAATTTACATGGTGCATGTTGAAAACATTTCTAAAATCTTTAATCATTTTAAACTGTCGGAGACGCCATTTTTTGTCCACATTTTTCTGTCTCAGTGATTTCATTCATGGAAATATCCTTAAAAATATTCATCAATAATATCTGTAAAGCGAATCTTAAATCCACTGTCATCGTTGATGGATTTTAATAATCTCCTGAAACGATTCACCCGAGTGGTAATATTTGTTTCTCTATCTTTGAAACTATTTCTTGCTTTCAGTATCAATTTGATATTCGGTATTAGTTTTATAAATCCTAAAATGAGAATAGTAATTTCAGGTAGTAATCTAATCCTTTGTTTTATGTATCTCACATAAGTGTTGGAATTAAAATTTTGTAGTATACTTGATTATATAAATAAATTCAGTAGTAAAATAATTTTGAACAATTAAAAATGGAATGTATAATGACACTTTGACTAAGTAACAAGAATACACCTTTCAACACTTGTGTAGTTTTTTTATTTATACAATTTAAATTTCTGATTCCTAGAAACTACATTTAGATACTTGCAGATTAAGGTAAATAAAGTGTTTAATGTGTATTCTTGATGCTTATATTAACCAGTTTTCGGTGATACATTCCTAATTTATTTTTACCTTTCAGGTCTTAACCCCTTTTAACAATGTTCAGACAACCGAAATCTTGAGATATAAGTTACAGGACCCATCTTCAGCCAACAGACCTTAGAGCCTGTAATGCATATAAGCTTACAAAAGTGAGTGAAAGGTAGGGTTGAAAATTATATCGAATGAAGTTCAACAAACAAGCAATCAGACGTTGAAAGAAAACTGTCACTGCCAATAATGACATATTATGTGAACGAACAAACATAAATGCATCACAATGTTATGCAAGCTAATAAGATTTGTTTATATTCTTTATATTAGTTCATGGAAAGTAAGTATAATTCCATTGCAAAACTGATCCAAAGCCTTGCTGTTCAATCCCAATTCACACTTCTCTTATTCCATGCTTTTCAATATGTTAGTTATATAAAATATTATTTCGTCAACATCGTATGCCTTATTACTGAAACTCAGTCCGAATTTAATCTATGTTTTGCCTCAGCCTCAAAACTGTCACTTTTTTTCTATTGATTAAATCAATGTGTTGTGTAACTTTTCAATTTTATTGTTTGTGCGCTCACTTGTTTTGTCAGATTTCAGTCACGAACAAAATGGCTCGTATGGTGATGTAAGTGGTCTTGCCCTGTATTATCTTCGAAACGAACTGACCCATAATCTTTAAATTTCATAAGCTTCGTTTTTAAATGAGCAACATCAAGATTAATGAATGACTGTAAGTCACTCCATCGGAGTTGACTGAGCATAGTAAATATCTACATTGCTGTTATATTTAGCTGTTATTGCAAAGCGGACAATGAATCAATAACATGGAAATTTTGCATATAATATAATAGCACGTGTAGCCTAATGACATGGGCTATAGACTAAAAAGTTGCATACAAATACGTGACACATAGTGTGGTGTACTTCTGCCTTTTTAACAAAATGTTGAATGAGACAAGTTTTCATGAAAAAAACTGCAATAACATAGTAAATAACGATATGTTACGTATATCTATTTGCTCTTAAGGAAACTAAGTAAATTTAATGAGGCTGGAAGTAGAAATGTAAACAAATGAAAACATTATTGGTCGCTGGCTATAAATGAATGATTTTAACTCCCCATTACATTTATGACTCTGATTCATCTTCTGTCCTCAATAAGGATTACTATTGATTGCGATTGTCAGCAATGGACTACAGTAGTTTGTCAACAGTAACAATGTTATCGCACGGTAACCCGCCCGGGTGCCATTACTGCATTACACCTCCACCTGCTAATTGGTAACTGTCAATTAGTGCTGCAAAATTAATAACAGCGTTTATTGTACAGCGATATGTATGAAGCTCAGATGTTTCAAACTTCCATAAAAACTATTAGTTTGATGATAAGAGAGTAACGATCATCGGTTTTATAAATTAATTTAATTTAAATGCTTCTAAAACAATAAGAAGTATTATCATAATAAAACGTGTAATATAAGTGCTAATGTAGTTCATGTACACGATATTCTAATTCTCATAAGTGCGTTTGACTTTCACTGTACCCTTGGGTAAAGTTGCAGTACTATAAGGAAGAGATATATGACATTTAATTAACAATTTTGTTTGAAACCGTGACTACTTGAAATTCTGAATATGCTCCATTGAAATATACAAGGAACTGGTTCACCCCATCACGTGTCGCGCAGCAGGCTTCGCTGAGGTTCAATACAAAATACTTTGTTTGTTTAAAAATTTATTTATCCCGCCATTTGTGGTTGAGATCATGGTTGTACGACCAATGTAGAAATATTCAACAGCGCTCAGTTTAATGCTTTATGATAACATGCACCAACATCGAACTCAATATATGTAATATATAAATGTCGCTTCATGCTAATTTTGAAGCCTACAGATCAGGTCATTTTTTATATATCCTGGGAACAGACAAACAAAGAGATAGACAAAATAAAGTTTTTCTAGACACTCGATATATATAGATAGTCGTATAGACTTTTTATTCCTGCGGTTATAGGTATCCTCAATATTAATTTGCAGAAGAAATAAGTTTCAGTTTGTACAATTAATTTGTAACTTTGGTCAAAGCATCAGATGTTCAATTAGATTAACTTGTATCAATTGGGTAGCAAAGTTCTGCTGAAGTGGTTCAAAACCCAATCTGGGCAGCTTTCAAAGCAGGTCTTCTAGCTTCACGGGCCACTTAATTTGTTTGTGAATTGCTACTATTAATACAATTTATACCTAAATATGGAGAAATCAAACTACATTTCAAAGAAAAAGCTAACTTAAAATGTTCTAGGGGAAAGTATTAGGAGTAACATTAAAACAGAACGCAGCCGTTGCATTGTTAAGAGCCTCATCCTAGAATAATTCGTATAAAAGCTGTAACCCATATACTTTAAAAGACAGTATCCGTATTTCAAAAGAAAGTGATGACATTTTCTTCATTTTCTTGAGAAATTTCTGTATTTTATTGTGAGATTGCCTTTTAAATTGAGCGGGTTAACACTTCTACGGTATAATACAAATGACACAGTATTCTTGATTTCGGAAAAGATCAGTTATTAAAAACGTGGTGGGACCAAAATATTATGCCTTGAGATCATCAGAATTATTTTGTACCAATGCTATAATATCATCAAAAAAGAGTGACGAATTTTCGAACTTGAGTCTTCCTCTTTGTAGCTATTTTTCTGTTTTTGTGAGGGGCTAAAGTAAGTTGTGTAATTAGTTTTTTCATTTAGGACAAGCAAATGAGATATCTGCTTAAGGCCTAAATGGACTTTTATGCTTGCTTCCTTCCTGACAGGCTATTTGGGTGGGCAATGTTGAGGGAAGAGGCCGCAACCTGTCGAGAGCTTAGATTCATTTACAATGATGAGGGGTATAGGACACTATATATGTCATGTAGCGGAAGGAGTGGAGCCTAGCTCTGTTCTAGCCTCTTCAAATGAAATTGTGGGGCAGCACTGCCTCATATACAGGCTAGCAGCTGCCACATAACACTAACGGAGCTGCAATCACTCCCTCAGTTATTCCCCGCAGTACAGTTGGAGGAATTTAGCTGTGCTCATGCAGTCCTATACCACCCTTTCAAAAAAAACGAACGCTATCTGTGTGGGCGGGGGGGTTATTTTAGCGTTTACGTGCTAGCCGCTGAGATGAAGGGCGCAAAGAATCTCTTAAAACGACTTTTTAAACTGACGATTTCGATTTGCCGATTATTATTCACACATATGTTATTTTCAAAAACACGTTAAAGTATTGTGATTGAGTACAACAACAATTTATAACAACTGAAAAACAAGGATAAGTCCTATTATTGTTATTATTTGGTATTCTCTTATTATTTAATTTACAATCACTTCAATAATATTTAATAATTTAAATGCTAGAAATATAATTTTCTAATAACAGATGTTATCTTACAATGATTGTTCTTCAATTCCACTCAAGTGGTCCTTCTCTTTGGGTCACTGGTCCACTGCTGTCTGTATCAGAACCAAGACTGATATAATAATAAGGGATTCTATAATAATGTCAATCTGGGGTTCTGCGGGCTGCATAGTCCCTTTCGATTTCCTCCCTAACGTGCTTGCACTTTACTGACCACTCTTCTGCACCATTACTTGATATTCTTGTCTTCGCATAGAGCTTCAGATAGATTGATACATAGTGAAAGATGTTATTTCTCATAACCACATGATGTTGACTTCGGCCCAAATTAAACTCAATGGGAATTGAGGTCTGGGTGGTAGGGCGGAAGTCGTAAGATGTCATGATCCTGTAGTTGAACAGTTTCGTCCAAGGGCGTACGGACATGCCCTTGGTTTATATATCTGCACATGTTTGTAGAGTTCAGGATAAAAGTATATCGTCGCAGAATGGTATTTCAGTTTTTTTTGAAAGCCACAACTTCATATCTTGCTTCCTACTTTTTGAAGTAGGAGCTTTATCAATTTGTTTGTTATGGTAGGGCGCGTTTATCGAATACTAGTACTGAATTTGGTTCTAAATTCCTGGTAACACTTTTTTCCTTTATCCACTTCATAAAAATGTCCCCCGCATTCACATTTCTGTCGTGGTAATCTCCAACTATGGTTGCTTGCAATTTCCAACATGTAAAAGCATTGGGCAAGAACCCTTTCTCTTCCATCGCATGGATATATTATTAGTTCTCTCGCCCTTGGAAATCGGCACGTGTTAACCCTTCATTTGAGCTATTTGACCAAGTTTGGTTAGATACGTGAGACGATAGTATATAAGATTCGTCTAAATAAATTATGGGGCGTCCTTGCTCCCTGTAATTTTTCAACGCTCTCAAGTATGTTATCCTCTTCTCTCGGATTTCTGGCTTTTCAATTAATAATTTCTATTGTTTGCCGTTCCTTCTCCAAGTAAAATTCACAGGTCCTTTAATACTCCTACCTAAAACTTTTTTACACAACCCTGGGAAATATATTTTTGCCCTTAGCGCCTCCCCCAAAAGTTTTGCAGTCGGTTATTCGAAGTGTTCTTCAACATGGAAATTGTCAACTAATTCTACGTCATTTACGGTTTTTGTTTGGTGTAGTAAAACTTGCCTCACACATGTTACTAACCTTCAACTTGCTAAAGTTAACTGTTTATTTTAGTTCGCTCTGACACTCCAGTTGCTGCAAGCAGTTCTTTGGCGGAAGCATTTGGAAACGGAATTTTAACAGTTTGATGGTCTGCCTCTTCCTTCATAAATGTATAAAACATTTACTCGCGCGAGCTAACTATGAATAGGCTTTTGACTTTTTTTTGTCTTTAATTTTCAACAGACATTATCGTAAAAGCGAAGCACAAGCTACACTAAGCACTGTCACAAAACAAACTGATTGTGGCGAGTGCGCGTTGATGTTATTTGGGCCAATACGATTCCTGAAAGGAGGGTTTTTTTTAACCATGAGGTCAAAGGAAATGTTTTTCGGGACGCAGCGCATAATGCTACCCCCCCCCCCCCGCCCACCCCCTCCCGCCAATCACCCACACACTCCAGGTTCACGCGCACAGCTAAAGTCTCGAACTGTAAAAAAGGCCCCATCGATGAACACCTTTATGCCAATATCTCCATATTTGATGTTAATGATTTACCACTCTTAGACATCCATAGGGTTGACCAGATTTAAGTAACACGTCGGTTTTTGCTGTGCCACCGTGTTTTTCAACTATGAGTGTTTTAAACCAAGCCAGGAATGAACTCTCCTGGTATGTATAATTATATAGAAAGATTGTTTCATCTAAAAAACTATGAGTGTATTATTTAGGGTTGGTGATAAAAACCAGGAGCAAGGTTATTTATATCTGTAAAAAATCACAAAGGTTCAGGTATTTCCCTACTTTATTGACTGAGCATGGAGAAATCTATCACTCGAAGGGATTGAAAAATTTCAATTCTGTCTGTCTGTCTGAACTGACCAGTATATTCAAGGTTTTGCAGGAATCTTACATTATTATATAAGCAACATCGAGTCCGATGATGTTGCATGTCCTCCACAGCTTTTGAATGATGAGCGAAAAATATTTAATTTTCTAAATTCCAAAATCAAGGGTCATTAAAAATTAATGGCTCTTATATATATATATATATATATATATCGTTTATAGAAGGTTCCACCAATAAAAATGAAAATTTGGAAATCTGTGTAGGTTAATTCGACGTACTTTTTCAATATTTAAAACATTCCAGAGCCAGACGTCCCTCAGAGCACACCCCAACCTATCTATATGTTACCGTGGGAAAAAGGACAAACTTGCTTGAGCTTTGAAATGAATGGGTAGTTAGTAAAAAGGTACGCGCTTCTTTACCAAAAACCACATGAACCATGATTTGTATGAATCCATTTGTAAATAGCTTACAGACCCCATTTTGTGTCAAAGATTGGCCATAGATAGTGACGTTTCAATTCGGCCAAAATATTTATTTTTTTTATTTCATTTCCAACAAATTGTCACATGTGGGGAGTAAAATGTTCGAAAATGTTGAGTACACCCTTCCAAAACGTTTTTGATACATAAAAAACTAGGTCTTATTAACCTACAAAGAACAGCAAACTTTTATTTCAATTGGTGAAACCTCATAAAAAGTAAGTTGGAGCCACTGACTTTTTGGATGACCCTGTATAATAAAATTATATTATTGATTTTTAAATGTCATAACCACATGTTCAACAAGATTTTGTGTTGAATTTTCTTCTAATTACTCATGCACTTTACCTTGGTAACAAATTAGCTCGAAGGGTGTGGCACTTACAGGACGGTTTACTGAGGATCTATTCCTCTCAACACGATTTGCCCATTTGTATTATCTGAGATTTAGATAATGCCTGCATCAAGTGGCTGTCTAAGTTCCTTGTTCTGTACCATATCACATCAATGGCAGACATATTTACATAATACGGTTTTATTTCTTTGTATACAATGTTTAAAAGAATAATAAATGAGTTTAATATATGTTGAAGTTTGCTGTAAAACTAGTATACTGTATAAACAAAGTATACGAGCATGCTTAAAAACTATAAGGACGGAGAGTGGATTCTTTGTTTGAAGGTTATTTTTGACGATGGAAGGATTCTGAAGGAAGCAGGATTTTTCCGGACATTTGCCCATCGTTTAGTGAAACAAGAAATCAGTAACACTATGTTTTGAGATCTGCAATCTGATCTCTTCTTCAGGTAGATAATTAACCTAATACATAATTACAAAATAGGTTAAAATAAACAAATCATACCAAAGCGTTGTGACACGCCTAAGTCAGGAATCACAACCAACATGTTGTTTGTCAATGTCACTAACTCTAAAAACATGCAATTAATAAAAATTTATACAAAAAGCATATCATAAAAGTTTAATTATGCTGTATAGCTGTATAGCTAGACAGAAATGAAATGTATCAAGTCCCTCGAATAGTAGACCTTATATATATTATATATATATATATTTCTGGTAGCAAATCCTGTTTAGAAAACATCTAATAATTAAAAAATGATAGTTTCATAAACCTCAAATGCACGATAGTGTACATATTTTAAAGCTGTACCTCTCTAAAAGGACGGTAAACAAACTAACAAACATACTCATCCTCTGTTACATGCTATAGACCGTGTAAATTTTAACGTGTTGTCTTAGACAATGATATTGTGTACTGTCTAGAAAAAATTTTGAGATATCGCAATAGCACAAGAGTCCACGAGAGTGTCTCTTTAAAGAGACGCTAAACAAATTACCTAAACATATCCTTGCTGCATGCTTTAGACAGTGTAAAATTATTTTTTTGTTACAAATTACTTAGACTTTGGTAAAAATCAAGTACACTACTTAGTTGTCTACCTGGACAGAAATAAACTACGGAGAGAGAAAAACGTGGAAAATTTAGAAAGAGCTTGTGGCAAAACGATGGGCATTTGCAAATCGAATATAGCTATTGTTAACTTGCCAGCGTTTGTCCAAAGCTGCGTATGGTTTTTTTTATTTCAAATCGAATATCCCGGATATTTGCCAAGTCACTGTATCGATATACACTTGGTTGTGTTGGATCCGTTTTTGCACATCCCATTGAAACTCTCACTTCTGTCGGAATATCTGAGAGTTTGATTGTTTTATAAAACTGTGTTGTAACTAAATGACTCAAAGTAGTTAACCTAGAATACGGTTGCAATACTAATACTAAGTCATAGCATACTTTATGTATTGCATATTATGATGATAAAAAATGTTACAAATGTTACATTATGCAAAAGTAATGGTTGGTATTTTCTCAGACTTCTCGAATAATTTCTTTTAATGAATTACATAAACTTAAAATATTAGCAACCACGCTACTGAGGCAAAATAATTTAAACTTAAAAATACAAAACTAAGATAATTAATATACAAAAGTAATATAAACAGAATTTCATCAATTATTACCGCAGCTTTTTAAATTGTAAATGGTTTTATGCATGTTAATTATATTTCTTTTTGTTGTATTATTTAAACAGAGCAACAATATTAATTATTCGTTACAAGTAAATATCTGAGAGTTGGAAAGATTCATTTAAAGTTACAAAGCCTGGAGCACTTCAACCTTCTCCCTTTACTACGCTCGCGAATCCGAATCGGAAAGAAACTCTTTCATAGCGATTCATTCTTATGCAAATAAAATACATCTTCACCTTCTAAATTATTCATTTGAAACGTAAAATTCAAATATTTTCTGTCAATGAAATGTATTATGAAATGCTGTCATATTATTGTTTAAATTATAAGCTATTATAATTTTTAATTAATCAAAAGTTACATTACCCAATATTAATCCAATACAGTTATGTTAATGCAATTAAAAATAGTTCTTCCATATTTTATTAGTTATAAATGAGATTAAATCGTTTAAACGGACGAAGTATCGTGTGATCTGGGGCAGTATTTAGTTAGTTTTGTTTTGAGGTCCGCCGCTGGACTGCGCCACTTTACTCTGATTGCTACCGTTCAAATATTTGCTACCTGATCTCTCAATCCACAGATAGCAGTCCGTGCACTCACCTTTTTTGCTGTCTCTCAATTTAAAGCTGTGTCCTGTTTATCTAATACAATAACAAAATATAACCAGCTATAAAATTTGAAGCTTAATGATACGACCTTATGCCTCATAAACTGTAATTTAAGTAAATTTCTGTTAAAGGAGCACTAGTAAGTAAATCATTGTACGTAGTACTAAATACCTATTTAAATCCACAAATTTTATTTTTTTACCATGCACACCATATAAGTAATACAAAATTATTATCAGGAGAGTACTGAAATATGAGTTTAGCTTCAGTTCACCTCCCTTCTTGTGCAAGCGTCTGGAAGCTGACGCTGAAGCTGTCGCAGGCTTGCATCATACTGTAGAATTCGGAGAGTCTGAATAGATATTAAAAGTCCGTTACAGAGACGTTCAAAAACGATGTTAACATCATATTGGACCTCAGAGAATTCTCAGATTACAAGATATAAAAAAATTAAGAATATAAATTTGATGAAAGAGACATTTTATACTTGTGTCTCATAAGTAGCAATTTTTGATGTTCATTGTCTCAATTCAGTCTGCTTATTTTCACTAAATTAACCCAATTACACTCCCAGATTCTAGTAGTCAAGTCTGTTACGGTTTCAAGATTCCACCGCGCTGCAATAAGAGAAAGGTAAAATAAGCTGATTTCATCATTCACACTAAAAACTAGTTTAATTCAATCAAACTATATTACGATGACAACAGTTTACAATTGTGCGCATTCGTATATAAAAAGCTAAAAAACCGTGATTGAGAACTGTATTATAATTTATAATCTTGATTCCTGATCAAAAACACGGTTTAAAAAAAAAAAGAGTGTTTATTTCAAAATTATATACCTGAGCATGATATCCAGTTCTAACTATCTACATTCAAAAGTTTCTTCTTTATACCAAATTTTGACACATTTCATACCAATTAATTGGCGATTCCAATAATAAATATACAATAGACTTTTTACTCGGACAAGAATTTGATATAAAATATTGGCCTAATATATAGCAAAGTTTTAAAATGTTTCGTCCGGTTTACAAAACACACAAGTATATCAGACTATATAAGATGAACCATTTCAGATATCTTATTAAGTTTCAAGGACATATCGCTCTATTTCTATTTACAATGTTATGTTTTATGTCAGCCAATTAAATAATGACCATATCACCGAAATTTAATCTTCAAATCATAACCACGCCAATTTTTGAAGACTGCGCCTGAAAGGATATCTTAAAACCTAAATAAGATATAAAAATGTATATAAAAAACTAATAAAAAACGTAAAAATAATTTAATTGACAACATGATTTTTTAATTATTAAATATTGGTTGAATGCATATGTCTGTGTCTAGACATAGCTTTTGATTAATTATATTGTTTGAAAAAAATTGGCCAGCTGGAATAAAAAAGTTAGCCTGGTAGTATAGTTATGATTAATCAAAAGTTTCTTTATATAATGATAATAAAACGAATGTTGCTGAAGAAAAATTTAGTTAATGTTAAACGAGCTAAAAACAATTAGTACTTTTGAACGTCTGCTGTTATAGCTATATTAAATACAAAATGTAATAAAAATATATCGCCCATGCCTTGTAGTCGTTTAAGTATTTCATAACTGGAATGGGCTCCTTGTCATGCAAAATACAAGTATTTTTACATAAAAATGAATAGGATTGCTTAGGTTTTTTCAAGAATTTTTATTATTTACCATACATTACATTTTTTTCAAGTAATATAGTTGTATATACGTGTTTAATATTTTCTAATTGATCTTGTGAACAGTTTTAATGTGTTTTATGTATTGTTACAAAACATTCTTTTTAACATGGCCAAATTTCCAAGTACAGTAGCAATCCAGAAAAGTAGATATGAAACTGTGCATTGCCATATGCTTCAATCTTTTTTCTTATATTTTAAAACACACTTTTAAAGTAAAAAAGTTTGAAATAAAATTTCAGGTATTTAAAAAAAAAATTTGGAAAGCACCCATCCTATATCTTGAAATATTAAAAATTATTTATTTGTTGTGAGCACATATACGTGGTTACTAGAATTTAGGCTTTTTAATTTCTATATTTATTTTCATTAATGTGTTGGAAAGGTTATTAAATGTTAAAGTCAACAGTTACAAAATTATATTTAATATTGTATATTAGGGAATAATGATGAATACGTGTCCTTAATAATTAGGAGGAAACCAATATTACGGGTCATATTTATAGCTCCACAAGAACATTATTTTTTACACTTTCAAAAATGCTTCTAAGGCATTAAATTTTTTTAGAGTTGTATTTTCTATTTATATCATTGTTACTCATAAGATTAATATTATAATACTTGCTGACAATTTAAACCAAATCCATGGAAATAAACTTGTGCCTTTACCCTTGTTACCTATAGAGAAATGAATATTCATTCAAAAATTAAAAAACGTTCAAAGAGGCGAATTTAAGAAAATAATTTATGAATTCCGTGGATTTTTTTATCATTAAGAGAGATAAATTTCAGAAAAAAGTTGATGAATTCTATTGATTTTTTATCGGGCAAGGGCATACACACATGTACTAATTCTATGTACACGTTGCAAAACAGTAAAGTTGCAAAAACATGAGTGACTTAGTATTTCCTCAAGCTTATTAAATAAACATATACATTAAGAGAGAGAGAACGGGTTTTAATAAAGGAGAAGAGTGAGAATAATGGGAGGGAGAGAAAGAAGGTGAGCGAATGAAGTGGGAAGGGGGAGTGAAAGGAATGGGGGGAGATAGGGGAGGGAGTCATGGAGGGTGCTAGAGAGAGAGAGGAGGGGAGAGAGAGAGAGACGTGAGAGAGAGATTTATAAATTCCAATTTTATTTCTCTTAAGTTTACATTTTCTTAACCAATGGTAACAAGCAAGCCAATTTTATATCAGCCAACGGGTTTTTATATTCACCAAACGGTAAAAGATAAGGGAACTCATTTAGTTCTTAATGAGTAATAAAAATTAATTGGTTGGATAAACTAATCTCTAAGTAAAGTTGCCCCAAAACATGACTGAGATAGTATTTCCTCAAGCTAATGTAAGAAAATAATATATATTATCAGAGGGAGAGGGGAGGGGACTGAAGAGAGAGAGAGAGGGTTTTAGGGGCAGAGTGAGAGGGAAAGGGTGGTGGGAAGGGTGTGAAGGAGGGAGGATGGAGTCGAGAGAAATAGAGGGGTGTTGAGAGAGAGGGGGAAGGGCGGAAGAGATATGGAGGAGGAGAGGAGAGGGAGAAACCAGACAGAGAGGGTGACATAGAGGAGGGTGAGAGGGAAAAGTATGTACTTGATATTAAACATAATTTATTACTACAACTATTGTTTGATATTAATTATGCCATGCATGATGTTGTGCTGTGTAGCATAGTAGCCAATCATTATAATTATAACTCTGCCAAAGGATAAGTTCAATTTTATCTGGATAAGTATTTGTTTTGCATACGTATTTGTTTTTTTAATTTATGGATACAAACGTTTTGTAGATATTGAATTTTCAGACTACATTGTTATTGAAGTGTTATCAATATTAAGAACTACCTTATATCCTAATTATGTTTCACCCAGTTAGGCTTTGTCTACGTTGCTCTATACAATCTATAACAAAAGGTATTAACTTAAGTTTGAAATTAAGCCTAAATTTATAATAACACGGTAAAATTTAATTTATTAAGGTCAAATTTACATACAAGAGAGTTAATACTATGTTTAGTGGCTATGGTATTATTAGGAGCATATATATGAAAAATAACACTCAAGATTATAGGGCTGAGGCCCTGAATAAAAAGCATTATGAACTCCATAATGAGTGAAAAAAGGAAATAAAAAACTGCCTAACGGATGTATTAAAAAAGTGTTCCAGTCTGACTGACAAACCATTAAAGACCACGTGAATGGTTCAATGGCCTGTGATTTACCTGTTATTTAAAAACTTATGTTAACGAAACGAATACTTTACCAACGTGTCAATTGAAGTTTTTGGTAGAAAATTCACAGATCATAAAGATATGAAAATCTTTATGGTTATTATGGAAAACTATTTTAAATAAATTTTTTTAGTTTGTTTTTGAAGGTGAAAGTATTAGGAAATAAACATGATTTTTTCTTACATTTTCCATTGTTCAGTGACAAAAATAACACTTCTTTTCGACATCTGTTTTTTCCTCAAGTGAATAACTAACCAAACAAAACTAAAATCAAGATTAAAATTTAACAGATTCTAACAGCACGTTATCACACATATATAGTCAGAATTCACAACTACCATGTTGTGTGTCAACTGCACTAAATCTAAAACATGCACTTAATAAAAACAAAATAAAAAATATTAATAGTAAAACTTCTGAATACAAGTAACAGTAGGTCTGCACTCGCCAACCAAACACCTAGGGCTAACGAGAAGTCATCAGTAAATAGTGATCTTCACAGCAGAAACAAGATGGTGTCAAAAAAAACAGGAACGGGAATGTATCGTTTTTAATATTGGTTTACTCTAAACAAAAAATCTTAAAACCATACTGTGATTCCGCATTTGTTTCATACAAATATCTAATTTGATGTTATACTTTAGGTTCTTTTTTATTTCGCTTCTTAAAATCGGCAACCAAAACAGACTTATGGTTCGACTGACTGGCTGGTCTGCCAATTTAACGTAATATTTATGTGTATTATATATATATATATATATATATATATATATATATATAAATAAACATGTGATTCAATGTTTACTGAAATTAAATAAGGCTATTGCCATTTATACAGTTTAATGTAAATAAAAGTCGTTTGACAAGTATTTGGTCTTCCGATCATATGTTAGTTTGCTTATTTAAATTACATATGTGATAGATACGGCCAAATACAAAATAATTGAATCAGAAAAAGTAAGCGCTCTGTGGTGTAATGGTAGCACATTCACCCGGCAAGTAAGAGATCCGGGTTCGAGTCCCGACGGGGCAAGTACTTTTTTGTGATTCAATGTTTATTGAAATTAAATAAGGCTATTGCCATTTGTACAATTTATTATATATATATATATATATATATATATATATATATATATATATAGAGAGAGAGAGAGAGAGAGAGAGAGAGAGAGAAGAGAGAGAGAGAACCCTCACTTTTACGATTAAATTATTTTGTATTTGGCCTTTTCTTTCACATATGTGTTAAAATATTCAAACTTACATTATGATCGGAAGACCATGTCCCGGTGGGGCAAGTACTTTTTGCGATTCAACATTTATTGAAATTGAATTAGGCTATTGCCACTTCTACAAATTTAATGAATCGTAAACAGAAGTCATATATATATATATATATATATATATATTATATATATATATTATAGAATTTTAGTACTATACAGTTCAGCTTAAACTGTATAATTAAATTACAAAGGGACACTTAAAATTCTCAATCAATATTTTATTATTGTAAATACCCTTGTTTTGGCATTAAGTTATCTCTCGGTACAAAATCACTGATCTCTTAAAGTAAATCAATGATAATATAAGTAAATATGCTCTTACGGAAACATTCAATAGTATCTAAAATTATATATTATAGTGGCACAGTAGTTATTCTATATTTTTTATTTGGGGGGTGGGGGGGGGGGGGGGTGGGGGGGGGGGGGGGTGGGGGGGGGGGGGGGTGGGGGGGGGGGGGGGTGGGGGGGGGGGGGGGTGGGGGGGGGGGGATTTGATAGAATTAAATTTTAATATATATATATATCATTGGACAGCAATTTACTATAAAAACTTCCATTATCTTAATAATAAACTACATAAATGTTTACATAAAAATATTATACATATACATTAACAGTGGCCTAGGAAATGAGCCTACATGGGCATAAAAGACTGCATAGATTCGAGTTGCTTCCCCTGGAAGTTTGGACGTTTTGAATTCGGGTGATTAAAAAAGAAACATGATTAACATGATTTTAAATTGTGCATGAACAATTGCAAAGCCTGTTAAGTGATACGTGATATTAAGTATAGCAACTCTGTATTATTTAATATAATATGCTTTTTATATTTAATCCATAATTAATATAAACGAAACCTATCGCAACCACATTGTGTGGAATAAATAGTTACAGGCAAAAGAATGTAGTAAAACATCTATAATGGTACGCATGAAAGAAATTTGAAATTGTTTTTATATTGTAATTTTTCTACATCATCATAATAGATTACTTTGATCATCAATATTGTAGTTAGGAATGAGAAGAATGTCTTCAATTAAACAAGCTCTATCTTCTAAACCTGCAACACTAATCTGATACATTTATTTGTTTTTGTAAACTCTATTTTAACTATTGTATCAGCAATGCAACACAAAATTATAAAAGGTTTATAATCGTGTAGCTTTTACATATTGTAATTAGGATATCTCAAATGATAATTTTTATTACACAAACGCGTTTTAAACAATAAAATCTAATGGTTTCTACCAGAACATAATTTGTTTAAAAAACTATATTAGTGCTTATTTCGTTAGAAACCAAGTTTAGATAATAAGAAAATCTCTGCTTCATATTTCAGTTTTGCGGTGAGATGTTGTGTTTTAAGAAATGTTCTGAGAACGTTTAAACCCCGGAAGCTGTAATTAAAAGTCCGTTTGAGGGTCTGCCTTTGTCCGCTCCCTTCTGAAGTTCATGTATAAAGAGCGAGGGAGGGTCGAACGTTTCCTCCTTGACAATAAGCCGCTTTCCTGTCAAATTTGGCAGAGTTGAACGTGATACGATATAAACTACCGTGTTAGTACTATTAGTCAATTTTAAGTCCATTAGAGTACCAATTACAGTATTTGGCTGCTTTAGTTTTCGCATTCACATTTTTAATTTTTTATCCGAATTTTCACTTTTATATTTTTAGGCCATTTTTACAGGATTGTAGAAATTATTTTTGTGTATTGTGACGTAATAAGTATTTTTATGTTTGAGCGATTTATTAACAATGCTTAGATATTGTTTGGACCTATACGGTTAAAAGCTTATTGATTTTTAGTTATTATTAAGTAAATGATTACAAATCACTTTATAATTACAGATTACAGTTTAAATCCTTAATAACTTCCAATGTCTCAAAAGTTTAATTTTTATAATCGTACTTAAAACAGTCTCTTAGTTGTATCTCCATTCTAATATATGCAAACACATGTTCTGACTGACTTACTCAGAGATTTCACCAACGCCCAGCAAAGCCAAGAAAGAAGCAGACGTTATATTTGGTATACATGTTTATATTGTTCCCTAGAGGAGCAAAATAGAATGATATTAACCCTGATCTCATGGTTCCGTCCCAAATAATCCTTAAGTTTGTGAAAATTCCCCTATGAAATACATTAGTTTATATGTCATTAATTGAAAGAGCCGGTTAAGTTCAATCAACTGTTCTTTGTAAACATTTTAAAATGACATCATAATCATTTTTTACAATTATTGTTACTGTTATTTTGTATTTTTTTAATATTTATGGTCTTAAAAGAGTACAAGTAACATGAAAGTAATAACAGTACAGGTAGCAATGTAATATTTAAAATACGATGCCAATGATGTCCACGTTTTTAGCAAGAAAGTGGGTGCGAAGGCATGGGTATCTGCTATTCATTATATAGTAATTATAGTATAATCTTTGCATCATGGACAATGTTTATAAATGATTTTTTTAATCAATATTGTCCTATTATTGACACATTCTGGAAGTGTGTGAAATGAATCTATAGAAAACTGTAAATACAGTCGAAAATACAGTAGAAGTTTGGGAAATGTGGAGGTGCACCGAATGTGGATGTGCTGCACATGTGGAGGCGCAGCTTATGTGGAGGTGCAGCTAATGTAGTGGCGGTATACGTTTTATAAAAGTACATCCTGCAGTGTCTGGGAGACGAACAAAGCTGCATTACCTTTAAATATTTATGAACAACTGCACAGATTTTAGTTTGGCATTGCATTTTCATTATCATACGGCGATATTCTTTGAGTTAATCTGCTCAGAATAAATTTATATAATGTAAATTATATCTAATTTCTATATGTGTAATTAATTGTGTTGTTATTAGTTTACATCTCTAAAGTTTAAAAGCACCAAAAAGTGTTTAGCAAAGTCTACATTATTGGTGTCCTTACACTCAATGACAAAACGCCATAGAAAATTAACTTTCCAAATAATACTTACGTTAAAACTTGTCATATGGTTTTACCATAAAGTGTGTGTACTTAAGGTTTTAAATACTTACTTTACTATTATTATAATATAAAAACATATTAGAGATATAGCCTCGAAAAGTGTTAAAAGGTTTATAATTATATACATAATATAAAACACTTTTCTCAGTTTTTTTAATTTAATATGTACGATTCTAATTCTGTATGAAAATCTTTAATAAATAAAACAAACAATCTTATTTAAAATACAATATAAAAAATATATTTATATTATATATGATATTTTAACACCAAAAAATATATTTCACAACCAGGCGATGTTAATAAGTCGGTATGTAAACGTTTTTAAAGAAACGAATCTTTAAACTTCTAGTCAGATTTTCTTTTCAACAAACGAAATAAATCAACAAGTCAAATAAATTCTAAATGAATAAATAATTATAATAGCTCTAAATATATTACTTGTTAATGATTTCACACATAAAAAACAACTTAAAACAGGGAAAATGATCCACAATCAACCTAAAATATAAAAAACAAAAATTTAGTTTTAGGCACATTAGTAGACTTAGTGCTGGTATGGATTTTGATACCGTATAGTCCCCCAGCATCAGGAGTGGTATATAAAGTATAAGAAGTGTTGTATCCATTCTAAAGAATATAATTTAAGGAAATGTATGAGCGGTTAAGTGGCGATATGGGTTCGGCACTAACAGAGTTCTCCCAAAACATCTGTGGTGGACATAGGGTGTTATGTGTCAGATTCAGTCTACAGTACAGCTGAGTTGTAGACAGAGAACTGTTAATGGCAGCCTGGGTGGTGAAACTGAAACTAACTTTGCAAACCTTATTATACAAACGTATGTCAAAGCTGTAGCTCTATATGATCTTATTTGTATATTTTAATTTAAGTTATTGCTTAACTGGTATAATAAAAATGGTAATTTAAAGCTTAATGACTATATATATATATATATATATATATATATAATTTCAATAAACATTGAATCGCAAAAAGTACTTGCTCCGCCGGGAGTCGAACCCGGATCTCTCACTTGCCGGGTGAATGTGCTACCATTACACCACAGAGCGCTTAATTTTTCCGATTCAATTATTTTTGTATTTGGCCGTATCTGTCACATATGCGTTTAAATAAGAAAACTAACATATGATCGGAAGACCAAATACCTGTCAAAACGACTTTTTATTTACATTAAATTGTATAAATGGTAATAGCCTTATTTAATTTCAATAAACATTGAATCGCAAAAAGTACTTGCTCCGCCGGGAGTCGAACCCGGATCTCTCACTTGCCGGTTCTCTCATTATATATATATATCATGAGGTTATGAGGGTAAACGTTTATAATCTTTTTTCCAAAAGTTATATTATATTTTAATATATTGTACACACATCTCATCTTATGATACTGTACTTATTGAAAAATTATGAGAATTTTGAGATTACTGCTTTGTTAGTTTGTTGAAATACCAAGTGCTATGTTCTTCTTTTCTATTGCATTTCAGTATTTTTCTTGTCTTATAGATTTGTAATAGACCCATAACATGTGAACACAGCCTGTCGTATACAACAGTTTAAGCAAATCCAATACGGTTTTCAATTTATTTACTTCACATTAGGTTGTATGCCGAATTTGTAATTATTATTACATTATTTACAATGAGAACGTGACCCCAGGTAATCTGACATGAACTATTGACATAACAGTGCAATACTGGTTATGAATGGTTTACCAAGTATCCATGACGCTCATTAACTAAACTGTGTTACTAAATCACAAACTAATCCCTATAAAAGATGTGTCTCGGGGGAATGTACCATTGACGTTTTGTTCATCAAGAGCGTTTATGTAGAATGCTGATATGTTATTTATTATTTTTAGAAACATTTACATCTTTGTTTATAACTTAGATATCAATAACGTTAGAATAAAAGAAAAATGAGGCCTTAATATGTATTAGTTATAAACTACTTTAGCGGTATCTTTAATAAAGAATAATTATTGGTATAACAGTCTACAAAGTATAATACCATAAGCAATCACTTTAATCTAAGTTGTAAATTTAATTGAAAATGACAGTTATAAAAACATAATTATATATAAAATATATACGAAACTTTTTAATATATTGTTAACATGTTTCAACATTGCAGACAAAACCATAACGAAAATAGGGGGGAAGGGGGCTTGCATTAGACAGTACTTTCATAAAAAAACTTTACATGCGATGTTGACCAAGACAGATACAGGTTTATGTAATGGTATGTAAGAAAAAATAAAATTTTTACTTTTACTTCGTTTTATTAACTAAAGAAATTCGTAACCACGAAAAATTTTAAATAACGGGTAATTTAAATTGAACATGTTAAACTATTTTTGCTTCATAACAATTTTAATACCTTCACCTTACATAAAGGTTTTTGTCATAGCTATAAATTTTAAATAGTTAGCTATGTAAAAGAAACACAATACGATAAATATAGTACGATAGTAGTAAATTATTTAAATTGAATGCTTGACATGTTCTAGTTTATTTTTTAATGTATTAAAGCATAGCAGATTCTGCTGATCATTATAATGCTAAAACGAATTTTCCAAAATAAATTTAAGGCATTTAAATGAATATGATGGTATTCAGTTTTTCAAAATTATTGTTGGTTTAAGGAAATTAATGTTTATAAATCTAATGACGGTTTTAATTGATTTTATTTAATTTTATTATGTGTTTCATTTTGTTTTGATGTTTTAATCTTCTTCCTTTATGAATTTTAGAAAAATGTAGTAGGGCCAAGCCTGTGTTTATTATTTTTTAGTGATCGAAAATTAACCTTTTGTGTAAAGTCAAACTAAATACCTAATAAAAATGGCTTTATAAATACATGGTTTTTTAATTGGGGTATTTCAGTTTACATATTCCAAACTAGATAATATGTTCATCAAGATGAGTATATGTACTTTATTATTAGACTGATACCTGATACAGTACCAAATACCAGTTTCTAACAATCAAGTGAAGTATTTACCAAAATAATCAAGTATTTGTTAGATTTCTAAATATTTCCATTTAAGTTGAATTTCAAAATCTTCATTAAAACCTTTACGTTGTTTGACCTTCTGGAAATAAACTTAACTTTTGTTAAAATTGTTACGTATAACATATGTTAAGCCAATACAGAGTACAAGTGTATAGATATCCGAGCAAAACATTTGTGGATCTAACACTTCAAAATATTTAATTTGATTGCTAAGAAAACAAGTAAGGAAAAACAAACAGAAACCTACTGAGTACAAAAGAAGCATTATAACTGGTACTAAGACTTTAAAGTCGTGTTTATGTTTTTTTTTTTTTTTCAAAATCGTGTTGGGGTTGACCAATACAGTATCTAAGCTTTTTCTTTAAAAATACACTTTATTATCTAAAAAAAAAATAAACACTTTGTTTGTTTGTTTAAAAAAACTAACTGTTATCTACTACCAGCAATACAGCCTGCAAACCTCGAGCGTTTGAAATGTGAAAAGAACAAAAATTTAAAAAGAATATTTGTTGAACAATACGATTTTAAAAACTCGTAAGACCGGAAACGCTTCGTTATCGTGTGTGTCCAGCAAAAAGATTTGGGCCGAATCACAGATTCTCCAAATGTATGAGGAGTATTTTATATATTTTCCCCTTCTGAATAATTCTGTTCCATTCCATCATAAGGCCAAAAAACCCAAGAAAAAAATTTTAACAAATCCTATGAATTCTTAACTGAAAAAAATTGAAGAAAATACAAAAACTATGAAGCAGCAAAATTTGTCTATGGAAAGATGCTTAAAAATAATTGATGAATTGATGCAAGAAAACAAAAGTTTAAATAAGAAGGTCGCTGATCTTGAACAGAGGATTGATGATATGGAACAATACTCCAGGGCAAATACCATAGAAATACAGGGAATTCCGGTGCAGCCAAACGAAGACGTCGTCAGCGTTGTGAAGGAAGTGGGAAAAGCTCTGGACTTAACCGTTACGGACTCCATGATTGACGCCTGTCATCGTCTTGGTAGCAAAGTCGGTCACAGCGGCGGCCCCCCGCCTGGCATCAATGTCAAGATTGTTAGGCGCATGGACAAGGAGGAGTTCATGAGGAAGCGTCGTGTCAAGCGAAACCTATCTACCAGACACATGAACATGCCCATGGACCAAATGGTGTACGTCAATGAGGCCCTGACACCGGCGAGGAGGCGGCTACTGGGGGCGGCGCGGCAGATCAAGAAGGAAAAGAAACTTCAAGCACCTCTGGGTGAGGGGCGGCAAAATCTTCTTAAGGAAAGACGATGGAACCAATGTAATTCAGGTGACTTGCCAAGCTGACTTAAGTAAACTGTAATTTTTATTTGCCTAAAAACGAAAGAAGTATACTTATAATTTTTATTTATCTTTGTATATAATTTTTTGTTTATATATATTTTTACATTACTATATGTGGAACAAATATTTATTTTGGCTATATATTTATTCATATGTATTTGCATAACACTTAACAAATATTTTATATAGAAATATGAATTATTTTTATCTTATAATAAAGTATAATGCAATCATATTAAAAGATTGTGTAGATTTTTGTAAATAAATAATAAAATTTTCATTTAACTGCTTAATTGAACAGTATGATAATGTGCAAGGATTTATGACATGTATATTTTGATACAGTTATAGATAAGTTGTCTGTGAAATACTTAATTATTACTTTATAGATTTTTATGTAGCAATTATAACTATGAGTTTTGTTTTAATATAATTTTTCTTTAAATGTATAGATAAAAATGTCTTTTTTGTTGTTTTCTTCAGTTAATGAACGATAAAATTTTAGTTGTTCATCAAAATGTTAGAAGTATGAGACAGAATTTTGATATTTTCATTTCTGAATTGCAGGCAAATTGTATCTTTCCTGATATTATCATCTTATCAGAAACATGGATAAGTACAAAACGAAGTTGAATTTTATAAAATACCAAATTATAATTTAATAACTCAATGTAATGATAATTATAGAGCTGGAGGTGTGGCGGTTTATATTAACGATTTAATCAAACAATGTAAATTGTATCCAATTTGAGTTACAATCGGCAGATGCGTTATTGATATCTTTTGGTTTTTGTAAAGAAACATTTTATTTACTTGCTGTATATAGGTTTGTGTTTAATGCAGCTGATATTTTCATCGATGAGTTGAGGAACCAATTTAATAAGTCAAAATTGTAATTTTAAAAATATGGCAAACTTTTTACTTATTGGAGACATTAATATAAATTTATTGGACAATGTCTGTGCGTCTGTAGATAGTTATAAAACTCTGATGGCTGTAAACGGGTTTGAGAGTTTTAATACGGGAGCCAACACGAATTACAGAACAGTCTGGAAGTTGCATCGATCATGCTTATATGAGAGTATCCAGTAAGAACAGGATTATTGTAGAAGCGTCTGTGATGCACGCGGACATCACAGACCACTCCATGGTCTGTGTGAGCGTGCAGGTGTGCGGTGCGCGGGGAGAGAGTGGCAAGCCTTTGCTGTCCTCGCCCCGCTACCGCACTGATTACGCTCGGCTCGATCAGCTGTTGGATAACGCAGACTGGTCTCTTGTCTATAATCAGGCAAATGCGTCTTTGGCGTTTGATGAGTTTGTGGGAACTTTACAAAGTTTCTTAATACAAAGTAGAGTGGAATTACGACAGATAAATCAATATAAATTAAAGAAACCGTGGATTACTAATTTTATTTGTTCAAAAATTAAGAGAAGGAACCATATTTTTAAACTGGTTAAGAACCACCCAAACAATACCAAATTGAAACTATATTACTTAAAATTTAGAAATAGAATTCATACATACATAAAAGAACAAAAAAATAATTTTTATAAACGAAAGTTTGAAAATTGCAATAGAAATTCCAAGGGCACTTGGAAAGTTTTGAAAGGAGTGACTGGTCAAGCTAAACAAATCAAACAGACTATAACACTAGACATAAATCACACATTGATTTCTGATCCATTTTCTGTTGCAAACTATTTTAATGAATTACTTTTTAAATATAGTGAGTAAACTAAACTTAAACGATCCTCAATTAAAAAATTTTCCTCTACTGCATTATAAAAATTCCTTTACAAAAGTATACCAAGTAAATTCAATTTTTATTGATTCAGTTCTACCACATGAGCTGGTGAGCGTTATTAAAATCACTTAAAAATAATACTTCACCGGGTCTGGATGGAATTAGTTCCTTCACGATTAAGAATATCTATCCCAAAATCATGGATGTCTTGTTGTACATAATTAATTTGAGTTTTCAACAGTGGAGTCTTTCCAACGCAGTTAAAAAATGCAGTAGTAATACCAATATTTAAAAAAGGTTCTGATTTGAACAGCAGTAATTATCGTCCTATATCTTTGCTTTCATGCTTCTCAAAGATTTTTGAAAAACTAATGAAACAAAAATTGTTAAAATTTTTTGAAATGACTGATTTTTTTAGTAATAATCAATTTGGATTTAGATCTGGTATGAATACAGAGAATGCACTGTTGCATTTCATGACAGATGTGAATGATGGTTTGAATGAGGGTAAATGTATTAGTGGTCTTTTCCTCGATATAACAAAAGCTTTTGACACTGTGAATCATAAAATTTTATTGGATAAATTACATCAATGTGGAGTGCGTGGAATTGCATACAAATGGTTTCAGAGTTACTTGGAAGATAGGAAGCAATGTGTAAGAGTTTATTCTGTATTAAGTGACTCTGGAATAATAAAGCAAGGTGTACCCCAAGGATCTGTCCTGGGAGCAATATTATTCATTGTCTACATAAATGACTTATGCAATGGTAGTTTACAAGGAAAAATAACTTCTTTTGCTGACGACACAGCTCTCTGCTATTCAGAATCTAGTTGGAAAAAGTATAAGGTCTAGTATGGAAAATGATTTGGAAGCACTTCAGTGGTGGTTTACGATGAATCACATGCTGCTGAGTGTAGAAAAAACTAAATATATAAATTTCAGCCTCAAAAAAGATATTAACTTCGAAAATCAAGTTTATTACAAATGTGCTAAGTGTCTAGGTGTTCAAACTGTATGTATTGGGAATAGTTGTGCTGTAGTTGATAGAGTAACGCATATAAAGTATTTAGGAATTTTTGTTGATAGCGAGGTTAATTGGAAAATTTACATAAATCATTTAAAAAAAAAAATTAATAATATTTTAAGGTATTTTTAATTTCTTAAGAAGTTATGTAATGAAAGAGTTATGCGTATGCTATATTTTTCATTGATACAGAGCAGAATTGATTATGGAATTATCTTTTGGGGCAGTACATACGATACTTATCTGAATGCAATATATGTTCAACAAAAACATGCAGTAAGGTTAATATTAAATAAAGGAAAGACAGTCCATTCGCGTCCGCTTTTTTTGGATTTGAAAATTTTACCATTGAAATATATTTTTGTTTATAAAGTTCTGAAAATTTTCTTTTGCAAGAGTGGTAATATGCCACAAAAAAATATAGAATATAAGCAAAAAATTAAGATCCGGGAATCAATTTTACAGTTCCTAAACCAAATTCTACATTTTTTACAAGAACATTAAATTTTATAGCACCAAGAATTTTTAACAAATTACCAAGCAATATTAAAGAATTATTGAATATTGACACATTTTTGAAAAGACTTAGAGAGTGGCTGCTAACTTTGGAACACATTGACTTTCTGATTCAAATTCAGCAATAACATTTATGTTTGTATACCATAAATATTTTCCATCTTTTTCGCTTAGATGCTGTTTTACATACAGTAAACTAAAATATATATATATATATATATATATATATATATATATATATATATATATATATTCTATATGACATATTTTCTATTATTTTGTTTCAATAATTTATCATGCAACAAAGAAAAGAAGCACTGATAGTAAGAAGAAAATTGGCCGAAATGTTTAAATAAAATATTCATTCTTTCACAATCTGGACGCTGTAAAACAAGTTTAATGTTTAATATTTGGAACCTCCGAACAGGCCACGTGCCTTGGAGGCCCTAAATTTTCTCTTCTGATATTTATATAATCTAGTATATTTACAAGTTTTTTTTTATAACAATATTATATGTAAGGAGACTGAAAAAAATTATGTTAAGTTATTTTTTAAGTTATGTTATGTTATTTTAAAAAAATCTAAAACATGTTCATTTAGTACATATAGTCAGTCTTGGCAAGTAATAACTATATTGTTTTATGATTTTTAATCATGTAAGTTCTTCATATATTTTACGTATGTTTTTGTGGCAGAAAGAGAAAATAAATACATTTATTATTTATTATAACTTAGGGTATTTCTTATTTATAATCTATGACGCAATTTCATCATTGATTATTAGCTAGAACATGAATTATTATGACGGTTTGAACTGCCAAGTGGTTTAAAATATAATCTGTACTATTAGCTGAATACATCAAAAATTACCTTAACAATCTTAATCAGTTTTCTGTTTTTACATAAACAGGTTTGCAGAGTTTAAATAAACACTGTTATAGAAAAAGTTAAATTTGTATCAATTTTTATATATGTTCGCTTGCGTCAATTTCAATAATCGTGTCCGTACCATCTACATCTAAACGAAGCCAATCTTTTTTGAGCGTCAGATATTTTTCATGGTACAATAAACGGTACTCTAGTAGTCCGGTATTATTTATGTAACAGGTTTTCTTACATAGTGTAGAGTAATAACTGGTTAAGTACATTATTAGAAAATAACACTAATTTATTTATTAATTATATACCTCAAACATTCGGTTTTTAGTGCATTAAGCCAAAAAATATAATCTGGGGAAAATTTTAGTTTCCAAATTATTTAGCCTTTTGATACACTCCCAATGCGACCGCCACCAACATTATCGTGGCTGACGATCAATTTATTTTTTAGTGGAAATTCTTTATCGATTTTATGAGATAACAGGCTGTATTACCATTAAGATACAAACTTGATTTTGCCTTCTAGACTATTTCTGCATTAACAGGTTCAGTTGAATATTTTGATTCCATAGTCCATAATTTTAGGTAGTGTGAAAAGGTTACATAGGTCTGTATCTTGTACATAAATCTCTTGGATTAAAAATATGTTCACCGAGAGATTTCCATAACAAGGTCTACAGGGAGGTAATAAGACTCTGCGGTTGGAAGTCTTATCATATGATCTCGTGATAAAATCAGAAAGTGTTGATGCATAATATGAAGTGACACTTCTTTACTAAATATTACATCTATTCCCAAAATTTTTATGCGTGGTTTATTTTGTTCATAAGAAGAAAAATGTGCTGTCTATTTGATTCGTTATGTCTGATAATATGCCAGTGTCCTAAAGTTCTGTAATATCTATAGTATAAGAAAGTCTAAAGAAGGTTTAAAAGGTGACAAACATTTGAAAGTTATATATATATATATATATATATATATATGTAGTTTAGGAAAATTATTGTAATATTTACGCTAAGTAATCTAAAGTTAAAAGATTAACTTACGCTAAACAACTGTTGACAGTTTCAGAAAATGTTTGAAAGTATAGAATCATTATACAGTACTTGACCAATAGTCTTGTGCAGATTGCAAAGAAAAAGTTACTATCTAATTTGTTATTGCAGATTGCATCAGTGAGGAATAAACCATCTAATGCATTGAAACTAATATCTAAAAGGTGTGCTAAAATACACCTTGATGAACAAAGCCGTGAATACTTTGCACATAAGTTTATCGAAACTGGTTTTCTCTTGTAATAATGTTACTGTAGTTAAAGAAGAAGCGAAAGGATAGCACACTTTTTCCCTTATATCCGAAGCAGAATACAAGTGACGGAGGATGAATTTGGCTAAAGTAGTCTTTTATGCAAAAAACGACTACTTAAAAAGAGGTATGCTTTTTTTGTATGAACATATTTTCTTGATCGGTGTAAACATCAACATATTACTTATAGCACCAGAAACATCGCAGCCAAAAAATAAACGCTTTTAAATCGAAGTTGGATTCTAAAACCCACATATGTGTTTATTTTCTTAGTCAATACAACAACATCATAAAACTCAACTGTGAAACTGCAAATAAATTAGAGAGGAAAATGAATTTATCGGTCGTATCTGAATCTTTTTGACAGCAGTAACTTTTCAAGCCGTACATAAGCTATATGTTTTCTTTATTGGGATAAAAAAGCTATCACTATGTCCCTTAGATCCTAGACAAAAAGTAAATTAGGAGAGCCGAAAGTAGATGTTTTTTAATCGAAGTTGGTTCTTGATTGTATATATTTTCTTGTTTTGGGAACAATGCAAACCCAACTATGGACACTTGAAATACCTTAGATAAAAAATTAATCCAAACAGACGGAAACTTAACAGTTTTTGACGAAATTATGTTGTTTTGATTTATGTGTATATTTTTATTTATACAGCAGCACTAAACATGGAATGAATAAAAATTTTATATGCATTTAGAATTTCTTAAACAAAGATACTGGAATAACATAAACCTGATATGTTTACTTATGTTTAAAAAAATTTGGGCTTCATTATATTACATCATGAATTTTTGACTAGGAAAGCTATGGCCTTCTATTTTGAAAATTTGCTGTGATGCAGCGAGTAATAATTGCTAGTTGCTAAATAAATAAATTTACAATCTTAAAACATTGTAATACGTGGTACATAATACATCTCTACTGAAATTAGCAAGATACAAATCCTCTGCAAAGTCATTTGTATTAAAATACGATGCTAATCGTTAATTGTACAGTACACTTGTAGATACCCACACTAAATCAACACTGCACTTTGCACTTTGACTCTGAAAGAGGATGTAAACACTTGCTTTGTGACAGTTTAGTGTTCATTTCAATATTCATGAACATAGTTTCTCCAATTCATTCACAATTCATTAGTGACTGAACTTGCAACGTTTGAAATTGAAGAAGCGCAAAACTGACCCATAATTATCCGTTAAGCAATTTCTGGAAAGAAAAAAAGTCTACGATTGTTAATTGATGAAAAACTATGGTTTTCTTCACGTATTGTAATTAACAAAAAAAACCTTCACTATAGTAAGACAAACTCCGATTTTATGTCCATCCGTGGATGAAAAGTGTATGATAATGCATGATCGACTAATAATTATACTTTGGCAGCCGCACCCAAGCAGACTGTTTCTACAGTGCAGTTATCGGTCTGCTTTTTGCCACTTTATATTGATTAGCAGATTCTTCCTTTCTCACAGGTGACAAGCGCTGACCACCCCTAGCAGTTTTTAAATAAAATGTTTCTTTCATCCAAGTGTTATTCTTTCCAGTAGTATATGTTATTTATAAGTTCATATTCCCGTTTATTAATTCTTAAACTTGTACTGTATACTGCAAAGACTCTGTGATCGTATTCTAAAAAGTTTTCATTAAATTAATTAATTTGTGACACCTATTACTTCAGCTCAACCATACAGACGCGTTCAGTACCATTGTACCCAAAGACCGCCTTTAGACCAGACGAAGTTGCCAATTTGTAAGTTCAGTCAACCCTTCTATGATATTCTCTATATTCTCGAGGTGACTGTACAGCTTCTCAGAATGTACTTCAGCGAGGGTTATGGAGGCTCTCAATTCCGAGACAAGGGGTAGGAGCAGCTACCGCCTGCAATACCTCTTAGAACAACAGATTCTGATCTGCTCCCAAAACAATTCAGCTTCAGGATAATGCGTAGGCTACCTGAATTTCTTTAAAACATTCAGGATTTCACTAAATTTAAAACACATTTAATTCGCCGTTTTGTGTCAGTTGTGTTATTCTGATGATGAGTTCCTGACGCACCTCTTGGACAATTAGAAACCCACATAAGTCTATAATAGTGGTATGAGTCAGATCGTGGTCTTATAATGTACTTTAGAAGGTAACATTGTACCGATTGTATTAAATTGTAATTCTGGGGTAACTGGATTACCGGTGGAAGGAGTAGGCCCAGAAGAATGATAAGGACTGGACAGTACAAAGGAGGCTGCTGTCAGCGAGGCGCGCATCGCAGATGGCAGTGTTTGATAACGAAATTGAGAGGTGGGCTGAGGTAGACGTGCCGTACCTCCCGTCTCAGTTGATCGGAAGTAATAGTAACGAGTAGACTTTGAAAGTGCTTAGAGTTAATTTTTTTGCTAATCGTAATCGAACCTGCGGGTAAGTGAACTTTTTAAATGGAGTCCAGTCAATATTCATTCTTAGTTATTTTGAATAATTTTGGGGAAAGAAATACTGTAAAAATTAAATTTAATGGGAATTTAGTAACTTGTCCTTTTGATCTGTGCAATATTAAACTTGTTGGTGCAGTGAGCACATTTGTATATAAAATCTATGTAAAAATAAAAATACTAAAAGAGTTTTTGGTTGTTACAGATGCTTTCAGCAATATAAAAATTCTAACACTGAAAAAGAAGTTATATTTAAAGTAAAGTAAAGAAAATTAGTAACAAAATAAAATTGAATTTTGAAGATAAATTAAAGTGAAGAATTGCCAGATCACATCTGAGTGTGAAAGTTTTGAATTTTAAAAATTGAATAAAAGGCAAGCTGTAAGAACTTTGTACATTTTTGGAGTGACGAATATATTTAAAAGTTATCAAGAAGTTTTTATTTTAATTTTAAATCCAGTAATTATTTTCAAGAAGAAGTTTTATTTTAGTTTGAACTTTATTTATTTCAGAATATTTTCGTTTTCCCTTTTTGAACCTTCACAAAAATTTAAATTTCAAAGCAACCCCTCATGTGCCAGTAAAACGGTACAACATGAATTGTTTATTTTTGTATAAAATTGATTCTGTCATATATATTTTAATGTCCTTCCAGTACAATGAATAGCATCTAATTGCAGTAAAATAACAATTATCATTATATTGGCTTCTTTATACTTTATATGCTCTAGCCTAAGTTCAACCTAACTTCTTTCCTATCCCTATGTATCTAATGTGTATTGTTCCTCTGTATTATGAAAAAACTTCTTGTGTCAAAATTATTTAAGATTTTATTTACTATTTTTAGGATCATTAAACTTGAAACATAGATTATATATTTTTTAAGATACTTAACTAATTAATAGGGTGACAATTATAACGATCTTTATTTTATTCACTGTTGTCACACAAAGGTTTAGCTAGCAGTATGAGTAGCAGTTTTTTGACAGTTCTTTAAGATCACATGTTGGCGCTGAGATAGATGATTAAATGTGGCGGGAATGGTTAGGTGAGGAGAGGTGAGGAGTGGTGAGGAATGGTGAGGAGACAGAGTCTACAACTTCCCCGACCGACATATGTCACAACGCTCTTTGTGGTTTACTACAGTCCCTTTCCGTCCTGAACTTGTAAATGGAATAATTGGTTCTGAGCACACATTTTCCAATATACTCTATGTATTTCACTCGTTTTTCTAATCCTGCACAGACACCGTTTGCAGAAATACATCTTATAATTTAGTATCATTGGTCGATGCAATTACTCATCTCTAGGCTTAGTCATATATTTTGTTTGGTGCTGCACCACGCAAGGTATTTCAGTTATATATTTTATAACTTCATGTTAGAACTTCGTGCCCGTTATATACTGATCTCGGATGTTCCAAATGTTAAAGTTATGCTATGAATGATACGGTAGGATTTATACTAAACATAGTGTCGAGTTAATTAGTATAGTTCTAAATATAAAATAACGTCAAACACTATATACGAAATAAGCGATTTCAGATGTCACATTAAAATTAGTAAGAAAAAAGGAAAGAATCCTGTGTAGATGAACGAAAGTGAGAAATTGTGGGGAGAATGTAATACAATGGATGTGGTCTCAGAGATATAGTTGCGTGAATACTGGAAAGAACATTCCCATACAATGTCACTGAACAGAACCAAGAGCACTACACTGTCTTGTCACACGCATCAGTTGTGGTGTAAGACTGGAGAATTATTACTTTAAAATATCTTTATTTCCCGTTGTGTGGGCGTCTCAAACGAACAAAGTGTTTATTTCCAAGACGGATAAAAATTGGTTTTAAATTTTATGTAAAAGGTTTAACATACATTACTAAATGTATTATTTTTTGTTAAGAGAACACTTTAAACCCTATTCCTTGCATCGTTAGTAAATACACATCCCACAAAATTATGAATACATAAATCCTAAACTATAAATAAAGTTAATTTATATTTTATAGCTATATTTGAACAAAACACTACAAACAAACATTCAAAACTTTCGCTCACCTATCTGTGAAACAACAATGTGAAATATGGATAATTCGTGTGTACGATTATGTGATGAAACAAACCAAGGAAAGTACACGCTTTGTTTTTATACAAAAAGTAATTTCACACAATTTAGAAAAAAGAGTTCAACAAATGTTAGTAGTATTATATAAACAAGTAGACTGTCAAATTGAATAAAGAGTTCCAGTGCACGCATTACTCAAAGCTATTATGACAATCATAATTATTGCAGCTGCAGTCCGTTTGGTATTAATTTAAACAACACTTTAACTTTGTATTGTGCTTGTTTTTATTCTAAATGTTTGTATGTAAAATGGATATTATTATAAAAATTTAATACACTTTCACTACAGTTACATTTAAGTCGGTTTATATGTATTGGTAGGATTATTGTTTTTTACGAACCAAAAATAGATCAACTCGGAATATCAACGTCTTGTGTCTCTCAAAGAATTGTTTGCTGCTGAATTTATATGCGATAACTCTAACCGAGGGCTAACTGACAAAACAGTTTTCACCACGGACAAGCTAAGCGTTAGTTGCTGAACTTCCATCTGTTTTCCTAACAATATTTCACTAATTAAAATATATTTAAACTATACTAATATTAAATATTGTTAGCACAAGTGTGTTTTGTTTACATTTATGATATAAAGTTATGAAATTCTTTTCATATATTGTATTATTTAAAAGTTTCTTAAAATTGTTCTAAAAGACAAATTATTGTATATAATAAGTAGTAATACTTTTATATCAAAACATGTTAATATAAATTTATGAACTTAAACTAAAAATTAAAGGTCCTCGGTATATGGAAAGATGGAATTTCTATGTTCTAAAATATGGAAGTGCTTTATTGTCCTTGCTATGTTGAATAATGAAATTTAGTCCATTAACAAGCAAATTCAGGTCGATACCCTACATCAATTTGAAAGATCGTTTTTGAACATTTTTGTTACTACACACTGCGTAACGCTATTGTTCAAATTTGAAGTTATGGTTTCCAAAGTAAATGTTTTATTAAAGATGGTACCATTTGAAAAATTGATTATATTGAGTAAAGTTTATATTACAGATTTATATATTGAAATCTGTACTTATTATAATTTAATGTACTTTAAAATAAATGTATGTATGTAGGTAGGCATTTGCCATTGACGATAGTTAAAATAATTTGAGAAATTTACAAATAAGTAAGGTGGAGCAGGTAGCAAGAAATATGACTTCTAACTCAACTTGTTCATTGCACAATCTTTAAACCTTCTTGGTGGTTAGTTACAAGATGTGACAATCCCTATAGGAAATGAAGAAATAGTTTAAAAATAAATGAACAGTATCAAATTTGCAGAGGGATAACTCTTAATATTTGTTTATATGGAGCAATTAAAATTACTTAGAATAAAGCTTTGTCATCGTATACATTAGCTAGTTGTCTATATATTTATTTATTACCAGAGAAAATGATTTAAAAAATACATTTACTTAAATTAAAATAATTATTTGACACTGATTTAATATTATCAACACACACACAAACACACACACACACACAATTTTTACAGTTGGTAATACCTTTTTTTATAAGTACTTCTAAACGTACTTTCCTACCTGGATCCAAGTTTATTTAACCGTTTCGTTATCGATTGCGGCGATGATTAATTTTTTAAAAAAGCCTAAGGCCAAAATGAAAATATCGTTTATTACGGACAACATCCCTGAATAAAGATTTCATACATTTGTATAGGTTATTTTACCACATGCTTAATACATAAGTCTATAATTGGTTGTACGTTAAATATTTTTTATAATATATTTGTAGTTTTATTTTTTGTATTTGTGTACTACATATTAAGATGAATGTTTAGTTATTGGTTGCTTTTTAATTTATTGGTTGTATACGTGTCTTGTTGGTTATTGTTTCATTGTTAGTTATATTATATTGTTATACATTTTCATAGTTTATATTGTTATAAATTCTCATAGTTTATATCGTTGTACATTCTCAGTTTATATAATAGTTATTTATTGTAGTGTCATACATGTCTATGGGTATGCAAATGCGTATGATTCATGTGTATGTATGCGGTTGTGTTGTGTTAAATCAGGTTGAATATATTTTTTTTGTTTGCTCTTGTTTTAGTAGCGAAATGTAATCATTGAGGAATTGTAAAACAGAGAAAACGTGTTGTTTACAATATAGACAGGCCATATTTATATTAATAAAAATATCATAGCAAGAAAATACAGCAAGTCAGCACTAAATGGACATACAATTATTTAGTTTTGGTTCCCGCACGCACCTTGCAGGGTGCACTGGGACAATGAATTGTGACCTTACATTATAATGAATAAAGAGTTTGTGAACTGTGAACTCATACACACACACACACACCCACACCCACACACACACACACACCCACAAACCCACACACACACACACACACACACACACACACACACACACACACACACACACACACAAGATTAAAATACACCACACCATGTGTTGCGTAACACGCTTCGCTTGGGTTAGAGACAAAATTTCAGATCTATAAAATCATTTAATATCGAGTTCTCCTCCTGCATATAATCATATAGTAAATAAAGTGAAAAAATTACGATTAACCAAATTTCATGGTTGGACATGTACTATCATAGAACACATTATTGCCTATGGAAAAAGAAGTGTCAATTTAAAGTCTACTTATAAAATTTCTTTCGCTTTATTTTGCCGTATGATACATTTAAATATTTGTTCAATAAGCTAGGTTCCATGGCATTGCTCAAATTATAAAAGTTCTGGTGGACTAGGGCAGGTACCAAAACACAAGAGTGCGCTGATATTAAACCTTGTCAGTGGCTTTTAAGTTTGACTTTCTCTCTATTATGTTTTCTTTCCGCTCTATAATTAAAACTGTCATATGTTCAAACCTCGTATGTTTGCAGTCAGTTTGTTTAAAAATGTATTTCTTCTATTATTTTCCCGTTGTCATAATGGTTACGTAAGAAAAAATTTGATATTCATATGATATCTTCCTCGACATATCCTACATTTCAAGTTTTATTCATCGAATTGGTTTTCATATTAGTGTTTAAATAACAAAAGTCTACTTACCAAGTCACTATAAAGTGCTTAGACTACGTGTGTTAATCATTCACGTAATTGAATAATTTATTGAGTTTTTTTAATAATTTATTTATTCTGATAATTTTTAGTTGCCCATGGAGTGACAAAAATCATCATTAAACTCGGCTTTGTCCATATAGAAGTGATGCTTCATGGAAAATTCAAAGTCTATAGATGATTTATTTTTGAGATAATGTGCAAACAGACAGACAGAAATATAATTGTTCCAGCCACTCGAGTAATAAACTTACTAAAGCTCAGCTAATAAGTACAAAATAAAATGTGAACATTGTTTTTTCTCCTTTTACCACCTGCAGTCATACCCAAACATTATGGAGCATCTCACTAAGCTGTATGTGTAAAACGTTATTAAACTCATCATTTTTCGACTCAATTGCAAGTATAACTTATCCACTCACAATGTGATTGACACAAATGAAACAAACGACCGTTTAAAGCGGAGTGGTTCCCAATTATTGACTCGTCACTCCGATACACAATACACGGTATTGTTCTGGTAACTATCGACATTTGTGGGTGTACTTCTCACCACACCTTACGTCATCTTTGGGTTCAACTATGAAATATGTAATAGTATAGTCATTAAGATGAGCAAGATATTTAACACAAAAATGTTTAATCTTAAATATTTTAATAAAAAGCTGGGGTATATTTGAGTTGCCCAATATGAAAAATAATTATGCATAAAAATATTAAGAGATTTAAGTTCAATTGATACCCTTATCCTTTTTTAACATGTATTCGTTGAATAAATTAAAATTAAGCTAAATACATTTAAAAATAAAAAATTAGTAATTGTGACAGTGTGGTGTGAGACGGAATATGTCTCAGAGGGTTTCAGGTTCAAAACCAGTCCTATTCTTTGACATATTTTCATTCTCTTAGGACAGGATATTCTGGATGGGTAAAGATTGGGGTAGGGACCTTCTCTTGTACTAATATCTTTGAGGAAGAATTTAGGGCATTAATTTCAGTCATGTCACCTGGGAAGAATAAGAGGCCAACTCTGTACCAACCTCTCCAGCCAAAGCAGGCAGGAGGTGGCACGCCCTTATACCCCCCTTAACACTTACGGAGCTCCATCAACTGTCAACCTCCGCAGTAGACTAGCCTATTGATCTACTCTTGCACCTAAATATCTCGTCATTTTTGGTTCCCAGATTTAAGTGTCACATTGATTTTTCCTGCGCCCAGTGTAGGTTCAACTGGAAGGTATAAACCGGCCAGAAAGTGAACCCTCCTGGGAAATCATTTAACATATACAAATTAAGTTTATATGCCATAAACAAAAATCTTCCAACTAAAAACACAGTTAATTACCTCAATAACGGAATGTTTAGTTTTTTAGTGTGTTTTATATTTTCATGTCAGTATGTTTTCATGATTTTAATATTTTATTCTCTATAACATTTTACCAATAAACCGCACATGTTAGTTGGCTGAACATTTCCGAACTTCTATCCGTCTACCCACACGGGATCTCGAGAACAAACAAACCAAACGGAAGTGTCCTTGGAGAATTTAATGTTGTTATCGTTGACGTTTTCGCTATCAAGAACATTTATATTAATTTCTGGCATTTTATTCGTGTTACATTGTTGCATACATACATAAATAAAGATAGATGGCTTGGAATATGAGGCCAAAAATTCCATTTACTCCAAAATGTGTCCAAAAATATAAGCATAATTCATTATAGGGACGTCTAAATTGGTCAGTGTAAAGTTAATTTTTTTATTGGTAGATTTTTAGTTAAACTTATTACTTTAATATAATGAAAACTTTCCTTTCCCTCCTATCCGTTCATACCATGTATCTCGAAAGCAAACTAGCCTCTAGACTTAAAATTTTGTATCAGGCTTTACTTCAATATAGGCAACACCTGATTCTATGGTAGCATGGTGGCAACGATAAATCGTAGAATGAATAAACTTGTAAACAAACTGAGCATTATCATAACATAAGTGGTACTTAAACATGAGAAACGCCTTGATGATTGATGTTGTTATTGATGATATGAATATCCTGGTCCCAACTTAAACCGGATGATATTACTATAGTAACTGGTAACAGTTATCCTCCATCCTGTACCTGGCTTCCGGAAGAATACATTACATAATTTAATTTGAAATATGAATAACTATTGATTATTATAGTATTCTATAATTATTAATGAGTAACTTCCGATATCATAATAAAGTTAAAAATAACATGACGCTATTGGTGATTCAGAAGGGGGGATTTTTGTATTGGATTTAATTAATGACCTTAGATTGGATGGATGTAGAACACTCAAATTATGACTAAAACACTAGCGGAATATATAACCACAATTTACGTATTAGATTCAATGTATAAGAATAATGAAATAACGTAAAAAAAAGATATTTTTATATGTTAGCCCTAAATTTTTATGTAATGTAATCTTACGTTTCTTCACAAATCCATTATTTATTTACATAAAAATAATGTTTACCAAAAATTTAAAATAAAAGTAGATAAAAATTAGAATTAACCTAAATTAGATTTACTTACAAATTCCATATCACCATCTAAATCCATTTATTGCATGATCAGGTAAAGGCATACGCCAAAAGGTATGTACCTGTAGTCAACCTACATATACCTGTATAGGTTTCATTGTGCTTTTCTTCGACTACTGTGACGTAATAATTTTTATTTATAACTTTTGCAGTATATTTTTACCTAATTTAAGAACAATTCCTTGCAGAGCATTATATTGCAGTTGTAATATATATTTTTGTTTGTACTTAATAATTCAATTAGCGTAAAAGTTTTATTTCAGTTAAGGCTGAAGGGAGAGTTTTAGAGAGGAAAGGATGAGTTGTTGCTTGAGGCTCTCCCTTCTTTGATATTTATCCTTTCTCTTAACATTTAATTGATAACCGCCTTATAGCTTACTCCTCAGGCAATGCTAAAAGTCTCTGTAAAAGCCTAAAAGAGAACCATTATTTAAAATTTGTGTTTACAACTAGCAGTTGCCCTCTTCTTTAGACGTAATTTGGAGCTGAAAATCAGGGGCATTATAACAATTATTTAAAAATTAGGTACCTTGTAAACAGTCCAGATATAAGTAACAGTCACAGGAATATATTCAAATCTCTCGATCCATTTTAGATTTAAATTTTAATAATACTGTTAGCGGACTCTGAAGTCGGTTTTTACTAGTGAAATAACTAAAAGTTCTCTCCAACACTCCGTTATATTTTATTAAATAGCTCCGGTAATTTTGGTAACAATTGAAATATTATAGAATAGTGTGGATGAATCTTAAAATTAAGGCCTTAGCGTTTCATTGAACATACTTGAAATAAATGAAACTATTTAGTAAATTATTGGGCCCAGTATAGTTTAGAACGGAATCAAGCATATTTTCGGACAGCGTTTACACTTAACAGCTTCAGATGTCTAGCAATTTGCTTATGGGTATGTTAGGCTTTAGACGTGTATGAGCTAAATTTATAATAACAGTTAAATATTAAATTTGTCTTATATGTCTTGCAATATCTACATTACAGTACTTACCAAGCATTGCATACTTATTACTTGCTAAAAAGTTCAGTTAAAATTTTAATTTTGCTGAAAATTAAAATATATTGAAATAAAAAATTTTTAATTTCAAGTTTATTCTTTGCTTTCAAGACTGTAAATGTCAACAGATTTATAATAGTGTATGTTATTAGTGTATGTATTATTTTAACCTAGTTTGTAATATTTTGTATTAGGTCAGTTCTTTACCTGAAGAAGAGATCAGATTGCAGATCTCGAAACGTAGTGTTACTGATTTGTTGTTTCACTGAACGATGGCAAATGTCCGGAAAAATCCTGTTTCCTTCACAATCCTTTCATCGTAAAAAATAACTTTCAAACAAAGAAGTGTATGTATTGCGTTAAAATAATTAAAAATATTAATTAAATTAGGGAGATCCATTAGAATTGTTATGGTACGATGGATGTATCAGTAAACGAATGTTTTCTTTTCATTCATGGACTAAGCTTATGGAAAAGATAACAAAGATCACAGTACCCAGCACAACTTCACAGGAAGACACAGAAAGCGGAAGTGGAGAATACATGTGAAGAAAACTCAGTCGTTGTATACATCACATGAAGTATAGACAGTTTTTGAATTTGCAGATAGTACTACCAACACAACAGCAAAAATACTATAATTTAATATAATGCAGTAAGACTAGTGATTGTCTGTTACAAAATATGTCTATAACTATCATTAAAGGTAGTTCAGTTCCAAGTAGCAGGAGTCGCAGTACAAAATTCACTAACATATTAAAATAAATTCGATATAAAATCAAGAAGCCAAGAAAAATCAAGTGACAAAATCTAAAAAGAAAATTAGCGTTTGATTAATTTAGCCCCTAAATAAATCAAAGGAATCATTAAACACGCTCATGAATTATCTACTTAATTACATTAACATTACATAAATCTAAAAACCTTATTCCTTAATTGTTCATTACACAGTTCTTTATTGGGATAAATATTATAGCCACATTCAGTTCAGGGAAAACGAATTTTTCAACTTATTTATACACATATAGTAAAAGGAAAACCGCCGAATTTCCGTGTATTTCCGCAGGAAGCAGCAAATAACCGTATAAAAGTCGATACACGGGCTGAGTGAATATACAAGGTCGTGTTCCGTTATTGTGGCTTGGAGGCAGAATATAACAGTTGGTGAAATGACTCTGACATTAAATTGTTCGCTGGGGTAAAGTTTTTCTCTTAAAAGGTCCAAAGCAATGTTTATTGTAAAATAATATTATTTCGAACTATTGCACCACTGATAATTGTAAAATAGTATTAAGTAAAAATTTAACTTAAATTCTTTTACTCTGGGTTCAATATCCTTACACAAAAGGCTTTCTTTATGTTTTTTACACTTTTTTATCTTGCCAAAATGTAGCAGTCTTTGTTTACTGACTGGTTCACCAAACTTTTTTTATTTCTTTCCGTATTTACAGATTTTAATTCGTGTATAACTTGTCTATATAAATCCAAAATTGCCTATTGGGCAATTCCAAAGATAATTTTTTGACTACTAGACTTGACAACACATTATTTAAACTTTTTTTATTACTTCGGATATTTAACTTGGAAACAAAAAACCTCTAAAAGTATGAATGAGGGTAAAAATTGTAATTTTCGTCTTGAAGAAATTCAATTGGAAATCGCTAACAATCTGAAATGATTCTATTATTTGTTATTTGTAGTAATACAAAATACCTTAACCATTACCTTAGCGCAGGGATAAGGCTGCAGCGCTCTAATGGAGGAGTCACAGGTTCGATTCCTAGGGACGTCAATAAAGGTTTGTAAGTAAGTATGAACTGTGCGTATAAAATTATTTAGTATGATCAATTATAATGTCATCAACGAAGAAAGATCAATGAGAAAACAATGCTTTTCTGGAATTGTGTTTTGAAAAGCAACCAATCCGGCTCGAGAGTGTTTGCCGGTTGTTGTACATCGGACACGTACAAACAGCAAACAGATGATGTCATATCTGTAAACAGCGGTTTACCGGCGGTTGGCAGGTTACAAACAGTGTCCTAAATACACACAGTCCACCTGTCACCAGGGAGCCTGATACACGAGTTGATAACGACAACATTTTCTACTGCACTGTTGTGTACTTGAGCAACACTGATGATAATAGCACCTTTTCTGTTTCATTTATAATAAAATTTATAAAGTAACTGCAATATTCTATCATTAACTCATACATTGGAAACACAAGGCTTAATATTAGTAAAGCAAGAGTAATATAGGTATATAACACGTTTAATACCGTAATCTTACAGAATAATATTGTTGGTGAACGTCAGGTTATCAGATATTGATTGATTGAGCCGTTCGGTTCATAAAATGTTAAAATGTTATATTATAACCAGGGCAGTTTAGTAAATAATAATTCTGCATACTATCGCATTTTAGCTTATTGTTAAATTATAAATACCTCTTTATGTATAAAATACTTTTACTCACTTAGCCTCCAGTCACTCACTCATCACTAATTCTACAACTTCCCGGTATCCCAGAAAGTTGTAATTTAGCACAGATATACCTCATGACCTAAATAGAAAAACTAAAGAATTATTATGAAGACCAAACACAATAGGGTTTGAAATGGGGCTGGAAGCAGCGACCAAGGAATATCTTAACTGGCAATCCCTACACATATCCTACCTCAGAGCTGAAGGCGATCCACACCCACGCATATGTATGTCCCTTGGGCTGAATATACGACTGCTGCCAGCACGATAATTTGGATTCGCCAGGTTTCATTAACACCATCAGAACACACTGTTAGATTTGAGATACAATTCTTATATGTTGTACTATTAAACATACCACTATCCCCTGAGTTTTGGTAAAAAATGAATAGTTTTTTATGTTTCGTTAGGATAATGTAAAACAATATAAAATTATGTTTTAATTTCAATGTTCGACATTTTCTGTTTAGATGTATTGGCGATGAAGTTTACCACGATAAACCATAAAAGACAATTTTTATAATTTTTTATGGTCATCGGTTTGTTCAGAATCGAGGTGGAAAAAAGCTGCAATACACGTCACGGAGCCCGCGGCACAGGCGGGTTTACGTTGCGAGCTGAACCGTTGGACTGAAACCTCGGTCTTTAAATTTATTCGGAATGAAATCCCGCAGATACATTTTGAAGTTTTCCACTCTAAACAATAATAGTAACATTGATGTATAACTAAACAATAATAATTAGTGTACTTTAATACTAAAGTTTGATACCAATAATAATGAAGTCAAACAATTTTTAAAAAGACTGTAAGACACACTATTAATAACTGTTTACAACTGTAATAGGCATTTTTTCAACTTTTAAATTTAAAAACTACATACATTAGTAAATAAAAGTTTTTTCGCTGTTTTAGATACCTGTAAGATGTAAACAATTACTAATTAACAGGAACTTCATTTTTAACATAACATTTTTCTAAGTACTATCTTTCTTACTTAGGCATAATATAATGTCACTCAAACTTAACTTAAATTACTTTAAAAGAGTTAATCCATTCCTTTGTTTTTTAGTATAAAACTAACCGCTAACACTCAAAAGCGAATAATAACTGAGCCAAGTCTTGGATTAATCAGTCTCAAGTACGAGGAAACTTAATCTAGTTGAAATAGAGTTCTGTTACTAGCACTTTGAGTGTAACTGTTTCAGGGAACGAACTACTTCTTTTTTAATCGTGTTTCCTAATAAGGAAAATTAATTTAAAACGTTGTTTCCTCTATAAGAATAAAAATAAATTATTGAGTTAAATGTTACATTTTCTAGAATTATAAATTAATGTTTTTTTTAAGATTGCATGCACAGCAAAAAATTAGAGTATTGCCGTTTATATTAGTCAAAATTAAATTTAACCTACATTTCAAACGAAATAATATTGCATATTTGTCGTAATTGCCCTATTTACATCTGAAAAAGATTTTCATTAAATCAATTAACATAAATATTAAGAACATTTTACTTCGATGTGGTAAACAATGACGTAACGACATACAAATCTATATTTAAATTCTAAATGTTCTTAGGTCTTAAGGAATAAGTAATCATTATTTATCTATCTTCATGTGTACCCATGTAAATGAAAAAATTAAATTGGTAAAACAATGCTCCAGCAGAAAAACTATGTCATTTTAGATAAAAATATTTAATTTCATTATATTGATCATCTACCAAACTCTGATTTTTACACCACAATTAAGATATAATTATTAATATTTCTTAAACATATGAAGAATCTAAAAATAAAAATTGAGTTAAAAAAAATAAAAGTTCAGTATTTTCACAATGTTATTGAAATGTATCAGACATTTCAGAATACAAACACACTATAAGATAGCAATTACATGATGTATCATTCTAAAGGGGTGAAAGTAAAGACTAGAAATTACTCAAGATAAGACATATCAAACTTGACGAGCGACTCCATCAACTAAAGTTCTTGTATTCCGAGCATCTCCAGCCTTCAAAGTATTTCAGGAAGAATTTAAACTTCCTTATTTAACTTTTAGAACCCGGTTAATTAACGAAACGAGAGTCAACTTTGTCACAGTATTCATAATTGATCGTCTTCAATATTAGCTCATCGTATTGTAGTGTGACACTTTTATTTCACTAGCAATAAAAATAATTTTAATGGTCTTTGTAAAATGCAGTGTTTCAAATCTATTCATCAGTTTTAGAGTAATAAGTCAACTTATAATAACTTATAATTTTAATCCATATCAAACAGCATATAACCCTTGCAGTGCTCCTTAACGATATATCGTTGTCCGGTATATTTTTATAACTGTGCTGTTTATTAATATATTTTAACGATTTTTCTGCATATGAAGGTTACATAAAATAAATTTGTCTCAATATAATAAAGATAAATATCTATATCAGACAGTGTACGAGTACATGGGTACATTTTCATATTCATTTTGAGTATAAAGAAATTTATTTAAGATTTTCAAGGTTTGTAAAATTCTGAAGTAAAAACGAACTAATTTCGCCATTGATTTGCACACTTAGTGGTATGTTTTCATTGTTTTTGTGTCTATCACAAGATCATTTAAACAGGCCTACCTTAAAAAACTGTATCTTTCAATCCTGCGTGGCATTTCATTATTGAATGTAGACCTGAAGATCTAACGTGGAAATCAATGGTTCCAGCTCTGGTTATTGGGTTATCGATTATCAAATTAATCTGAGAAGCTAGCCGCTCAGCTACTAGAACGGCTGCCAGTTTTTTATTTTATTAAGAATGTTTGTGTTACAAAAGTGATATTCGATTTTTAATTTTCTGCCTAGAACTTTCGACACATAAGACAGTGATTTTCATGTAAATATTTTAGTATTAACACCTTGTCTTGCAATGATTCGTATTTACACTGATACTATTTACAACTAACGGGGACTCTTCTTTATCAATACATAACTTATTTCACTTCATTTATTCTTGGCACATATTTTACTCATACATTTTCCACACACATAACCTGAAGTAATGTGCCAGACTGTTTCCAGATTAGAATCCTGAAGTATAGATAAGTGTTTTGGTGGATAGTTCACGCCTTTTTTGAACTGCGAATGAAGAAGGAATACTATTGTATGCGATTGAAGTATATTAAGTTTATCATTTTTATGAGGGAAGATGAAAGTTATATGTACGTTTTAAACTGAGTTTAGTAAGGTATTTCGGCTAAAACACGTATTACATTATTACCATTCCTACATTTTTAGACTAAATATTATCTAATAGTTACAAATAGCTCCATTGAGAAGATAATTATAACAGTTACAAGGATAGTCCGGAATTTTATTTCTCACGTTGTCTTCTTTTTATCAAGACTCCATATTTTTGATAAGAGACACATATGGTTGAATACAAGATTTAATAACAGTCATTTTTTCACATGGCGGCGTAAGACGCCCAATATGACTTTATATCATTAAGTACACAGGAGTTTTCTGAACTAAGTATCGAAAGGAGAAGGTGATAAATTATTTAAATCTGAATTCATTATAAAATATCCTCTTTATATTGTTTAAAAGTCTTGGGTAATTTGTGATCAAAGGCAAAGCCTTGTTAAACATACCTACGAGCGTTCAAAGTTTTCGTTATTTCCTTCTTACTCGTTACCACGTCTATCACAATCTTAGAGTTTCCTTTGTGCTAAGATATAATATTTTGAATATACCAGTCCTATGATACAACCTTATGGGTTTTATGATAATATTTATCTTTAGATCGAAAAAGGTCAACCGGTTTTTCATTATTGTGGAAACAGTTTTTATCCTACGGTAGAATATATTTTTACTCTAACGATTTTACCATAGAAAAATCGATTGACATTAAGTGTTTTTCCTCGTTCATAGAGATTAATTTAAGTAATAATTGCAAGTTTCATGTTAATCGTAATTTAGAACGTTTATACCGTGCTAAAAAACTAAAACTTTATGGAGTTTTATGAGAATTATATTAGTAATATCTGGATTGATAATGAAAACATAACTTTTGTGGAATATGTTATACAGACATGCTCAAAAAGCAAGGAATCTTCAACTACGTGTCTGCAGTTCTGAGAATAACAAATTCCTTATCCAAGAAATCAAAAGTTTTACCAAAGTCAGAGTGCCCGTACAACAAATTATCAAGACGATTAAATATGTGAAGCCAGGGAATATAAAATATTTCTTTTAGTAATACATTTACTCAAATACGAGTTTCAATGAGATGGGGTCGCAATACCTAGGAAATCCATTTTCCTATGAACGAGACAGAACATTTGGACTCCAATGTGGATTGGTTTGTTTACAAATTTTAAATTAATTGACAAACACAAAGTTCAGTGGAAAAACATTTGTGTGACATTCTGTTCTCTAATCCCCCAAAACTCTGTATGTTTGTGAAAGTTTTACTAATTCTATTAAACGCGAGCATGCAGTAATATTATTACATTCATTTGGTATGGTAATGGCAAGGTAAACACACAAATGGTAAACACGTAAATGTCCGTCAGATCCCATTATTTTGTAAAGCCTTTTGGTTAACTGTACATTTTGTTTGGCATTAATAAATAAAGTTACGGGTATTGAGTTGATCGAAAGTGAATATTTTATGTTAACTAGAATAAAAAACATGTGTTTTTAGTGTGTGTGTGTGTGTGTGTCGACTGTCCCACTCAGCTGCGGTAATGTGGAAATGGCTACCGAAAATTTAAACAGAAACCAGTGAAAATCGCCGTATTCCTGCATCATTGACATTGTTGGACACTTACGAAAAATATGGTGACTCGCTGCACTATCGAATCATTACAAGGGTAAAACACGTCAATGATGATGACGTGGAACTGCGGAAGGGATACCTGATTGTCTCCGGCGGCAGAATTTTATAAACGCTGGAATTTAAAAACCAGCAAACCGCTTCGATAATTGCCTATCTTTGTTTGGTGACTATGTTGAAAATAATATTTTAGTTTCGCTTTTAAATGTATGAAATAAAATCTGTTCTTGTACATTGTTTTTGGTTTAGGTATATCGTAATCTACTTTCTGGGTAGCCCATGTAACGCAGGACCGCTATACGCGTTAACACGTCTATAGCTTTTAAGGGGTAAATTAAATCCTGGGAGCAGTAATTCAAGACAGGTAGACTGCTACACCATGCAGCGATGGTAGGAGCGGCCCAGGTTTCAATTTATAATTATGTAAGTTAAACATTGCTTTAATAGGCAGTAATTAAGTTGTAACCATTATCTCTTTGTACGAACACAAGCTATGTTTATATTACTTTACGTAATTAAAATTTTATTCTACAAACTAAATAAAAGCTATTTTTAACAGATTTCTATGTGGAATTTAATTTAAAACGAATCAGCTGACATTAATTTCGTTTGTGAAATAGAGAATAGCTGTATGAATAATACTTGTGTTTAGTAATCAATTTGTTTTAACTAAGCAAATTGATTTTCAAAAATTTACTTTTGGCTTCGGAGGACAGTCGGACGTCAACTGTAACTTATACTATATTGTTACTATATATCATCGTTTCAACAGTTATTACAATAAACGTTTTATAAAACAATGTAAATATATAATTTTTGACTTTTATATAGGGATGTTTAATTAATAATATATATTGGAAGATACAATAGGTTCATCACTTAGACGATGTGAGACAGGTCTAGCAATGAAGCTATAGTTACGTCTATAACAGCTAATGTGGGACTAGGTCGACAGACACAGTTATCAGTTCACATTAACGTTCGCCCACAGGGGTTCAGATGTGCCAATGTCGGTATACAGTATACAGTGTAACTATGTATGGCATGTAATACACACCGATATGATATAACCTGTCAAGCCATTGTATGTAGTTGCCAACTGCCAAACGATGCAGTCTGGTTGGCAAGAGCTCGGTTTATAGCTTTATTTTCTTAAATGACACATCTTACTTTCAAGACGAAAAAAGTCAACATATTTACATGGCGACTACAAACTATGCTATTCTTTTTTAGGGATTTTTATTTTGGATCAAGATAAACAAAAAATATTATATGAGCATTGTCAGAAATGCTTATTTCAGTACTTCTCTGCCTGTACGTGTTGTAGTTGGTATATCATTTCAAACAACAAAGATAAAAATACGCATTTGACAAAGATATTTGTCTTGTAGTCTCGAATCAAGAGAAAAATTATGATTAGATTCATTGAAGTTATTGTTATCATATCATTTAAATATTTATAAAGATTGTTTAGTAATCTTGGAATTCCGGCAAACTATTTGAGAAGAATTATAATAAAACTTGTACATTTAGTTCTTAAGCAGCCTTTTAATTAGATTTTTTACTTATACCCCGTGGACACAAATCAAAATTAACAAATTATAAATAAAAATGCCTCTTCATACAATAATTTTATTATTTCCAGAAATTAATTGTGTTAACGTTGTCATAAAGCGGTATGAATCAGAACACCTAGATGGCTTTTAATTTTGCAATGATTTATGTTTATAATTAGTGCTTGTTTTTTCAGTTTTTTGCCATTAAATAATCTAAATGCTGGAAATAGGACGAATACAGTCTATGTGACCTAACCTGTCTCCTGAACCCTCTGCTACCTGGGACTGCCCTGGGTCATTTCCCGGAACTCTCAGCCTCCCCCATCTGACTCGCCCACTAGCTTCTCCACAGAATAAAAGAATTATAAAAATTCTAAATTACAAAGTTTAATATAAAATAGTATAAATACTTTTAAATAAATATTTTTCATGAAATATTGCAGTTGCGGCAACTCTTTCGGACACCTTTTTAACTAATAACGATCCTTTATTTTCATGTTCTAAGTAATGAAAAAAATATGTAGTAATCATCCTTATTTGCAATTTGTATTCTGACCCAAGATGCTAATCCCTTGATGGTGGAATATTTGGAAATAGAAATATACACAAAAACTAAGAATTGTAAACAATATCAACACTAGCGGGAATAATAATGCGCTACTAAGATTTACACTATGTTAGTGGGGCTAATACTCACTTTCAACTAAATACCTCTCTCACCCCTAGAAACTCATAACTGTTGTTGGAAGCATGTTCACCACTCTGAGCCGGACTTCCGCTACAGAAGTCCATCGTTCGAAGTGGCGGTGTTGTTATAACACGAAGCACAAGAGTCTCCAGTGAAAGTCGTTACATGAAAACCATGCCACTAATAAACTACATTGAAAAATTAGTGTTATATAGAATACTATTACAAATTTTAATGTAATTTTATTGTCATAACGCTCTACCAAAATAACTTTATTGTTACAAATTTTAAACAACTAGCTCTCTATCCTTTTTTTAAATTTTACCTTGTTTAGTATATTTTATCTTATTTTTTATGTACTTTTAAGATATTTGATCAATTTTAGAAAACTATGAATCGGGTAAGACAATTTGATATCTAGGGGGGGGGGGTATCTAATAAATGAATCATTAAGGAAACAGCTTTAGGCGGCTGAGAGTGTAAAAAATTGCCCGGCTTATTTCTGAGTAGCCAAGGTGCAGGAGACGGCATCATAGATTAAGAATATACGTTTTTTTATAACTGACATATTAACTTTATATGTACGTTTTAAACAGAGTTTAGCAAGGAATTTTGGCTAAAACACGTATTAAATTATTACGATTCCCACATTTATAGGCTAAATATTACTCGGTAGTTACAAATCGCTCTATTGAGAAGATCATTATAACAGTTACAAGGAGAGCCTGGAATTTTATTTCTCACGTTGTCTTCTTTTTCTCAAGACTCCATATTTTTCATAAGAGACACATATAGTTGAATACAAGCTTTAATAACAGTTATAATTTTACATGGCGGCGTAAGACGCCCAATATGACTTTATATCATTAAGTACACAGGAGTTTTCAGAACTAAGTATCGAAAGGAGGAGGTGATAAATTATTTCAATCTGAATTCATTGTAAAATACCCTCTTTATATTGTTTAAAAGTCTTGGGTACTTTGTGATCAAAGCCTTGTTAAATATACCTGTAAGCGTTCAAAGTTTTCGTGATTTCGTCCTTACTCGTTACCACGTCTATCACAATCTTAGAGTTTCCTTTGAGGTATGATAATATTTTGAATATACCATTCCTATTATACATCCTTGACTACATAATTTTGATCTGTATATAAAAACTGTCAACTTTTCATTGATGTGGAAACTGATTTTATTATATTGCGGAATATATTTTTTCACTGATATATTTTACCATAAAAGAAATTGACCGACAGCAAGTACTTTGCCTCGTTCACAGAGTTGAGTTGAAATAATCATTGTAAGTTTCATGTTAATCCTAAATTGGCCTATTTATACCGATTTTAATTTTAAAATACTAAACATTTTTAAAATTTTTATGATAATTATATTATTAATAACTGGATTTATAATGAGAAAATAACTTTTGTATAATAAAATGTACAGGGTCATCGAAAAATAATGCCTAGATTTTAAATAATTGTCATAAAAAACGATTAAAGGTTGTAGTCTTAAAATGTGCGGAAAGAAATACATTTTTTTCATACCTTAGTATGTTTCAATGTGAGCACCGTTCGTTGCCCTGCAGATATCAAGTCTGTAGTCAACTTCCTGCCACGTGCGTCCAATCATATCTGGCGTAACAGTTAAGATTGCGGAAGAAATTCGCTCCCGAAGATGGTCCAAATCCCGAATCTTTTCTGCGTAAACTATATTTTTTATATACCCCCAGAAAAAAGAAATCCAAAGGGGTAAGATTAGGACTTCTAGGAGGCTATGAAATGGGGGCTGCTCTAACAATCCAACCGTTTGGGAAGCGTGCGTTTAGTGCAGCGCGTACCTCGCGATGGTAGTGAGGTGGAGCCCCATCTTGCATAATAATGATTCGCTGTCCAGTCTGTTGTTCGATATCGTCTAATTGGGGGAACACAAACAGTTCAAGCATGTCCAGGTAAACTAGGCCTGTAATGGTTTTTTCTACAAAAAAGAAAGGTCCAATAACTTTGTCATGAAATAACGCGCACCACACATTGAGTTTGGGAGAATCACGCACTCAAGGAATACTCGTGGATTTCGTTTGGCTGTTGCGATCCCCATACACGGCAATTGTGACGATTTACACATCCATTTATGTGAAACGTAGCTTCATCACTAAACAACACTCTCTGTAGAAAATTTGGATTATCATCAATTTCATTTAACATAAAACTTGCAAATTCAGTTCGTTTAGGGCGGTCGGTAGGTTTTATTTGCTGTTTTATCTGAATTTTATACGCATGAAGTCTTAACCGTTTGTGCAGTACATTTTGTATTGTTGTTTTTGGAATGTTTAGTTGAAGACTTCGTCGAGCAATGGATTTTTGTGGGCTCCTAACACAAGATTGCCGGATATGCTCAACATTCTCTTCTAATGTTCTTGGTCGGCCTGGTCTAGATTTTTTGCCGACGGTCCCTGTTTCCCTAAACTGGTTAAACCATCGAACGATAGATTTGTTATCAGGTGCTGTTTGACCCGGATATGTTCTCCGAAAGAGCCGCTGTACACTGACAATTGACTTTGACTCCGCGTACCAAATCACGCACTGTGCTTTTTGTTGCACAGTCAACATCGTACTGAGCGGCGGCAAGTCTGTGGCCGGCTGACCTTGACGATTGCGCAGCTTGTCTGCGCATCACAAAGACAGGGAAACACAATCAGACGAACTAAAAACCAAACTTGCGTTCACCAGTTGTCGTCCATTGAAAGAATTACTCATTTAACATGAAAGGTTTTGATGTTATAATTTTATTAAATCTAGGCATTATTTTTCGATGACACTGTATTATACAAAAGTTATTTTTTCATTATAAACCTAGTTATTAATATCCATACATGCTCAAATATCAAGCAATATTCAACTGCGTGTCTGTAGTTCTGAGAATAGCAAATTCCTTATCCAGGAAATCAACAGTTTTAGTAGTGAAAGTTCAGGTGTCCGTAAAAGTAATAACCAAGAAGCTTACACATGTTAGGCCTAGGAATATCAAACATTTCTTTTAATAATAAATTTACTCTAATACGAGTTTAAAAGAGATGGTGTTCAGATAGATAGGAACTTTAGGGTCTTAAGAACAAGGTAGAAATAAAGCACACCACGTTTTCCGTAACAGGCTTCGCTAAAGTTTAAAGGAAAAAATGTCAGTATATAGTTTAATTATTAGAACGACAGATAGAACGGCAGAAAATCGTACGACAAGAGTTTTTTTCTACCCCGCGCAAACACAAGAGAAATTGTGTAAGACTCGTGAGTGATTCTATGATTGGACAAACACTTTCATAGAACTTACTCTTGTCTATGTTGAAATGAAGTTTCATGGAAACTTTGAATGTATAAAGAAATCTTTCTCAAGTTATCTTTCCACACGATAATTTTAGAAATAAATCGTTATTACGAATCAGTGTTTAACTAAAAAAATTCTAAAAAACCAAGTCACTATAAAATTATGTAAGTGTGAGGGCAATTAGTCTTGTATTGGCGTGTCAAATGCTAGACTCTCTTATCGTGGTATTGAGTTTGTTTTTAAATTTATTTACTGTTCCATTTCTAGTTCAAAATGTAAAAATGTTCGATATCGCTCAGTCAAATCTCCTGAAGTGACATGCGTGTTCATCGAATTAGTGCTCTTTATATATAAATAAAACTTCATGCATAATTTTAACTCTATAGGATAGTTATTTTTGGAGATATCATGCAGAGAGACATACAGATATACAGACAGTTAGTTAGAAATGAATTATTCCTAGTCCCACGATTGATCGTCAAAAGTCAGCCAATCAAGAACCACAGAAGAGCAATGTACCACAATACCTGAAGCCATAGCTCATAAGAATAAAAACATCTAATATACAGAAATACAGGAAAACTGAAAAAGCTTGTAAAAAAAAATAAAATCCTTAGATACATACAAAAACTAAATTTAAATGGCTTTAGAATCTTTTTCACATGCCCCGCCTACATACAGAGAGAGAGTAAACCACTTACAATAATTGGTTTATACTTACAAACATAATCATGACTTTTTTACGACAAAATTTGTTTATGAATTTTAATTGCCTGTATAAGGAAACAACATGAAGATACAACTAAATTGTGAATACTAAAGTATTTATTCAAATAGCAACTGTTTTTTCTAACTAAGTTTGAGCATGATACGTTTCCTACAGTATGTTTACTTTATTACTAAAAGAATGCTACTGGCCAGTTAATTTGTATCAACAACCAATCGAATAAACAAAATTGATCAATAAATCGATTTTAATGCGGTACTCTCACTCATTTTAAAAAAATAAATGGATTGCTTAACATAGTTACGTTAAGATATCTCCATAGCGTTAACTACATTACATTCTACGATCCTCAGAGACTATAGGCTAAATTCTGTTAATCGATATGTTAGAAGTTAGCATATTCTTTGCGTTATGTAAATTGACTTATATTTAAAAAATTTGAAAATCGTTGGTGACTATTTAATAACTTTCCCGTCACTTTTGAATGCTACAAACGGATGAAAAATGCATTTGAATTTTACTGACTTTTCACATTGTAAAGTGTTTAATTTATATTACTAGAATGTGGAATATTCTGTCTATATGTTCTTTATATTCTTATGCTTACTGTGCACTACGTTTTTCTCTTTTACTGTCAATTACTTATTACGTTTATAATGAAAAGCATACTCTCGCTCCTTGTTTGGAAAGTTTTAATTTCTCAATCGTTCAATCATTTTATTGTTTGTCTTTTTTATGACATTGTTTTGCACCCATAATGTAGTGCAATATTAATTAGCGTGCAATACAAAATAACCTCCTTAACAAATAAATGAATAAGGAAATAATAAATATGTACATATTGGAATTTCTTAAATAAATATAAATTTAAATGTGAGTTACACAGTTGTATTTTGATAAGTGTTTAGTGTTTTAATGTTAGAATTTCCCGAAATATTAAATTTAGACTTATAATATTTCGAGTATGTCAGATATAAAAATATTTTTATTATTATTAACTGTTATTTTGTATTTAATTTTCTTTCAATTTATAGAATCCAAAAGTGTTTGAAATTATGATTCGTTATTATGATTAGTTCTAAGAGATATTGAGTAAAACTTATACTGTAGTCATGTTATTTATTACAAACGAGTTTAAATGTTTTGGATCGTTATTATGAAATAGCCACCAATTTGTAAAATATAACAGCTGTCAGTCACTCAGATAATTTTGACTACAAACGTTTTGAATGTTTCTTTTTTGGTAGTCATTTTAGTTCATTTCGTTTTCAATGTATATAAATTTACAATTTTTGTCTTGTAACAGATGAAATATCTCTAGCTTAGAAAGGGTTTTTTATCACTTTGATTTAATTGATACTTTTTATACAGAATTTTTTTCTAAAATAAATGCACCACTGGAGCTTAATTTGAAATGATGGACGCCAATGCTGAGTGATCTTTTATAACTTTAAGTTATAATGGTAAACACAAAGTTCAGTTGTAAAAATTGTGCTCCCTAATTCCAAACTAAATCCGTTGGTTTGGTGAAAGTTTTACTGATTGTATCAAACGCGAGCATGCGGTAATCCTATTACATTCATTTGGTATGGTAATGGCAAGGATACTTTAATGGTAAACACATCAATGTTCGGCAGATCTCATTATTCGGTAAAGCTTTTTGGTTAACTGTACATTTTGTTTGGCCTTAATGAATAAAGTGACGTGTATAGAGTTCATTGAAACTGAATATTTTATGATGACTAGAATATAAACATCTGGTTTTATTGTGTGCGTGTGTGTGTGTCGACTGTGCCTCTCAGCTACGATAATACGAAAATGGGTACCGAAAACAGAAACCCGTAAAAATCACCGTAATACTGTTTAATTTTCATTTTGTCACACATACGAAAAAGATGGTGACTCGCTGCTCGATCGAATCACTACAGGAGACGAGATTTGTGTAAAACACTTGAATTGTGACGCAGCCCTTGGTGACGACTTGGAACTGCGGGATTGTGTGACTACCTGGTTGAAGTCTCCGGCTGCAGAAATTTATATCGCTGGAATTTCTAAACCAGTTAACCGCTTCGAAAAATGGCTAACTTTCAATGTTGACGTTGATGAAAATAATATTTTTGTACCACTTTCAATGGTATATAAAAAAAAATTTTTTCTCGTATTCTTTTTTGTTTAGTTATATCAACACGTAATCTTCTTTCTGGATAGCCCTTGTAGCTCTGGGATACGGTAGCCTACGCGTTAACACGTCTATGGCTTTTAAGGGATCAACTAAGCGTTATAATTATGTAAGCTAAACGTAGCCGTAATAAATAGTATTTAAGTTGTAAACATTGTCTTTTTATACGAACACAAGCTATGTTTATATTACTTTACTTAATTTAACATTTATGCTACAAACTACATAAAAACTAATTTTAACAGATTTTCATGTGGAATTTAATTTAAAACAAATCAGCTGACATTAATTTCGTTTGTGAAATAGAGAATACCTGTATGAGTAACACTTGTGTTTAGTAATCAGCTGTTTAAAACTAAAACAAATTGTTTTTCAAAAATTTACTTTCGGCAATGGATGGACAGTCGGACGTCAACTGTACCTTATGTTACTAGATATCATCGTTAAAACAGTTATTACAATAAATGTTTTATAAAACAATGTAAATTTATAACTTAAAACTGTTGTGTAGGGTTGTATTAAGATAGCCTGTAATAGGTTCATCATTTGGATGATACAAGGAGGCAGGTCTACCAATGAAGCTATAGTTTCGTCATTAACAGCTAATGTGGGACGAGGTCGACAGACACAGTTATCAGTTCACATTAACGTTCGCCCACAGGGGTTCAGATGTGCCAATGTCGGTATACAGTATACAGTGTAACTATGTATGGCATGTAATACACACCGATATGATACAACCTGTCAAGCCATTGTATGCAGTTGCCAACTGCCAAACAGTGCAGTCTGGTTGGCAAGAGCTCAGTTTATAGCTTTATTATCTTACATAACATATCTTACTTAAGACGAAAAAAGTAAACATATTTACAGGTTGTTTACGAACTCTTCTGTATTCTTTTTGGGATTTTTCTTTTAAATCAAGGTAAAAATGTATTATATGAGCATACTTATAAAAACTTATTTTACCGTGTTATTTTCGTATATGTTGGTATATTAAAAAAAAAAAACTAAAATACAAATTTGACAAATGTAGTCTTGAATCAAGAGAAAAATTATTACTTAATTATTACTTAGAAAAGTTTTCATATAACTGAAATATTTAGAAAGTTTACTTATTAAGCTTGGAATGCCATTACACTATTTGAGAAGAATGATATTTTGTAACTTTAACTAATGATACAAAAATACCTTGACGCACACCGGCAAACCTTGATTTTTTAATATTTAAATGGCCTTGTAATTAGACATTTTACGTATTCCACGTGAACACAACTTCAACTTAACAAATTATAAATAAAAATGCCTCTTTATTATAAAAATAGTAATATTTCCAGAAATTAATTTTGTTCACATTGTCATGATGCGGCATGCGACCTTGATGACTGATAATTTTGTAATAATTTATGTTCTCAAGTGGTGTTTATTTTTTCAGTTTTCGGGAAGAAGTATAGTCTACATGTCATGACCTGTCTCCTGGACAGCTTCCCCACTAGATAACCTAACTTTTTTTATCAGAATCATAATAATTTCCAAAAATCGAAATAAAATGTTGAAATATTTAATTTAACTGCAATCCTATGCGACTCAAAGATCTCGTTGGAATATTAAAAACAGCGGAACTCTTTCGGACACAGTGTCCACGTTCAAAGTAGTACAAAACAGGATATGCAATATTCGTTCTTATCTGAGATTGAATGCTGTCCCAGCATGCTTAATCCTCTGGTAGTAGAATATTTGGAAACAAGAATGTGCAAAAAGACTTAGAATCGTAAGCAATATTAACACTAACGGGAAAATGTTTCTAGTTTAAAAATGCGCTACTAAGTTTTACACTATATTCATCTGGCTAACACTTTTGAATGGAATACCTCCCTCACCCCTAGAAATCATAGCTTTTCTTGGATGCATATTAGCCACTCTGAGCCAGACTACGGTTGCGGAAGTCCATTGTTCAAAGTCATGAGGTCGTTTATAACACCAAGCACAAGTCTCTAGTGAAATCCGTTATATGAAAACCATGCCAATAATAAACTACATTGTAAAATTAATTTTTGATACTGTTAGACATATATAATGTAATTTCATCGTCATACTTATTATTTGCTAAAAAGTTCAGTTAAAATTTAAATTTTTCTGAAACTTAAAATATATTGAAATAAAAAAATGTTTAATATCAAGCTTATTCTTTGCTTTCAAGACTATACATGTTAACAGCTTTATAATCGTGTATTTAGTGCGTTAAAATAATTAAAAATATTATTTAAATCAGGGAGATCAATTAGATTTTTTTATAGTACGATGTATGTACCAATAAACAAATGTTTTCTTTTCTTTATGGACTAAGGTTATGGAAAAGATAACAAAGATCACAGTACCCAGCACAACTTCTAAATTAAATTCGATATAAAATCAAGACGCCAAGAAAAATCAAGTGAGCAAATCTAAAAAGAAAATTAGCGTTTGATTAATTTAGCCTCTAAATAAATCAAAGGAATCATTAAACGCGCTCAAGAATTATTTACTTACTTACATTAACATTACATAACTCTAAAAAACGTATTTGTTAACTGTTCATTATACAGTTGGGATAAATATTATAGCCACATTAAGTACAGCGAAAACGAATTTTTCAACTTATTTATACACACATTGTAAAAGGAAAACCGCCGAATTTCCGTGTATTTCCGCAGGAAGCAGCAAATAACCGTATAAAAGTCGATACATGGGCTGAGTGAATATACAAGGTCGTGTTCCGTTATTGTGGCTTGGAGGCAGAATATAACAGTTGGTGAAATGACTCTGACATTAAATTGTTCGCTGGGGTAAAGTTTTTCTCTTAAAAGGTCCAAAGCAATGTTTATTGTAAAATAATATTATTTCGAACTATTGCACCACTGATAATTGTAAAATAGTATTAAGTAAAAATTTAACTTAAATTATTTTACTCTGGGTTCAATATCCTTACACAAAAGGCCTTTCTTTATGTTTTTACACTTTTTTATCTTGCCAAAATGTAGCAGTCTTTGTTTACTGACTGGTTCACCAAACTTTTTTTATTTCTTTCCGTATTTACAGATTTTAATTCGTGTATAACTTGTCTATATAAATCCAAAATTGCCTATTGGGCAATTCCAAAGATAATTTTTTGACTACTAGACTTGACAACACATTATTTAAACTTTTTTTATTACTTCGGATATTTAACTTGGAAACAAAAAACCTCTAAAAGTATGAATGAGGGTAAAAATTGTAATTTTCGTCTTGAAGAAATTCAATTGGAAATCGCTAACAATCTGAAATGATTCTATTATTTGTTATTTGTAGTAATACAAAATACTTAACCATTACCTTAGCGCAGGGATAAGGCTGCAGCGCTCTAATGGAGGAGTCACAGGTTCGATTCCTAGGGACGTCAATAAAGGTTTGTAAGTAAGTATGAACTGTGCGTATAAATTATTTAGTATGATCAATTATAATGTCATCAACGAAGAAAGATCAACGAGAAAACAATGCTTTTCTGGAATTGTGTTTTGAAAAGCAACCAATCCGGCTCGAGAGTGTTTGCCGGTTGTTGTACATCGGACACGTACAAACAGCAAACAGATGATGTCATATCTGTAAACAGCGGTTTACCGGCGGTTGGCAGGTTACAAACAGTGTCCTAAATACACACAGTCCACCTGTCACCAGGGAGCCTGATACACGAGTTGATAACGACAACATTTTCTACTGCACTTTTGTGTACTTGAGCAACACTGATGATAATAGCACCTTTTCTGTTTCATTTATAATAAAATTTATAAAGTAACTGCAATATTCTATCATTAACTCATACATTGGAAACACAAGGCTTAATATTAGTAAAGCAAGAGTAATATAGGTATATAACACGTTTAATACCGTAATCTTACAGAATAATATTGTTGGTGAACGTCAGGTTATCAGATATTGATTGATTGAGCCGTTCGGTTCATAAAATGTTAAAATGTTATATTATAACCAGGGCAGTTTAGTAAATAATAATTCTGCATACTATCGCATTTTAGCTTATTGTTAAATTATAAATACCTCTTTATGTATAAAATACTTTTACTCACTTAGCCTCCAGTCACTCACTCATCACTAATTCTACAACTTCCCGGTATCCCAGAAAGTTGTAATTTAGCACAGATATACCTCATGACCTAAATAGAAAAACTAAAGAATTATTATGAAGACCAAACACAATAGTGTTTGAAATGGGGCTGGAAGCAGCGACCAAGGAATATCTTAACTGGCAATCCCTACACATACCCTACCTCAGAGCTGAAGGCGATCCACACCCACGCATATGTATGCCCCTTGGGCTGAATATACGACTGCTGCCAGCACGATAATTTGGATTCGCCAGGTTTCATTAACACCATCAGAACACACTGTTAGATTTGAGATACAATTCTTATATGTTGTACTATTAAACATACCACTATCCCCTGAGTTTTGGTAAAAATTAATAGTTTTTTTATGTTTCGTTAGGATAATGTAAAACAATACAAATTATGTTTTAATTTCAATGTTCGACATTTTCTGTTTAGATGTATTGGCGATGAAGTTTACCACAATAAACCATAAAAGACAATTTTTATAATTCTTTATGGTCATCGGTTTGTTCAGAATCGAGGTGGAAAAAAGCTGCAATACACGTCACGGCGCCCGCGGCACAGGCGGGTTTACGTTGCGAGCTGAACCGTTGGACTGAAACCTCGTTCTTTAAATTTATTCGGAATGAAATCCCGCAGATACATTTTGAAGTTTTCCACTCTAAACAATAATAGTAACATTGATGTATAACTAAACAATAATAATTAGTGTACTTTAGTGTCAATAATAATGAAGTCAAAAATTTTTTTAAAAGACTGTAAGACACACTATTAATAACTGTTTACAACTGTAATAGGCATTTTTTCAACTTTTAAATTTTAAAACTACATACATTAGTAAATAAAAGATTTTTTCGCTGTTTTAGATACCTGTAAGATGTAAACAATTACTAATTAACAGGAACTTCATTTTTAACATAACATTTTTCTAAGTCCTATCTTTCTTACTTAGGCATAATATAATGTCACTCAAACTTAACTTAAATTACTTTAAAAGAGTTAATCCATTCCTTTGTTTTTTAGTATAAAACTAACCGCTAACACTCAAAAGCGAATAATAACCGAGCCAAGTCTTGGATTAATCAGTCTCAAGTACGAGGAAACTTAATCTAGTTGAAATAGAGTTCTGTTACTAGCACTTTGAGTGTAACTGTTTCAGGGAACGAACTACTTCTGTTTTAATCGTGTTTCATAGTAAGGAAAACTTAATTTGAAACGTTATGTTTCCTCTATAAGAATAAAATTAAATTATTGAGTTAAACGTTACATTTTATAGAATTATAACTTAATGTTTTTTTAAGATTGCATAAATAACAATAAATTAGAGTATTACAGTTTTTTATTAGTCAAAGTTCAATTTAACCTACATTTCAAACGAAATAATAATGCATATTTGTCCTGATTGCCCTATTTACATCTGAAAAACATTTTCATTAAATCAATTAACATAAATATTAAGAACGTTTTACTTCGATGTGGTAAACAGTGAAGTAACGACATACAAATCTATATTTAAATTCTAAAATTGTTCTTAGGTCTTAAGGATAAATAATACATTATTTATCTATCTTCATGTGTACCTATGTAAATGAAAAAAGTAAATTCGTAAAACAATGCTCCAACAGAAAAACTATGTCATTTTAGATAAAAATATTTAATTGCATTATATTGATCATCTAACAAACTGATTTTTCCACCACAATAAAGATATAATTATTAATATTTCTTAAACATATGAAGAATCTAAAGTAAAAATTGAGTTAAAATAAAATAAAAGTTCAGTATTTTCACAATATTATTGAAATGTATCATACATTTCAGAATACAAACACACTATAAGATAACAATTACATGATCTATCATTCTAAAGGGAAGAAAGTAAAGACAAGAAATTACTCAAGATAAGACATATCAAACTTGACGAGCGACTCCATCCACTAAAGTTCTTGTACTCCGAGCAACTCCCGCCTGCAAAGTATTTCAGGAAGAATTTAAACTTCCTTATTTAACTTTTAGAACCCGGTTAATTAACGAAACGAGAGTCAACTTTGTCACAGTATTCATAATTGATTGTCTTATACTTCAGCTCATCGTATTGTAATTTTATTTCAGGAGCAATAAAAACAATTTTAATGAGCTTTGTAAAATGCCTTGTTTCAAATCTATTCATCAGTTTTAAAGCGGAGTAGTAAGTTAATTATAACAACTTATAATTTACCATTATAACCCTTGCAGTGATCTTTAACGATATATAGTTGTTCGGTATATTTTTTATAAATGTACTATTTATTAATATATTTTATGGATTTTTCGTCATTTGAAGGTTATATAAAATAAATTTGTCTTAATATGATAAAGATAAGTATCTTTATTAGACAGTGTATGAGTACATATTCATATCTATTTTGAAAATAAAGAAATTTATTTAAGATTTTCAAGGGTTGCAAAATTCCGAAGTAAAAAGTGGCTGTTTCGCCATTAATACCCACACTTAGTGGTATGTTTTCCTTGCTATTGTATCGTTCACAGGGTCATTATAACAGGCCTACCTTAAAAACTGTATCTTTCAATCCTGCGTGGCATTTCATTATTGAATGTAGACTTGAAGATCTAAAGTGGAAATCAATGGTTCCAGCTCTGGTTATTGGGTTATCGATTATCAAACTAATCTGAGAAGCTAGCCGCTCAGCTACTAGAACGGCTGCCAGTTTTATTTTATTAAGAATGTTTGTGTTACAAAAGTGATATTCGATTTTTAATTTTCTGCCTAGAACTTCCGACACATAAGACAGTGATTTTCATGTAAATATTTTAGTATTAACACCTTGTCTTGCAATGATTCGTATTTCTACTGATACTATTTACTACTAACTAACTAACGGAGACTCTTCTTTATCAATCAGTAACTTATTTCACTTAATTTATTCTTGGCACATATTTTACTCATACATTTTCCACACACATAACCTGAAGTAATGTGCCAGACTGTTTCCAGATTAGAATCTTGAAGTATAGATGAGTGTTTTGGTGGATAGTTCACGCCTTTTGTGAACTGCGAATGAAGAAGGAATACTATTGTATGCGATTGAAGTATATTAAGTTTATCATTTTTATGAGGGAAGATAAACGTTATATGTACGTTTTAAACTGAGTTTAGTAAGGCATTCATCTAAAACACGTATTACATTATTACCATTCGTACATTTTTAGACTAAATATTATTTAATAGTTACAAATAGCTCCATTGAGAAGATCATTATAACAGTTACAAGGATAGTCCGGAATTTTATTTCTCACGTTGTCTTCTTTTTATCAAGACTCCATATTTTTAATAAGAGACGCATATGGTAGAATAAAATATTTAATAACAGTCATATTTTCATACGGCGGTGAAAGTCGCCGAATATGACTTTATATCATTATGTACACAGGAGTTTTCTGAACTAAGTATCGAAAGGAGAAGGTGATAAATTATTTAAATCTGAATTCATTATAAAATATCCTCTTTATATTGTTTAAGAGTCTTGGGTACTTTGTGATCAAAGGCGCCTTGTTAAACATACCTTCGAGCGTACAAAGTTTTCGTTATTTCCTCCTTACTCGTTACCACGTCTATCACAATCTTAGAGTTTCCTTTGGGCTAAGATATAATATTTTGAATATACCAGTCCTATGATACAACCTTATGGGTTTTATAATAATATTTATCTTTAGATCGAAAAAGGTCAACCGGTTTTTCATTATTGTGGAAACAGTTTTTATCCTACGGTAGAATACCTGTATATTTTTAGTCTAACGATTTTACCATAGAAAAATCGATTGACATTAAGTGTTTTTCCTCGTTCATAGAGATTAATTTAAGTAATAATTGCAAGTTTCATGTTAATCGTAAGTTAGAACGTTTATACCGTGCTAAAAAACTAAAAATTTATGGAGTTTTATGAGAATTATATTAATAATATCTGGATTGATAATGAAAACATAACTTTTGTGGAATATGTTATACAGACATGCTCAAAATGCAAGGAATCTTCAACTACGTGTCTGCAGTTCTGAGAATAACAAATTCCTTATCCAAGAAATCAACAGTTTTACCAAAGTCAGAGTGCCCGTACAACAAATTATCAAGACGATTAAATATGTGAAGCCAGGGAATATAAAATATTTCTTTTAGTAATACATTTACTCAAATACGAGTTTCAATGAGATGGGGTCGCAATACCTAGGAAATCCATTTTCCTATGAACGAGACAGAAAATTTGGACTCCAATGTGGAGTGGTTTGTTTACAAATTTTAAATTAATTGACAAACACAAAGTTCAGTGGAAAAAAATTTGTGTGACATTCTGTTCTCTAATCCCCCAAAAATCTGTATGTTTGTGAAAGTTTTACTTATTCTATTAAACGCGAGCATGCAGTAATATTATTACATTCATTTGGTATGGTAATGGCAAGGTAAACACACAAATGGTAAACACGTAAATGTTCGTCAGATCCCATTATTTGGTAAAGCCTTTTGGTTAACTGTACATTTTGTTTGGCATTAATAAATAAAGTTACGGGTATTGAGTTGATCGAAACTGAATATTTTATGTTAACTAGAATAAAAAACATGAGTTTTGTGTGTGTGTGTGTGTGTGTGTGTGTGTCGACTGTCCCACTCAGCTGCGGTAATGTGGAAATGGCTACCGAAAATTTAAACAGAAACCAGTGAAAATCGCCGTATTCCTGCTTCATTGACATTGTTGGACACTTACGAAAAATATGGTGACTCGCTGCACTATCGAATCGTTACAAGGGTAAAACACGTCAATAATGATGACGTGGAACTGCGGAAGGGATAGCTGATTGTCTCCGGCGGCAGAATTTTGTAAACGCTGGAATTTAAAAACTAGCAAACCGCTTCGATAATTGCCTATCTTTGTTTGGTGACTATGTTGAAAATAATATTTTAGTTTCGCTTTTAAATTTATGAAATAAAATCTGTTCTTGTACATTGTTTTTGGTTTAGGTATATCGTAAGCTACATTCTGGGTAGCTTATGTAACGCAGGACCGCTATACGCGTTAACACGTCTATAGCTTTTAAGGGGTAAATTAAATCCTTGGAGCAGTAATTCAAGACAGGTAGACTGCTACACCATGCAGCGATGGTAGGAGCGGCCCAGGTTTCAATTTATAATTATGTAAGTTAAACATTGCTTTAATAGGCAGTAATTAAGGTGTAACCATTATCTCTTTGTACGAACACAAGCTATGTTTATATTACTTTACGTAATTAAAAATTTATTCTACAAACTAAATAAAAGCAATTTTTAACATATTTCTATGTGGAATTTAATTTAAAACGATTCAGCTGACATTAATTTCGTTTGTGAAATAGAGAATATCTGTATGAATAATACTTGTGTTTAGTGATCAATTTGTTTTAACTAAGCAAATTGATTTTCAAAAATTTACTTTTGGCTTTGGAGGACAGTCGGACGTCAACTGTACCTTATACTATACTGTTACTATATATCATCGTTTCAACAGTTATTACAATAAATGTTTTATACAAAAATGTAAATATATAATTTTTGACTTTTATATAGGGATGTTTAATTAATAATATATATTGGAAGATACAATAGGTTCATCACTAGACGATGTGAGAAAGGTCTAGCAATGAAGCTATAGTTACGTCTATAACAGCTAATGTGGGACGAGGTCGTCAGATACAGTTATCAGTTCACATTAACGTTCGCCCACAGGGGTTCAGATGTGCCAATGTCGGTATACAGTATACAGTGTAACTATGTATGGCATGTAATACACACCGATATGATACAACCTGTCAAGCCATTGTATGTAGTTGCCAACTGCCAAACGGTGCAGTCTGGTTGGCAACAGCTCGGTTTATAGCTTTATTATCTTACATGACATATCTCACTTAAGACGAACTAAGTCAACACATTTACAGGGTGTTTACGGACTATATTCTATATTATTTTAGGGATTTTTATTCTGGATTAAGGTAAACAATAAATTATATGAGCTCGGTTAGAACTTTTTATTTACAGTTTGTCTGCCTTTATGTGTATTAAGTTGGTATATTTTTTCAATCAAAAAAGATAAAAATTTATATTCGACAAAGATATTGGTTTTGCAGTCTCAAATTAAGAGAAACATTATTATTAGATTATCTCATCATTGAAATCTTTAGAAAGATTATTTATTATTCATGAAATTTCGGCAAACTATTTGATAAGAATTATATTTGATATCTTGATCTAACGATAAAAAATACCTTTTTTACACCGTCAAGCTTGTTCTTTTACTTCTTAAGCGGCCTTGTAATTAGATTTTACACTTATTTTTTTACTCTTCCAAACTTTTAAACTTGGTTATCTTTTGAACTTACTTATAAAAGTAAAGCTAGATACCTTAATTGACAGTTTTTACTTTATATTATGGTATGCTTTATAGATAAGTTGTTCAATTGGGACTATTTTGCCTCCTCTTGCCTTCTGCCCTTTCAATAGCAGTGTATGCAGACAGTAGCAGGCTGCCTTGGAGGGCGTCCAGCCCCATCACCTACTGGGGTGAAGGGGTGTGCAACTGTCATTACAACTACAATAACATGTCAGGAAAACCCTGCCGAACTTCTACTACTATCCACTACTGCCAACCGATACTGTGGGTTACCAAGTGTCTAGCTTTGTTAATATTTACCGCACCTCAAATATGTGCACATCAAGTTGTAATTTTCTTCGAAAAGGGCAATGTGAGGAATAGTGGAGTGTTGGAAAAAAACCCTACGAATGTAACCTATCATTATAATTATATTAAATGAGAGTATATTATACATGTTGTTAATTTACGTTACGTAAAGTTAGATAAAATTAAGTAAATACAGTTAATGTATGTTGTGGTGCATAATTGTTTAACGCATTTTTATTTAGTTATTGTTGTAATTAGCTAGGCAAGTGATAATTTACTATGGGCTATCGTGATATTTAAGTGTATCGTGGTCTGAATTACGATAAAAAAACCCAATGCTACATTTTATCTTGAATATGTATTTTGCTTTGCTAATAGTTAAAAATAATTGTATCTAGAAAACATTGCTGTTTTAAAAAGAAACTTCGATAAGCGTATTTCTGCATGGTTTCAAACCCAAATCATTTTAAATAAGCCATGTTAACCATGAAGTGTTGGATGAGAACTAACTGTATTGGGAATATAACCGCTTTCTACGTTCACGTGAAAGAGTAGTCTGTATGTATTGATATTCAAGTGACAGGAAATAACGCTTTGATAATGAATGTGTCTCTGTATCATTTCAATTCACGCTGTTGTAAATTATCCATATCAACTATAAAGTGTTGGATGAGCACTAACTGTATTGGAAATGTAACCTCAGGGTACTTCTACGTTCCTATGAAAGAGGCGGTCTGTATATACTGAGAACAGTGACAGAAAACAGCGCTCCGATAATGAATGTGTCTCTGTATCATTTTAAACCCATTCTATTGTAAATGAGCTATGTGAACTACGGAGAGTTGGATGAGAACTAACTGTATTGGGAATGTAACCGCAGGGTACTTCTACGTTGACGTGAAAAAGGCGGTCTGTGTGTATTGAGACAAATGACAGTCAATAATGCGCCGATAATGAGAGTGTCTCTCTATAATTTCCAGGCCAAGATATTGTAAATGAGCTGTGAAAACTAGTGAAGTGTTTAGCACTGATGTACTGAATTAAAGATGTAACCACAGGGAAATTTTATTAGCATTAAAGAAATAGTCTGCATATACAGAGGTGAACTACAAGAAAAATGTGAATACTAATGTTGATGACCCGTTACAGTTTCCAGTCGACATTAATGTAAATAAGCCGTGAGAACTAATGCAGTGTCTGATAGCTTGTACTGAATTATGTATGTAACCACAGAGCAGGCCTGCGTTCACGTAAGAGGTATAGTCTGCACATACTGAGGTTAACTACAAGAAAAATGCGAATACTAATGTTGATGACCCGTTACAGTTTCCAATCGACATCAATGTAAATAAGCCGTGAGAACTAATGCAGTGTCTGATAGCTTGTACTGAATTATGTATGTAACCACAGGGCAGCTCTGCGTTCACGTGAGAGGGACGATTTCGAAAACAAGTGACGCTGGTAACAATCTAGAATATCTGTTTGGGTGTTGTACTTTGCCCTTAAAATAATTACAATCAGATTGTAATTTAAAACAATTTATAAACGCGGTTATTGTATTACATTGCCTTCTATGTTAGGAATTATACTTTTAGTAAATAATCTATACTCATTTTGTTACAAAAAAAAAAAAAAAACAGTAAATTGATGAAAGCTTAATATCAATGCCAGCATAAGTTGAATTTGTTGTGTTTACATTACTAATTTTTATTTGAAGACCACATTAGTTTTTGTAACCACCGTCTATCGTTTTTTCTTAGTCACTAAATTAAGAGTTTTCACTACACATTTTTTCAGTGATTCATATTGTTATGATTGTTAGTTTTCTTACTTGCATTTGATTTTGTTCATTTGTTTATTCTGCATTTAGTATGCTCTATTGATATATTAATTATTTTAGACGCGCTGTGTGGGATTTCTCAAATCTCCTCTGTGAATACATACATAGTGACGCGACCTGGGTATGTTGCTGATATACTTTAAATTATCGTCCTTTAAAAGGAAGATGGAGAGCAACCTAATATCTTTGCTAACCATTGCAAAGGTATCGATTGGAGAAAACCAACACAACCAGATAACTAATGTCTGAAAACACTATCCGAAATGAGAACCATTTAAACAAAGATGCAATTTTCGCTTAGACGCTATGTTATATAAAGTGGACTCTACAACTCCCATTTATAATTATAAATCAGCAATTAAGGTATCACACGATGTATTTACTTTCATCCAAAATAAGAGTAAATTTAATATAAGTTTAAGTCAGTGTAGGGCGATACAGAAAAAATAAAATAAAATAAAAGTACTTCCACACCATTTATTTCTTCGACTTTAATCAGATGTCAAAAAAGGTTGTTTATTTCTAATACACTGTAAATATTCAAATCGGTAAGCCTAATATATTTCATACGTTAAATTAATGAATATTTTATGTATGCTTATATTTTGGTTGGTAAAAATACTAAATTCTTGACTCAAAGCGTCCTCAATACAAGAATAAAATAGTCAAAGCTCTTAAATCGTTATAGATTGAAAGTTATATACAGATCCAAGGAAGGAGTCAATAGCGAGTAAGGGACTAATCTGAAAATGGAAACATAACAATTTGAGTCTCTTAACAGTTATTTACTGGAAATTCACCAACAGGCTAAGTTAGTGATCTCGATATCTGAAATATCGAAAACAATTTGTTCTCTTTAATTTTACGTCTCTTAATTTAGAGATTGCTGAATTGGCTAAGTAAGCCTTCAGTAGGATGAAAGTTTGATTTCGATTTTTTAATGTATGTACTTTCGTTTTAGTCACGTAGTTATTAGGAGAAATGGTATTAAATGATCAAACCATTTAGTTTAAGCGTATAACATTTTGTTTTATCTTAAAACTCTTTCGTGCTAAAGTTTGACATTTGTACAGACCACAGTGAGATGCAGCACGAAAACACACCATGCTGTGAAACGTTGATCCTTTAAGTCACTTGCGTGACAGGCATAAATATACGAGAGCCTACAAACAAATAGACTAAAAAACATTATGTAACTCGTCCAGCATAAAATTATCATAGCAGCGTAAATCTGATGTCGTCCGAGAGCCTGCGGCAAGACACACCATTACACGCTGTGAAATATCCTGTTGTGGAAATGTATTGTGTCAGCTACAAAAGTCTTTGAAGTTATTTACACGTATTTTTATCTGGTTAAAATACATTCTTATAATCATTAAAGTGTGGTTGTAAAGGAAGGTGATAAAAAAAACAAAATCAACTCATGGATTGATAGCCAACGGTGAGAAGTAACATCAACCAAAGAAATCTGTAAAAGAATATTCCTATGCGGGGATTTAGATTATAGTATCCATGCAACTTATTGAATATAGCTGTAAACCTATGCTATATTGTAATATGTTTAATGTCATCACTATAGGATTGTACATTTTGTACTTTATTGTTTTCAACCTTTATGTTTTTTAAAAGACGTTTTCTTGGAGTTTTGGAGTAATGATAGTACGTGAATATGAAAGGATTTTGTATTTAATTAATTGGTTTCAATAATATTTACCACATATGGTATAAAATCGTAAGGGATATATGTATTTAAATCAGTGACAATAATTATATTTCCACTGGTTAAATAATACCCAGAAGAAGAACTCTGTAAAAGAATATTCCTGTGCGGGGATTTATATTATATCTATGCAACTTATTGAAATAGCTGTAAATCTATGCTACATTGTAATATGTTTAACTTCATCACTATAGGATTCTTCATCTTTTACTTAATTGTTTCCAACTGTTATGAGTTTTAAAAGACGTTTTCTTGGTGTTTTAATGATACAGTAGTACGTGAATATGAAAGGATCTTATAACACCGTAATGGATATATATATATATTGGAATTATATATATATATATAATTATTTATTTATTTATATCAGTGGCAATAATTATATTTCCATTGGTTAAATACTAATACCCAATGTTTTATTCAAAGGAATAAACGCTAGTGTGCTTTTGCGGTATTAATTACGTCTGTATCTATTTTCCTGACTTACAGGTAACTATAATTATTGCTTTCAGTGTTGATGCTAATATTCCAATAGTTTAACAAAAAGAAAACATAATAACAATTCTGCAACTTACTGATTATTTTTATTTTATAGTTTAAACATTTGCACGTCATAAAACTGCGTTTATATTTATAACTACAAGGAAAAACAATTAATTCCGTACTTCAATAATAATTGTGTTTTTGTTGCAGTAAAAAGAGTTCGTAGTATTTGCATTCTAAAATACTTTTATCCGTGCTTACAACGTGACAACCTATTTGTTACCAACAAAATAATTATATGTTCTTTGGATTCTCCGAAAACCCCAGAAACGCCCTTAACTATAAACTGCAGTCTCTTCAGTCAGTTCCTCAAGTCACTTTTACACAGAACTTTTACACGTCTTTCCACAAATGGTTTAACTCGAGTTCTGAGATACCGTATTATTTGTTTCCGTTTCCTTGAGGCTACAGTGGTGTAACTAATTGGGGGATTATGGGGATATAACACCCCCCCCTCCCAAAATCGTCATAGATAATTAAATATTCAATAACAGCTATCCAAATTGTTTAAAATACGATAGTTAGGTGTTTAAATATGAACTCAACCTATCTGGTTTATTCATAGGTTTGTTGGGATGTAATCCATATTCCCTCCCTTCATTGTATTTCCTTTAATGAGATTCATCTCCCCCTCCCCCTATGCCAAGTCCTAGCTACCCTACTGAGAGGCTGACATGTATGATAATGTCATCCTCCCTGAACAGACATTCTAATCGAAAATGGTTTTGAAACATTTAAGGTATACCAGACTCACAAAATGAAGAGTAAACAGTCGTATATTGTTTTGTACAGCATGTGGCCGCTATAAAACGAATAGAATGCGTAGTTTACGGCATCGTTTTCAAACGAGCAGTGAGTATCGTTTGGAGCGAGGGCCTGAGCACTTGCGGACTACATTGGATGCAAATAAGCTTCAGTGAGTTAATGGATTGTCCAGCACTAATGGACAGCCTCCAGTGAGAATAGGAAATTAGGATCAGAAGAGGGAAATTAAAGTACTCAGCTACACTATACTGTGTAAACGAAGCACTAGAAGCTGTGTTTAAATGCCAAACTTTTCTTTATAAGAATGACAAATGTTTATTATAAATTTACATTTCCAAATTACAAACTAATGATTACTCAGAGGTAAGTACTACTACTTAAAGTATTCAATGGTCACACAAAGATAATGCTATTTTAAGAATTTTTCTAACACACTCTCGTTTGAATTGTTATCTTGTAGTGATACATCAGCTGTTTGATTTAAGGATAAAAAGTAATTATCTCTGAAGCAGCTTGTTTTACCTGTTTATAATAAAAACTAAAACAGCTATCGTAAAAATAATTAAACACTAATTTAACACCAACGTAAATTTAATGTAGAGATTAAATTGAAAGCGATGAATACTTATTATTACTTAACGTAAATTTGTGTTGACTAATTTAGCTGTGAAAAAGTACATTCTTAACACAAGATAAGCTTGAATCTATATAATATTGTAAAATTATAAAAGTACCATCTCAATCGTAGAGAATCCTAGCCTTTTATACAGATTGAAAATGTTTTCATATGTAATGTTCAAATATTATTAAAAATATTATTTTTATATTTCCCGAAAAATATAACTAATTATTTTGATTACATATTTGTATTTTAATCCAGAATGAAAAGGCAACAATGTTTTACGGATTTTTTTTGCCTCGTCTTTAAGTGATATAACAATAGGGGCAGTACGTTTGAGATCAACTATATTCAGATGATTTAAATAATTTAACTAACACTAGCTTTAACCTAGTTTAGATTAAAACTTGTGAAATGTGAGCGTTCGCTAATAATGAACGTTACACTAAAAAAGACTTTCAATGAAGAAAAAACAGCAAACCTGAAGTCATTTACACATCAACTGAATTAACTTCACCCCAGAGTTATATTTACTCGATGGCTTACAAAAACTCACTAGACTTTACTTTAACGTCTTCTAATTTTAGTATTTACAATTTACCCCCAAAAATTGCACTCGCCTGATCAAGAAATCTTTTGATGCAAGGAAGTGCCACTCGTATTTCTAGTATTAAAAGCGATTGGAAATTTATATGTGTATTATAATACTGTATGTATTATTATATGAATATGTTGTAAAAATTTACCTAAATGTCGCTTAGTAAAATAATTAATTAATCCCCCAGCACAGGAATGGTTAATCATCCTTTAATTAGGTTTAGATTAGTAAATACTCCTTTATAAAAAATAAATTAAAAATATATCAAATAAATTATTTTTAATTGGTATATAAAGAGTATCTTTCAGTGACTGTAGCTTTTTTGGCAGTGCTAAGAAGTGATTTAAGAAAAATATGCCCATGGTGTCCTAGATTTTCAACTGGAAATTTCGTACGAAGCGAAGATTAACTGCTAGTATAGTTTAATTTTAAGGTATTAGCTAACTTATTTCACAAACAGATGCAAGATAAATTAATATTAAATCATTGTAAACTATGTAATATACTTGTTTTTGCATAATTTCTGATGAAGCCAGTTTTACTTATGGGTTTCTCGTGAGCTAAGTATTTGATACCCTCGTGCATTTTGCACTTCTCTGTTTGACATCTGTTATGAAATCCGAATTTGTCCTCAATTTGTTTCCCATTGAGCAGTATAAAACATTTTTTGAAAGTTATCATATTCCTGAAGGAATAAACAGACTAAGCAATTCACAAATAATTGATTAATGGTTTTGATTTTGAAACTGAAGTTGTAAACCTAGTAACCTGATTCATGTTGGTAGTTCGGTAGTGAGCTCTCCTACAAGTAATTAAAAAAGTTTCGACTCGCTATAACCAGCACATTGCTTCTATGTAGGATACAAAATTACTATTTGAGCCCGGGGGGTGTTTTATAATTAAAGCTATACGGTAGCTTTTCCTCTTTCCGTTGTTATCGCTCCCGTTGGAATTTCTCTTCACGGAAAATTCTCCTTAAATAAATCATTTCTCTCACCACAAAGCCATGCCTTGCTCTTAACGTTCCTAACATACACAAAGACCACACAGACAAGAAGTGACATTGACACAAACAATATCAGTGCTTCATTTAAATAAGTAAACAATAACTCTACATAATTTGAGTTTTTAAAACTCTTCGTAATTATGCTCTATTGAAATATTCGGTAATAAAGGTAAGTTTTGATACAAAGTCAAACTGAGGAATAGAGATGTAATTCAAATTCTAATTAATCAAACAAAACTCTTTTGATATTCATTTATATTATTATTAAAATTAATGTTCTTTAGAACACCCTGGTTGGAGTTCCGGAACATCACATAAATCTGGAATTTGTCGTTTTAAAACAAAAGTTTACAAATTCAAAAAATGTATGAATATCGTACTTTTAGGAATAATGAGAATGAATAAGCCTGACTAAATAGCCTAATACATTCTTGTGGATTATAATGTTAATTTAATTCTTCACACGCTATTTATGGTTAGGAAAATATATAAATATACATATTGAACCTAGGTTAAATAGCCAAAGGATATGTTACTAATTAGGAACCATTGATAATTATAATGTGTTATTCATTTTGGATGTAAGAAGAAATGTTTTATTAAAAGTGTCATGGTTTTCACGGGTTTTCACGATTAGGCAGCAAAAATTAAAACTGTTTACTTTCACTTAAAATTTAACGTATATCCGTTCTATATTTTTGGAGATTGCGTGATGATTCAGTCAATGGTAACTGCTTTATAAAAAGATTAAATTTTAGGATTTATAAAAACATTAAAATCTTGACTACTAATAACACTACTCTCTACTGAATACTAATAAAGTTGGCATTCTAAATAATTTAAGCTGTATTGAAAGGACGATTTGTTCTATAAGTTCTTCAGTTCATTCATCTTACTAAATCTTGGATAAAAAGAGAGCCATTCAGTTGCCCATTGGTTTTAAAGAACTATTGGGGCATGAACAAGTGGTATTTAAGACACCTGCCAAGAAATGTTTTAAGACTATTTATTACTAAATAAAATAGAAAAAATATATAAAATGATAGTATAGTATCCGTGACTTTAACTTCACAATGAATAAACTATTAACTTTTGGTATCTATGAACATAGAAGATGGCAACAAATAACTGTCATTTTATTATTCAAGATCATTCACATCGCCTTCCAAGTGTTAATTTTGACATCTGCGAAATATAGCCAGTTTGTAAAAACATTTGCTATGTTACAATCAAGTTTTATAATATATGCAGTATATACGAATTATTTTTTTACATGGAGAAATGTTTGACATGACTTAAAAATAATGTGTTTTACTTTTTAAGTTTATATTTAACTATTACTAATTAAAACTTCTTTCCAATTAGTAAACATTGTTCGTTAATAAAATGAAACAAAAGCGGTTTTCTTTTCTGTTTTCCTACAAGATTTTAACTCCTAAGTGAAAATTGTTTATTTTGTTCATATATACGCTTTACAACATGCCATCAAGTACAAGACGGTAGGTCCCATATCATTGTTTTATGACAAAGACCACTTTAACATAAATGTATGAAAAACACTCACACATATTTCCGAAGCAATGGAGAGATATTTATGGACGTGAATAATTTATACTTGGAGGTTGGGTGGATGAATGCCATTTTTACCACCGGTAATATATTCTTCACCTGGAACATACATCCTTGCTTTGTTATTACAAGAAGACATCAAGTGAAATAAAGTATTTTACATAAAACCGTAAAAAAGTATACGCTTCTTGTAGGTATAAAAAGGATAGTTACCAATATATATATATATATATATATATATGTGTGTGTGTGTGTGTGTGTGTGTGTGTGTGTGTGTGTGTGTGTGTGTGTGTGTGTGTTTGTGTGTGTGTGTGTGTGTGTAAACTAAGTTTATGAGTGCTTTCTATGTGAATAGTCCTATTTTTTGACATATTACTCATTGTTTAGTATTGTTCTCCAAGGCATAGCCTACAAATAAAGGGTTTCAAATTATATTTATATGAACAATGATAAATTTATTATATATGTCATGAATTTAAGTTTTCAAACGCTTACTACTTAAAATTTCTGGAGAAACAGTTAAAATTTCTGAGAGAGAAATTTTTGCCCAATAGAGGTCACAAATTCAGATACGTAGAAAGAACATCAAAAGGGTTTAATACGAGAGTGTACAGAAACAAACAGAACCGAGAGTACGTATCAACTTTTATTCTGTGGGATTAAGCAAACCAAAATCTCATTATAACTTCACCTTTGCAGTGCTTGATGTTTATTTCTGGCTTTGAAGGAATACCACCAGATAAAGTTGGATGAAATCGGACTGTAATTTCAGACAAAGTTTAGTTTTCAGCCATTAGAATGTGAAGTCGGTTAGAACCCGTATCGTTGTTATTGACCTGTTTCAATATTCTGCATTTTCCAGACAAAACTAAGAATATTATATATTTATGAAAACAAGAGGGTCGGGAGTTCGAGGCCATATCAAACTTGCAGTGTTATCATGTTATGTAAATGTAAGGGTAACTTCGCGCGTCGTGGATGGTATCATTGGAGTCGTAGCGTAAGGCAATGTTATTACGTCTCTTTGCACGTACTGAAGTGTATTCTTGAGCCAATTCCATATTTTACTCTCTATTGGTCCTGAATTTTACCTTATATATCAGCCTTCCATAGTCCTGTTTGAATGTAAAATAAACAATATATAATATTTAATAATTGTTTAGGAGTTTTAAAAATATTTAATTTCTCCTTTTAAGATATTATGGAACTTGTGTTAGTAGAATCTTTTACTAACTATTTTACTAATACTTTGTTTAATTTTCAGCAAGAAAATGAAACTTGAAAAATAATATTCAATAATTTATAAACATAAAAATATATATCCAGTCAGTCAGGATTCAAATAAATTACCTAATTTTAATTTTTGAGAAGTATTATTTCATTTCACCTCACAAAAATGTAATATCCCTTGTAAATAATTTATTTCTCCATGACCAACTCTAGCAAAAAGTCGCTTCACTTTTAAATATTTTATACTCAGGTCATTACTTATAAAATAATTTTATTTTCCCTCTTTCCAGCTTATTACTCCTTTTGGGTTTTTGCAAATAATTCTAATTGCAAAATTGTAATTTGCGGTAATGTCGATTAATTTACGTCTCAATTTTTTTGTTACACCATCATACTACCATTTCATTTGTATTTGCATTACCAACGTTCTCCTTATTACTTAATTAAGTATGAACACGTTTTACAGTAACGTGTTCATACGTTACTCTAACGTAACGTATGAACCTCAACCTTAATATATTAAGGTTGAGTGGTTAAACATATGACCATGAAAAGTGGTTTGACTACAACAACTATTCTTCTTTAATTTGATTGTGTTTGAGTAGCAAGGGTCTGTTGATGCAGTCTTGTCTTGACTTCAGTAAGTAATTACACAATATGTTTCATTACCTTTCAAGAGCAGTCTGGTAATTATGATGCTGTTCATTGAGTAATTCAGAGCTGCCTGAAGTTCTAATGGTGAACCTCCGATACTGTTTTTATACTATCAATGACAAGACGTATGTCCTGACTTTGACATCCAAATTTTGCTTTTGACGTCAGGAACTATCCATTAAATACCAGAGTTTCAACCTCTGAATTCTACTGTAATAAATAATATAAATATTTTACTGTAAATTTTTAATTTAAAGTTATTAATTTGCGATTGCCATTATATAAAAATTTGTTTTAGTCAAAAACGAAAACTATCTCAAACAAACGTAAAATTTTTCATTAAACGTACGTCACCCACAAAAAATATTGTAAAAATAGTTAATTAAATATGTATAGTTTTGTATTTTTATCAGAACCAACTCCTAAGATGTTTATAGATAAGACCCCTTAACAGTTTTATTTTTGTACCTAACATTTATGTTGTTTTACCGATTTGTTTTTTTGCCTTATTTTACCGAAATAACTTTGTAGAGTTTATATATACACACTTTTAAGCAAAAACTTTTTACTGTCTTCTTCCACTAAGTCATTTTCACTATCCAAGTCCTTGTAATCTCCCCGTAAATAATGTCAATTGTCTCTTTGTACATGGTATATTTTCATGGTACAATAAACACTATGAATAAACCATAAAATACTTCAGGGCTGATGCAACAACAATACGCAGTAGCTGTCTGCACTGTGTGACTACAGTGGACTCAACAAGGTGCAAAGACTTATGACAGAGGACCAAGGAAGTGCTGAAATCTAGTAGAAAACTTCTGAAGTATTTGAGCGACGCGCAGTTGTCACAGAAATGCTAATGCGCAATATTACGCCATAGAAAAGAATAAAACAGGAATAATAATACTATGCGTAATATTACGCAAGTAGCACACTTACGCAATCAATATGAACGTAATATTACGTCAAATACCGTCAAGTTGTAAATTTTCATTTTGGATTTAAATGAATTTTACCCATTTTGTGAAAAATAATATTTGCCTCTACTAGTGATGCAGTAGTTCAATATAACTAAGTTCACGATCTGTATTAGGCAAGGCAATCACATTATCAAGTCTGGAGAGTATAAATGATACTGCTACAAACCCCCCTGAGCTTTCTGTGTTTGACTTTATACAAACCACCAAATCTCCGCTGACTTTCGCATCACAGCACCGTTCCATTACTTTAAACGAGAGATTTGTTTATTCTCCAACTGCACCTGAACAGTGTTGTATATTTTTTCTGTATTAGATATCTGCGTGAGTTTCGTGTTTAATATTTTTATTTCAATTACTATTGACTAACAAATTATAAATATTGCAGGAAAGGTTGAACTTTGTTCGATTATTTATATATTTGTGACACTGGAGCTAATAAGTATCGAGCATGCACGGAAACTAAGCACAGAGTTATTTATTATCTTTAAGTATTTTTCATTTTCCATTGTAAGTCACTTTTACAGCGATCATACTTCGAGAATTGACTAATCGAACGTTACACAATTATAAAATGAGCTCTAAGAAACAATCGGTAATTAAATTTTCAAATGTAATACACTAAGGTAAACTATGCCGTATGTAACTAACTATAGCGTGTCGAGCTATTAAAATTAATTACTTTAGCGAGCCAATTCGTCCCCTATCAAACAATAATGATTTAATTTGCCTCAATGGTTATCATGAACGTAAGCAAATATATAACCAACTGGGAGTGTAATATCGATTTTTATATAATTGTATCTCTACATCTAAATGAAAGGTAAATGAATAAGTTAATTAAATATTAGGAGTATAATTTATTAAAGAGTTAAAAGGCTTTGACCTTTCTATTAATATCTAGTTTGATGTTAATGAAACATATTGGTCCATCGAAATAGATAAAACAATATGTTAAGCATGTAGGACTTACAATTCACTTGTACTTCATAAAATAAAATAGCCAAGTAAATTTGGTCAATTCGACGTTAATACACAATATCACGTAAGCTGATATCGACACAAAGATTGATAGTAGTTTGGGCTTCTTTGGTGGCGGCTGTGGTTCCTACAAGTTACGTTATAGCTTATGTGTTATAATAGTGACAATATTTTAAAAGTTAACACGGTACTTACAAGTAACTGTCTATTAGCTTGTTTATTTAAGCCGTCAAATATACGCTCTTAATCATTTCGGCCAACCAGATCGCATAAAAGACAGATCAACAATAATAGCGAGGAGATAATATTGTACGATTGGATAACATCCAGTCCGCCGCCAAGAATCTAAAGAGTAGAAAAGGATTACTTCCGATGGTGGTTGGGAACTGAAGGAGAGAAACGTAGGCGAACGTCACATCACAACCGTAGTCGACCGCGGCGCACAGCTAAGCTTATTTCATATAAACTGCCAAAAGCTGATTATCTCCCTCAATCTCTGACAATTTGATTTCATTGAGAAATATTATCAGTATAGATGATAGCTATTCCAGATTTAGAACCTTCAATCTTCCAGAATTCTTCTTCAATTATACTGAAGGTATGAGCTTCACTTCAGCATGTTCGTAAATATTTCTCTCAAAAACTATAATCGCATGCAATAATAGCGTATTTCACAATTGAATAAAAATGTAGTTTATATAGTAAACTTTACTCTTATTGCCTTATCATCTCGTAATAGAAATATTTTCTGTAAATGTGTCGTTTGAAAAATTATAATAATGCTATATATCTTCTAGCATTAAAAAAGAAATTTAACGAATTGCTAAAACTCACAATCTGTACTAATGAGTCCGAAGTGAAAAACATAATCGCAAAGAGCTGATAAGATAAAATTTAATAATGACCGGCCAGCCAAAAGTCAGGCGCGAGGAAGTAGCTTATCTCTTGACTTGTTTACTATCTCAATCTATACTCTGATTGTAACTGAGATTAGAATTAAATGTATCCTTTTTATGGCCAAAATAGTCCTTAAGTATCATAATAGAGTAATTTTTGTTAGTAAACTAGTTAATGTCTTATTAAATTCTTCCGGTATTATTAAATCTTATATTTATTCTTGAAAACGTATTTATAAATAAAGGAGGTGTGAATTCTTTAAAGTTAAAATAGCCGCCATATTGACTGAAGTGACGTACGGAGCTGGCTAACGAACTTAGCTTTGTTATTTAATGTCTTAACATTTAAAACAAACTGTATATGAAACTTCCTTAGACTTCTTTTCAACAGTTATCGTTTTATAAAATATTAATGTGTCTATTTAGATGGTTTTGGTGTCTTGTTGTAGGTGAAGTTATCTAGAGATATATTTGTAAGTCCAACTACGAGGACGATGTTTGGTTTTGTATACAAATTCTACATAAAGGAGGTGTTATTCAACAACGAAAAATCACAACCCAAAACAAATAATCCACTCATAATTGTATGTATCTAGATAAAAATTTCGTTTATTTAACCGTGTTCCTCACATTTAAGTGTAATACAAAATTTCAAGTCTACTGATAATTTGGTTTTCTAGTTATCGTTTACAGAACGATAGACAGGCAGAAATTTAATTTCTCCTGACTCCCGACTTCGTTGATGCTTAGCCAGCAGACTTCCAATATACTAAGTTCAATATTCTTTGATAATCTTGTATCTGACCGTCAAAATGCTATCAGTACAACCTCGTACTGTATCGACCCGCTTCTTACCGTATATCACAATATTCTTGAACATTCCACTAGTCAATTAGGATAGTCAGAATAAGGCTTAAGTATGTATCAGCTTCTTATTGTGTTTATAAAAAGAAGAAACTAATATAAACTGAAACAGTAGAATTCTTAAAAGAAATATAACGCTTAAAAAAAGAAATAACGCGTTGTATTAATGACTGGAAACGTAAGCTCAGATAAAGTATTCATGGAGCAAATTTGGCTGCCCACCAGAATAAAATATAGAGTTCGCTGGTGAAAACAGAGCCGCTCCCCGCCGCTCTGCTCCGCGCCACGCCGGTTGGGACAAGATCACTTAAGCCCCAATATTGACATAACAAATTGAGCTGTTCAACCTAACCGCTTCACGTTCCTCATTGTTTGTTTTCAATTTTGCTGTTTTGTTTATTTACAGTTGTGTTTATCGTTGCAACAATATGTGTATCGTTAATTAAAAATAAAACTGTATTGAAGTAATTTTTGTGTAATATGTCTCTAATAGTTGGAACTAACTTACTTACAAATCTATCTTATAATACTGTACAGTTACTGAACTAAAGTGCATTGTACCGCAACTCTAAAACAATGTGCAAACTCTTAGAACATGATCTCTAGTCGATTATCTTGTTGACGGAGGATACAGAGTTATTAAACATTTCACTCCCTGATCTGAGAATAGCGCAGGATGTTTGTTTTATATCAATTTCAGCAGGGATAAAATAATAGTTACATTATTGAAAGCTAATAGCATAATGTTATGTACTTAAATACTAAAAGTGTTGTTCAAAAATATACTGATTGTAGTGTTACTTTTAACTTTCTCTACAATAATATCGTTTTAAAAATTTTTTTCAGTGGTATAATGATGGATAATGAATAACAATAAATGTTAAATATAGGAAATAAAACTTGTAACAAAAAATTAAGTTAATGTACTTGTTATCTCGTGAGTAAAATTTCTGTTCAAAATTCCAAACTATCTGAGTTAAACTTAATGGTTTACTTCTGGAGACCACATTTCACGCATACACAAACACAGACGTCGATAGGAATAACGATATATTAATTGACTCACAAGCTAAAAATGGAATCACTGATAACTTGTCCGTATAGCTGCATCATATATTTTTGTGGGTTTATAAATAAGGAATCATCTGCAAGTTCTTAACTCTAGGATAATGGATTCAAACATTAGTATGATTGAAGCCAGTCAAGGTCAATATAGAAACTAAGATTTTTTGAGGTTCAATCTCTTCTCGCTTGTACAAAAAAGTCACGTGTTGTTGCAACAGAAACAGATTCCACAGATATGAGGAAACATTTTCCAGTTAATGGCTAGGTAGTATATAGCTATTGCAATTATACCATATTTTACAACATATCATGTTACCAAGAATACTATCTGCCATGATGTTATGTTTCCTAACCTTAAAACCTGAAGATTTGAAACTAACAACGAGAATTATTTTCCATGTTATATCGCAATCTATCCTACATTTTCCTAGGTTATTTAAAATAATCGCAGCCCATGATTTGGGAATTCTCTAAATATAGTTAGGGTGCATGCAATAAAGTTGGAATCTATAAATATTGAATAACATAAATTTTCAAGTTTTTTTGGGTTTAACCAATATCGCATTAAGCTAAAAAGTTCTTAAAACTCCTAAAATATCAGTTCGAGTATTCTGTACTGTTTTGCCTCATACGTCTAATTTTAGACGACCCTGTTGTTGGCCTAGTCTTTAAATAAATTCTTGTATATAATTCCTTATATTTGTTATATTTCTTGTAAATTTTAAATTTTAAGTATAATATAAAGCTATCGTTGGTGGCTAAATATAAATAATAAACATACACAATAACAGCTCGCCATCTATTTGTAAATATTGTATAATTTATTTATTTAAATACTCTCTCTCTCTCTCTCTCTCTTTATATATATATAAGTACATTTTTCATACTTACGGAGAGAATCTTAGTATAAAATATATAGGCTAAACACAGTGAGAAAACCAATATAAAAATACATCACATGGTTAGTATTTTAAAATAATCTTATTTTAATTCCCATTCATAAGTTAATAAGGCATAACAGCGTAAGGGATCAAAGCCCTTAGCGAATCAGTCCCATCAGAGTCTCACCCGGGCTGACAGACGAACGACTCTTTAACTGTCAATCCCTCACGGCAAATCTTAATGTAATTTGTTTCCCAGAACCTACTCAGCCTTTATTGAAATTTATTGGTTCAGGTATTCTTCATCATAAGCCCTTAATTGGTTACTTTAACGAATTTGCCCTTGTTGTAATGAAAAACGTAAAATATTTCTACCAGATGAACAAAAAATAACATCCTATTTGTAACTAACTCTAAGAGGAATGTAGAATTTAAGTAAGAATGTAAAAGTTCCGGAACATTATGTTTACGTTATATATTTTCTTGTAATAATTGAAGAAAGTAATTTTTATAAGTTACGTTATTTCATGGGAAACTTGAAAATATGGAATGAAAACGTAATCGCGTTCTATTTTGAACAGTTCCATATGTAAAGGAGACAATTAAATTTGACAGTTATTATGGTTTAGTATATTATAGTGTTAAAGATTCGCTTCTGACAGTTATGAGCTTTAAAACGAAATATTCTTAATTAAATAGTTAACTAAAGATCAATAACAAAATTATTTTTTTTTACAATTAAAAATAATATCAAAAGTGATAATGACAATAACGATAACAGTAAAATCCAATTATATATTTAATACATATGATTTTTTATTATTTTACTAAGATTAAATAATAAAAAGCAAAGATAAATAAATACAATTTTAATTTGGAGCAAACCAGTAAGAGATGACAGTACTAGCAGCGTAACGGAAAAACAGGAGGAAATAATGACGAAAAATATATAAATGAATTTAGAAAATTTAAAACAACTTTAATTAGTAACGCAAAATTTATATTTCTTGTACTCTTGAATTACAGAATTAACAAACATTAGGTTACATGTTTTAAGCATACTACTAACAGAATGTTTGTGTACCTACTGAACCAAATATGCGAATTTAAAAATAATTTGTTCCGATTATTGTAGTTATGGAAATATTCAGCTGATACAAAAATGATCTTACTTCAAATATAACTGCTTCTTTACATGTGTACCTGTTTAATGTATAACGCATTAAATTATTTTATATTTTTTTATTTCCATATTTCTTTTAATTTAAATTGATTTTGATTTAATCGTAGGTATAGTATTTAACTAACTTTAGGATAAATACCTTTTTGCAAGAAATGTCCAAGCAAGAAGAAATTAAATATTTGGTCCTTCTGCCATTCTTACAAGGCAAAAATATTTGAGACAAATATTCTGCACAAGTTTTCCAAAAGTGAAAGTAATTAGATTCTAATTACTTAATTCTCAAAATAAAATTTAGAAACAAGAATTTGTGCAAAACGTGAAAGAAACTTTTAAGTAGAGCCTTTAGAAATTACGTTCAAGTATTACGTTTTTTCAAACATTCCCCTAATGGTTTTTCAGTGCCAATAACGAAAACTCATTTAGAACGGTTCATTTTCCTTCACTGAATCTATTAATAGCTTGGTTTCGATGCATACATTAATTATTGTTCCTCATTATTGTGGGTTTAAATTGGATTTTACTATAAACAAAATGCTTCCAAATTCCAACGGCCACATCGGACATCTCGTTAATCCCAGTTCTCCACGATCAATCACCGCTTCATCACTCCCCGGTGACAGCCATTCGCTTCCACATAGTTATTATTCGCCAATCAATTTCTTTTCCAAACACATCAATCTTTTCACAATATATTTTTGACAAAGGCCAAGATAAAACTATCCTGAAAGCCACAATAAATTGCAAAACTTTTATTTATAGTAAGTGTTGTGAAGAAAATAGTGATTTAAAAGGAATAGGACAAAATTGCAGAATACACTATTTTATTTGTTATTCTTATCTTAGTTTATATGCATGAACGTGTCATGATGGTTTTCGAGGATCCACTCTATAGTAAACATTATTATTCAAGGAAAATGACAAACCAATGAGATTTAGATCGTGTTAGTTGTTCCATAGGATGGAAAATTCCATTGGTGCAGGTGACTGGAGAAAATGTGTTTCGTTTTACTGTCGATAGCACAGCTGATTAAGTTTATATGTAATTTCGTTATACCGTCTCAGTTCCTGTTAAATTCTTAAAGTGTCACAATAATTATGTAAACTATATCGTGAGTATATACTAAAAGAAAATTTCTCAGTTGCGTAGCTCAGAAAACGTTTGCAGTTGACGAAATGTACAGAAATTAAGTTTATCTACGTATTCATTTTGGAATAATGCCCGTGACTCTTTTGATATTTCAAATTTCCCATAGTACTATAATTTAAGGAAACTCATGTCCCCAAATACTAAAATGGTATACAAAGTATAATGAAAGAAAAATACATAGTTTATGTCTTAACCTCTTTTACTATTTGTCAGATCAATTTCAAATAAAACTTTTGCGACTCTGGAAATGGTACTAAAGGAAAACCTATAGCACTTAATATAATTTCATTAATTGAAATTTTTGAAATGAATATAATGAAATAATTTAGTGTTAAATCAGCAGGAGAAAATTTGTACTATCATACGAGTGCATTTGATTTCGAAAAGTCATTCTAGTTAAACTGTCCAATTTATTAAACAAAGATGGTTTTAGTTGGTTAAAAAAGCTATTAACTATTTATATGAATTTTATAAATTACCAAATGTATGTTTCGGAGTGACTTCGTTTTATATTTTATTTGTTGTTAACTTTTCAGGAAATTTATGATTAAAACTTTTCTTATTAAAAAAAACGATTTATTATTAAAATCTGCACTATCATGCTCGTATCGCATAACATCTTGCAACTTCTAATGAACTTAGTCAGTACATTAGTCGCTATTACTTCAGGCCTGTGAGAAGTTATTTTTTACAAATATATTGTAAGGGATAAGTAAATATCTTATTATTAAAAAACTTGAAAAATAATTCTTACCTTTACGGCCAAAGGTATACTGTAAACAATGATAGTTTTGTGAAAAGTATATAGTCTTGAATTTGTTGTTAAAAGGGCATTTTTAGTTTAAAGATTTAAACTAAAAATCTTTAGGAGTGCATTTGATTTCGAAAAGTCATTCTAGTTAAACTGTCCAATTTATTAAACAAAGATGGTTTTAGTTGGTTAAAAAAGCTATTAACTATATATATGAATTTTATAAATTACCAAATGTATATTTCGGAGTGACTTCGTTTTATATTTTATTTGTTGTTTACTTTTCAGGAAATTTATTTTAGGAAATCTTTGAATAAAACTCTTTTATTACAAAAATAATATATAATTCAAAGCTGCACTATCATTCTCATATAGCATAACATCTTGGAATTTATAAAGAACTTTATGAAAGTCAGTACGTTAGTCGCTATTACTTCAGGCCTGTAAAAAAATACTTTCTATAAATAGATTGTAGGGGATAAGTAAATCTCTTTTTATTATAATACTTGAAAATCTATTCTTACCTGTACGGCCAAATTTAAACTGTAAACAATGATAGTTTTGTGAAAAATATATTTAACATAGTCTTGAATTTGTTCTGAAACGGGCATTTTTAGATTAACGATTTCAAAATTGTTCAATATACATTGTTTTTTTTTTTGCAGAAACGTGAATATTTCTTTCTACAGAGCTTTCAGATATGATGGTTTTATCACAACTAGTCGTAAATAAAGGTCGCAACGCTGTCTTTAGAAACATTGTCGTGGTATCCCAAATAGCACAGATGTCAAACCTAAACTCCATGAACAATATATTCTACGTTCTGAAACAACCGAATTCTGCAGCAAGTGGTCTTGTACCCTTTTTTTTCCTTTGGGACAAGAAGCTGATAAATTCCACATCGCCCTAAAAGGACCTTTGCGCTGCTTCCGGAGCGATAGGATATTCAATATGGCTAAAATAGGGGTAGGTGCCGCCTCCTCACCAACCAAAAGAAAGTATTTAGGGCATTAATCTCAGTCATGTCACTTTAGCCCTGTACCAGCCTCTCCAGTCAAAGCAGGCAGGTGGTAGTAGACTAGACCACTGATCTACCTTTGAATCCCTGAATCTCATCATTTTCGGTTAGTGCCGCTCCTGGACATCCATTAGGTTGCTCAGATTTAAGAGAAATATCGGTTTTGCTGTACCCAGCATATGCTTAACTGTAAGGTACAAACGAGTTCCTGAAGTCGTTTACCTTGAAACTGATAGTTTTTTTTTTCAAATTATTACTGTCTTAAAACAAAGTCATTCTTAATAACCGATAAAAAAATACTCGGCCAATTTTTAAATTTATAAGCTACAGATTACCAGAATTCGCCAAGGACATGTCGACCATCTTCTCTTTACAGGATATAAAAAACTAGTTGCTTCCATGTTGCCTGTCGCTCACCTATCTTATGCTATATACAGCTATAAAACTACATCAGATAAAGGAACAAGCATTCCGTTTAAAGCAATAATGTGATGTTTAATGTACTGTCACGGCTGGAAGTTCAGTAACAATAACCACTGTTACATGAACATTAACACATATAACTGGAAATTCAAACGTGTATATGGTTGTGAATGCGGAATTTAACTCCAGTTACAGCTCCCGTTCATTGCAAAGTCTGAAATTTTTTCAGACTTGATTCTTGAAATCTTAACACCATAGGTAATTTGTATGGAGAGGAATATTTTACTTCATCGAACTTTTAAGATGTTGTCTAAAACCCACCTGTGAACCTGACGAGACAATGAGAATATATCTTCACCTACTTTACACGAAACTTTTTAAATTTGGTGGTCTTGATGTCAAAACGAAGTAAATAGTTCTTTTTCAGCTTCATCGTTACCGATTTTTTCAACTCTTCAGTGGACATTACTCCAGATTTCGGGAGTAAAATCTGAAAGAGCGTCAGATTTCAGAATATGCTCTGAGTGGAATTGAATTTATAAACTCAATACCCGCATTGAAATAACCATCATAGGTCCGTTGCGTGAACTTTGGTTATTGAGGGAATTGACTATACCAGGGAAGAAGACATGTCATATCCCTACCCCTAATTTCAACGAAAGCCGAGTACGGCCATCTGATCTACAGAAGGCTCTCTAATATTACAGACATGTCAAATCAAACCAGTTCGTTTTGGAACCCACTTATTATACAAGCTTATAAACTTCCTAATGACTGAACTCTTACATAATTTATTAAAATATGTAAAGAAATTGTGAGATGTGATAAAAATAGGCTTTCTTAAACTTGCTGCCGTAGAAAAAGCTGATCACTGTATTAGGCGGAAGGAGGTAACCTCCTAATTTGATTACCCTGATCCAACTTATGCAGAGTTCTATAGAGCTTTGCCTTTCACTAAGGAACATTGGTAGACCCTTAGGCACATTTTTAACCATTCGCTCTCAATTTCAAGCACTAGGTCTTGGAACATCTCTAAAACAATTCGTAACAATGACAATCTATCGCACTATCGTTTTACCATACCCAACGTAAACCCCCTAAACTTGCATATAATATTTATAATTTATTAAGTGCAAAGAATGGTCTCTTTTAATAAAATATTTGAAAAAGGAACTGTTCCCACTAACTTTATTTTAACATTGAAACTTCGCCCCCACGAGGCTGTTTAGAAAGGCTCTTTCTTAAGTGAGCAATTTAGCACTGACAACGTGGTTGAAGCACCATCACCTAGAGTAACGCATCGCCGTTTACTCTTAATCAATGTTCCATCTCAACTAAATTCATAACGTTTCTGAAAAACGAAATTGCCATTTATTTCTTCCCTTCTACCAATTAAAGATGGTTAACAAAAGAGAGTTGAAACCTACTGGTGCTTTAGAAGGCGTTATCACCACACATGTGCTGCGGAGTTCTGTGTTTTTTTTGTCTTCTTTGTTAGCAATTAATTTAAAAATAATTTGCTAACTCCTTTTTTTGGAAGTTATTTAATTCACATGTAGGTTCAAAACTGATACCCTGAATTTCAATTTGAATCTTTTACGGTAAAGCCTTTTTATAGATGTTGCAAGGTTCATTACATATAATACACTTGAAAAAACTGAAATACTTGTAACTTACAGACAGGTGAGTATGAACACATAAAATTAACACATAATACGTTGTTTACTACATAAATTTAAAACAAAAAACTGTTTCGCACTGTTTTTTATTAATATTACATTGGCTTGACCATTTTTATTAACCTAAATTTATATTTGAAGGTTGGAATTTACGTTATCCCCTAGAAATTCCGCTATTATAACTAGAAAATTTAACACGTAATACGATATACCTGTTTCTGATAATAACTAAAACTTATACAGCATTTTACCAATCAGCTAACATTTCTTGGTTAGCTACTAAGGTACCATTGTTGACAAAAATGTTTGTATCTTAATAAGACGATTCTGTCTGCTTTTAATATTCAGCTAGCCATGACAGAATATAGAGGGCGAAGATGTCAGGTCAACTGTAATAGTCTTGTCTTTTCAGTCACAAGACAGTCTGACAGCCCTCTCGATATAACGCAATACACGTCCAGTATCGCATATTCTACATCATAGACTGACGAATCCATGTTTTAATATTCAGCTAGATGTGACATAAGATAGAGGGCTATGATGCCAGGTCAACTGTAATAGTCTTGTCTATTTAGTGACAAGGCAATCTGACAGCCCCCTCGATATACAGTAACAACATACTCGTCCAGTATGCAATAATCTAATCATAGACTGACGAATCAATGTTTTAATATTCAGGTAGATGTGACGTAAGATAAAGGGCAATGGTGTCAGGTCAACTGTAATAGTCTTGTCTATTTAGTGACAAGGCAATCTGACAGCCCTCTCGATATAAAGTAACAACATACTCGTCCAGTATGCAATAATCTAATCATAGACTGACGAATCCATGTTTTAATATTCAGCTAGATGTGACATAAGATAAAGGGCAATGGTGTCAGGTCAACTGTAATAGTCTTGTCTATTTAGTGACAAGGCAATCTGACAGCCCCCTCGATATACAGTAACAACATACTCGTCCAGTGTGCAATAATCTAATCATAGACTGACGAATCCATGTTTTAATATTCAGCTAGATGTGACATAAGATAAAGGGCAATGGTGTCAGGTCAACTGTAATAGTCTTGTCTATTTAGTGACAAGGCAATCTGACAGCCCCCTCGATATAGAGTAACAACATACTCGTCCAGTATGCAATAATCTAATCATAGACTGACGAATCCATGTTTTAATATTCAGCTAGATGTGACATAAGATAGAGGGCTATGATGCCAGGTCAACTGTAATAGTCTTGTCTATTTAGTGACAAGGCAATCTGACAGCCCCCTCGATATACAGTAACAACATACTCGTCCAGTATGCAATAATCTAATCATACACTGACGAATCCATGTTTTAATATTCAGCTAGATGTGACGTAAGATAGAGGGATATGATGCCAGGTCAACTGTAATAGTCTTGTCTGTTCAGTCACAGGACAGTCTGACAGCCCTCTAGATATAAAAAAATTCATGTCAATATCGCATATTATATATCAGACAGACGATTCCATGTTTTATTTAAAGCAAGTCACGTTCGTTCACTTAATATTATTCGTGCTTTAGTATCGATTGCAAATACTAATTTAATTTAAAATAATTATGGTAAGAGACTCCCTTTTTCTAAACATCCTGTACAAATATACAATATTTTGAACAACATTAAGTCAATTTAAATAAACTTAAATATTTTAATAGAGAATAAACGTTCAGCTTTATACCTATTAATCTGTTACTGTTTATTTAAGTTTCAATTGGTATAAAAAAATATCAATATATATTAATTACGTATAAATATATAAATTGATACAAGAATTGTAGGTACATGCTCAATGATTCAAAGTTAAAATCATATAATTATGAACCAGCAGACAGAAATATGAACCTTTAAATGCCAATGAATTGCTAAGTTCAGGAGTGTCAAATCCATTTATTGAAAATCCTCTCATTAAAAGTTATCTCATGTTTTAATAAGCTTCGATTATGATTTGTTGAGAATGTCGGACTCAGATTCAAAAATAAATAAGTAATTTAAGTGTGTTACTATAGAGGTTGTTTTAAAACTTTTTAATAACACTTAAACACCCAATCCTGAGTTTTCACCTACTGAAACGATTGCCATTTAGTTTTTGTTTCATTAATAAATTTTTTCTTTAAATCCACAACATTTTTAATTTTAGAGGTTTTTATATAAATGTGTGATAAAATACCAATATAGTGGGTGTAAAAGTAGCCTACATTTTACAGAGTAATTTATATTTTGATCTTTTGTACCAAATCTAATGTTACACAATGTATGATAGTTAACCAAAGGTTAAATGAGTTGTCACTTTATATTTTTCACTATGGTAGGGAGATAACTTTAAGATATCTAGAGTTACACATCTCAACAATGTATTATGTAACAACGAATAAAAAAGGCAAATGTTCCTTTTAAACGAAGACTACTATAGAATGTTTTTAATAATATCCAGGCATTGTTGTTATAGCGGCTACAAACAATAACAATATGGCCATTAGCTGGTTATTGTGGCAACATTTACAACAGCTGATACTAAGTACTGTTTTGGTTTCGTTATATTGCTCGTTTTAGACATGTTATTACATCATAAGGTAAATAAATGATAGAGACCTTTATACTGTCAAATTTATATAATTAACCTAAATTGCCAAATAGGTCACTTACTATCATTCACATATTGGTACAATCTGACAAAAATTCTCTCTCTAGTAAAACTGGCTTTTCCTTTTTTATGTTTTTGAGCTAGATAGGTTTTATAGCTTTATTATTTTATTAAAAAAAATAAATAGAAAGATTTAATTTAAAAAATAATATTATTGCAACAGGAGCAGTACTTAAATGTGGTTTTGAAATATAAGCGGATGTAACATATAGACTAAATTTCATTTTATGATCGAATATGATTTTTAACGTTTTGTAAAACAATGTATGCGAATAAATTCCTATCTATTATAATATAATATGTTAGTGTCAATGGCAGACACAATGCTTATTTTTCATATTATTTGTAAATATTTTAAGAGAATATTATTATATTACTGGTGTTCTAACTTTTTGTACTAAATAAATCAAATATGTACATAATAAATTTCTAAACAATCAATCGGTTTTAACATAAAAAAGAAATAAAAACATTACCAACATACAAAAATTTAAACACAATTCAATGTCTGAAATGAAAAGAAACCATTGAATTCAATTTTTATTTTTTTCAATTGAATACAAGAATTCATTGTATAAGCATAACATATCCTTTTAAGGTTACTTCAGCATGGCTAAATACGGTAATCGTTGATCCGTCAGGATTTTTAGTATTAAAACCCTGTTTTTTACATTTATATTTTGATTTACCATCGATTATGTACATTTTTACCAGTTCATAAATTCGTTGTTCTAAAAATCTCACTAAAAGTTTTTTTTTCAGATGTATAAAAACGCGGAGGTAAAATAATTTTCAAAACCGTAATCATAATAAAACATACAGTTTAATAAATAAAACAAGTACACGATAGATATTTCAGGAAACATATAGGTTAGATGGTAAAAATACCTTACGCGCACTACCTTGGTCACGATCCGGCCGGTGGGCAGAACAGACACACTGGATAAAGGTCAAGTACAACGTAAAGTATAAAATTATTTGTGTTTAAAATTACAGTGTTTTGGTTTCGAAAAAAATTGCATTTATAGAATACTAGCTGCTTCCCGTGGCTTCGCACGTTTTTCGTAAAGCCTTGGCCGTTTATGAGCACTTCTGGTTCATAACCATAAATTGATCTTAAAGACATCAAAACTTATCGTCTTCAAATAGTGTTTGCCTATTTAATACACGTAATTGTCTCGTAATTGCAGTTTATAATGTGCAGGCCCTTTGAAAACCTTTTATCTTGCAGCAGCGCCACCTGGTGTCGATCAAACATTCATTTTTATATATATAGACTATTTCCTTCATGTATGCATAAGCATGGGGATTATGAATTCGTATGAAATCAAGAGAAATAATTGCATATTTTTTGACCATTTTAAATAGTATGTAATAAATTATTATTGTTTTATGAATGTTAGTATCGCGGATGGCATTTGCGAGTATATATTATTTTCAGTTTTAAGATAGAAACTTTCTTCTATATATCTAAAAGTAATATATTAAGGATTTTAGTATTAAAAATTATGTAGAAAACAAAATTGATTTTGGAAACATTTTTATTTTACTTCCATATTACAACAAGCTAATGTAACATTGCATATCAGCATTAATCTTAATAGATTCGATTATGTAATTAACATTTTCCACTTCGTAATACATCAATATTTATATATATATATATATATATATATATCTATATATATATATGTATATATTGATGTATATTACGAAGTGGAATATATTAATTACATAATATATATATATTTGTGGCAAATTTTAAAAATTAACCCTCCAACTGGCAGTCATTTTTTCCTGTAGTGGCGGCATGTTATCGAGCCTCGTGCAAGGGTTTTTTTAAAAAATTTATGAAAAATGTAAATTAAAAGTAATATATATAGAAGTATATATTTTTGTGTTCAGAATTAAACATATAATAATATTAGTATTTAAATTTGGCCTTAAACAAAATTTTTACTAAAATTTTTTTTCCATGAAATTCAAAATTTACATTTTTTTCTTTTATTTGGGGGGACCATACCTAGCAAACCAAGTTATAGTAAGGAAAACTATAAAAGTGAGAGTACATTGTGTGTCCAAATTTATTCTAGTTTCAGAAACACATAAGCATTATACAAATTTTTGAAACTATAATAACACTATATAACAAAAAACAGCGATGCGCATAAATTGTGAAAATAGGGTGTATTATGTAAGAGTTTGCTAATAAAAGTTTTACTAATACAGTTTTACTTCAATACATGTTATATTGCATATTTTATTACTCAGAATGAAGTAAACTATACAGCAGTAGTAAAATAAATTCCATAAATTTTTTTTGAAGAGTCGAAAAAAGTTTCATTTTGTCATTACTCAAAACTTTTGCGAAAAATTTTTCTAGAAATTTATTTATTCTAAAATAAAATTTATTTGCACTACTGCAATATTTAACAATTCACCACACACTAAACACAACACTAAGAAACACAAATAAACCCTACTAAAACTACTAATAAACACGACTCGTCACATCAACAACTCAGACGGCATCGACAACATGGCGGTCACATCTTTTACGTTCCAAACATACGAACTTGGTACGTTGCAACTACAATACAAAAAGGAATAAAACTATGGTATTCCTTATGCTTTTTTTCCCCGAATCCAATGGTGCATGAATCGAATCGATACGTTGCCGGAATATACTGTTATGAGTGATTATGCAAGGGAATGTTTGTTTATCAAATTTTGATTTTTGACAAACAAACAATCCGCTAAGGGTTATGTTTTATCAAAATTTTGATAAACAACAGTTGGAGGGTTTTATACGTTTCAAGGATACAACCGTAGATTTTGCAGCGAGTAAACTAATTAAAAAGCTATAAAGAGTTCGTTTGCTGTAAAGAGTTCACCTGACTGCAAAACCTTACAACTGAATAGAGGCTGCAATCTCCCACTGGCAACTATCTATCGATTTTCAGGTGGCTGAAGGTATTCACCCCTCATACAATCGCACATTATTGTATTGTAATCAAATTCTAGATCACGATATATTCTTGGAGAAAAAAACGTTCTCCAACTATTCCATGCCAAACAGTTGTGTTGTTATAGGCAAGGGGTATATGTGATATTAAAATATCATTTAATATAAGAAAGCAAAAAATTCGACAAAGTATAATGAGGATTAACTTCTGGCTGTTTTATACCTTCCAGATGAACCTAAACTGAGTACAGCAAAACGATGTGTCACTTAAATTTGGAGAACCCAATGGATGTAAAGTGGATCAATAACCACAAATATCGAGATAAGGGGAGCATGGTTGGATCGATAGGTATAGTCAACTATAATAGTCAGATTAAGTATGTATGTCACGTGCTACTTCGGTTCCAACATAATTAGTTCACTAATCATATCGGCTTTGAGTACAAACAGGGATCAATGGGTAATTGTGCTGTATACCGACAGAGAATGACGCCTTTCTCTCTAAGCTCATGGTATTAGGGTTATCTAACGATAACGTTAAATTCATAAACGTTACTCAAGTGCAGTTCTCAGTGAAATAATAATGTTTAGCAGTAAAAGAGTATTATTTAATGGTTTCTTTATTACACATACTTTGCGGTAATTAATTGGTTTTTCTGGAAGTTGGACTGTTGGTATTGTAAGTGTATTTATTATCTTTTTCACTGTCTTTATTCATTAATATAACTGAAAAAGAAGATTTTTATTGTTCGATTTAACGCGAATATTGAGTTCCGATCGTTGCTACGTTATGGGTTTGATTTGGTAAAAATGCTATTTAGTTTTTACAGAGTATAATTTATTCTTACCGTGTCTTTGTGACTTTCAAATTTAGGTGCTATATATTTATTTTATTTCTTATTCGTACATTTTTATAAACTAAGACACATTGATGATTCTTTGCCTTAATACATGATTGAAAATTCTAAAGCTTAACAGATGTTTTGGAATACAACTGAGATATAAAAGTAAAAAAAATCTACGTGTTATTATAAAATGCCTTAAAAGACGAATAGGGGGTATGTTTGTACTGAATGTTATTATTTTAATTAATGATAAATCATTGTGCTGGTTAAAGGAGTGACTTATTTTCCTTGTTCTAAATACATTATTAAATATGTCATATACTTCCAAGTAATTTATTAGATTGGTTATTTAAGATCGAAATTAAAGTGACTGAACTGCACAGTCAATTCGCTTCTGTGACAGCCACAATGAGGGAAATTGAAAGGAACTGTTCATTTTACCTTTTCAATTGCGCAGTCCATTAGTGCAGACCATTAATGTTCTCTGAGAGAGAAGTTTCTACTCAGTATATCCAGTCTTCCACAAGCACGGTCAATACTCACACCTTTAACAATTTACACAATATTATACTGTTTGCTATATAGTAAAGTAATGAACAATTTCAGAGAGTGATTCAGATGTAATCTCCAAAATATTTTGATTAGGATTTTACATATCTTAAAGTAATATATTTTTAATTTTATTGCCCTTGAAGATTTTTTCCATAACAACAATCCTAAAAATGTACTGCCTCTGTTTTTCTATCCTAACGATATCTCGAGAATGCCTATAGAAATTTTGCATAAGTCTTCATTGTCTTTATAATCAACTGGAGAATGGATATTCAATGGTCACTAAAATTGCCTTATTTTGATACAAACAGGATAATTGATAGGCCTTTTCCACAATGTATTTTTACGATATGACGACCCTTTGAGATTTATTTAAACGTCCTATTTACATCCTAAGAGATGATGAAAATTTTAAGACAACCTGCAAGAGTTACTTACCTTTAATGACCTGAAACCTTTAACACTTCTTATACCTCTATTAATATTTACGACCGAATTTAAGAACTTTTAACGCGTATTTAGGAAATTTAGAATAGAGATTTGCAATACTTGATATGTTTTACATTAGAAACAGAGATAGAAAAGTTATTACATAAATTCAGCTACAGTTTATTTACCAATTAATAAATGAACTTATAGGCTATAAAACTGGAGTTCCAAAATCTTCAATACAGAAAATAGTTAAGATAAAAATAAAATTTTACAAAAGTCACTTAGTCTATAATCTTCTTGAAGATGATCTGGACAGAAGAATATGATTTTGTTCTCGTATCTTTGAGTTTCATGAGCTAGATCCTAATTGGTGTACTCGAATTGTTTTTTTTTCAGTCGAGTCCACTTTCTATCGCAATGGTGCTGTAAATCACCATAATTTTAATTATTACCACACCGTTAATCCACACATTCTTAAACAGAATCTACTCAAATTAAAAGGAATTACTTCGACAGCTAGCTGTCCGTTGTAATGAGGTGCTTGCTATCTTACGACATTTCAGACAGTACAATTACTGGGATTATGTATGAACAGGTTTTAAATGAACAAGTCTTGTCTAATTTTACGGTTCCAGAAATGGATCAAGCAATCTTCCAACAAGATGGTTCTCTTCCTCATTACGCAAATCCTGTCAAGCGATTACTAAATGGCAACCTTCATGGCGATTGAATTGGTCGTGGAAGTGATTTTTTAGATTGGTCACCTCGATCCCCAGATTTAACTGTATGTGATTTCTTTCTGGGAGTTTACTTAAAGGAACATGTTTATACTCGTAGCTTCAATTATGATGAGGAATTAAAACATTCAATTGAAGAGGAACATCTCCGGAAATCGCATAATTTCTTTGTAAGAGCTTAAGGTTCATTTGTTAAGCGCTGTTATCAGTGTGTCGCAGTGGACGGATTATAGTTAGAATGACTATGAACATTTAATTGTAGGTTTTGAATAGGCTATGTTCTAATTTTCTAATTGAAATGTTTTATTTCTCTAGGATATAACAATAAATAATTTACAAAACCAAAAATACTGTTTTTAAAGTAAAGTTTTCCCAAAATGCCACCATTTTTTTTTTTTTCAAAAATTGCTAAAGAGCTGAAATTGTCACAGAATATATTTAAACACGACTTAATGAGTTCTGTAGAGTTTGAAAATGTTCAGTGCATAAATGTGTAAGTAATGTAAATCAAACATTTAAACCTCTTCGTGGGACACCTTGTCTATTAAATCATATGTTTGCACCTCTGTTTTTACGTCCAGACGATATTTTAAGCACTACCTGACTTATAGACTCGAGACATTTGCATGAAGCATCATTTGTATGTAGACAGCATCAAGTTCGATGGCGATGCATGTTGCTCCATAAGGTTTGGTCGAGCGATAGTAATTCTACATCAGTCTGATGGGTGACTCCACACATTTACTTTATTGGGATGAACTATTGACTGAAACTCTAAAAACTTCGTGACTCATTGTGTCGGGTATTCCTGCCTCATTTATTTGTATAACAATTACTTGCAATCTGTTTTTAATGTAAAGTGGCTCTCGGCTACTAAACTATTATTCTTTGCTATAATGTCGTTTTTTTCGATTACATATTGTGAAACCTGGTAAGTAATAATCGATATTGTAAGTATCGGTTATAATACTTGCGACATTCTAAGGTATTGACGTTAAATTTTCATCCAAAGGAAGCACTCCAGGAGCGCGAGTATGAGAAGTGTCAACATCGATACTGAGACTCCTCCTCATTCATGTTTATCTTATAACGCTCTTACTGGAAACCTCACGTTTTCTCCCTCGTTAAATATTTAAGTACATGAAGATCTTTTTTGATTTCACTTTTACCTCCGTGTAAGGTAGAAGAAGGGATTTCCCACACTTATATCTTAAAATGCCTGCGTAAAACTATATGTACCACAAATATTATTGTAATAAATTACAATTTTTAGGGTGGAATTTTAAATACAGCTTATCATAAGTTAAAGTGAAGTAAAACTATTCTGTTGCATCAAAGAAATGTTGAAGTTCAATTATATTTCATAATGTTAAAATTACCTCAACATCAATCATGACGATTTCTGATTAATTATTATGACTGAAACTTATAGATTTTTTATTTAAAATTCATTACTATTAAGTATTAAATTAAACAAATATCTTCAGTGGCTAATAGCTTGTAGATTATTTTTAATGATATATGAAATATTTGTTTTTGTTTTAAGTCTAACTATGATGTAACCATATTTAGATTGCAGTTTACATGATTTTACAGTGTTACTGTGTTTTTGTCACTGAACGGTGGTAAAAGTCCGTAAAATCCTGTTTCCTTCACAATCCTTCCATCGCCAAAAACAAACTTCAAGCAGCGAATTACCGTGTAGTTGAGTAGGATGTACATGCGTAATAGCAACATCCGACACTAGTTGGTATCTCGTTATTTTGGGAAGCGAAGCAGATGGAGAGAAGACAGCTTTGTAGTATTTCAGTAGATTATTTCAGTGCAATCACAGGGTTCAGAGTTTCAACTTTGTGTCAACAAGTTTCTTTTGTCTTGCTTTGTAAAACAAACTAAGAAGTGTCAGACCTCTTGTGATGTCTCCTTTTGTTAAAAGTCACTCATATGAACTTATGTTAGGGATAAAAAAATGCGTTATGCACAATGATAAATTTAGTAAGTTATTGCGCTGAATTTGTAATAAGGCAATTCAATAAAATTATTAGCTAAATCCTTTATATTACACTTTTTCTCTATGTTTGATTACCTCACTTTGATAAAAAACACAACTCATACGTTCTGTCATAAGAGAGCAACAACAAAACCCGGGTAGGGTACGATAAGCGGATCCGGTTTTTTATATCGAAATTTGACAACCAATATTAGATATTACTTAATCATAACCATCGATATCATAATCAATCGATACTGATTAATTATTTTGAACAGTTAACTTAAATAATCTATATCAACAGCTGTAAACACTTTCAAATAATACACGTAAGGTAATATTTCAATAATTTTATATAAGTAACATTTGATTATTAAAAATGGCAGTCAATTTTAGAAAACTACACGACGTTGCTTTGAAAGATAAGACAATATGTGTTTCGTGGCTTCAACAAGTTGGACTCGTACCGAAAAACCCATTACGTGAAATTTGTGGGAAAGAAACAACTGTAACTGTGAGAGGAGCAAATATGGTCGTCTTCAGTTTTCCTAACTTAGGTTATAATAATTTGTTTGATCACTGTAAATATTAAATTCATATTTTAATTTAAAACATATGATTTCTATTGAGGACTATACATACTTTTATATCGATTTATAGTCTAGGATTTGAGATGCGAATATTAGGTATCGATGATTACATTCTTCGATATAAATAACCGGGTCCGCTTATCGTACCCTACCCCAAAACCCCACTACAACTACAATAATCCACTCATAAAGTTTTTATGTGGCTTGCTAAAGTTTAGGTTTGTCTATGATTATAGGAAAATGTTCACTTGATACAAATACTGGCAAGTAATGTTAAAATCCTTTAAAATAAAAGTTCTAAATATTGATAGTAAAGTTCCTTTTTCTATCTTATCCTTTTTGTGTTTCATATTAATAAATGTGACAATAATCTCTTGTGTTAAAAGGCGACTTCTCCTGTATGAATACGATTTAAAAAAAATCGAATCACGTTTTCAGTAGTAGAGTAGAACTGAGTGCCGAGCAGATGTTTGCAATGGCTACAAAAATGACCCGTAAGGTGGCAATTGTATCTGTTACTTATTACTATGTTTTGATGTTTGGTTAATAATTAAATACGGTAACTAATTATACTGAAGTAAATGATTTCCGCCTGTTTACTTTTGTCGAGTTTTAGTATCAATTCATACACTGAAAATAGACAAACAGGAAGGTGACATTGGACGTAAGAATGTGAGACAATCACAAGTAACCCAGTTGTGAAACAATATAAATTTACTTAGTGAATAATAAAAGCAATATGATGAATAAACCTTAGGTCATACTTTAAGAATTTTAGTAAAAAATATCATTAGAAATTAAAGTGAAGAAATCCCTTAAGCATCGCTGTATACACCATTCTTCTTTATTTCATTGAAAAGTTTACTTTCGTGAACGTTAATTAAACTGTTAAGCGACACAGAATGAAAAAAATATATATATATATATGACAAAAAAATGAATTTCCCCAAAATCTTCAAACTGCATACTAAGCTCTCGAAAAATCCTTACAAGTTTCTGAAGTTGACAAATTGTTTTCGTTCAATGTTTTAATGAAAATGTAGGAGCATTATAGTCTTTACTGAACTTACATTGGCTGCTTTAGTTGATTTATATTTTAGTGACATTGCGTTACTTCTTCAGTGTTTAATATTAAACTTGTCGCGTAACAGGCTTCGCTGAGGTTTTGAGAAGAATAATTTTAAATTTATAGCTCATTTCATTTTTGGGATATCGTGCTGACATATATATGGACACATAACTTACAAAACGGAAGTTGACCCAAAAATTACGCTCAGTTAACTTCCATTGTCGGACACCATTTTGAAACACATTTTTGTCTATTTATAACGGATATTTTACGCTAATTTAAAGTAGACGGATAAAATATTTATCGCTATCCCTTAATACATGATAAATTCACGTTTAGTTTATTATATTAGGTTCATTAGTAGTGATATGGTAATAAAACCGGAAAGCTAGAGATACTGCTACGTAAATATGCGCTGTAAACAAATCTTTTTATCGTTATTTTCTAAACTGAATTTCACTCCACTATGTTTCATTTTACTGTATAAATAAACATGTAAAAAATTAACAAATATATTTATTTTATATTTCTTGGCTACAATTTTTGCATAAGACTACCCTAAAAATATTGAGAAATGATCAGTTAAAATACATTAAGTGAATTGCACTATTATAGATTCAGTGTTTCTCATATTTAAATGGGCGTTACAAAATTTCAAGAACTACTGGTCATATCGTTCTCGAGATATCGTGCAGAGAGACAGACAGACAGAAATGAAATGTCCCCTGACTCTCAATTGATTAGACTGGGCCAAATCCTGGGATATCTACTAAACTTCCATTGCAATTTTTAATACCTTGATAATCATGTATGTGACCTTCAAATTGATATCAGTACAATCGACCTCGGATTGTATCAATTCTCCTTCTTATCAAAGGTTTTTCATACAGACTAATGGTCCTTGAGGACGGCCAGAATAAATTTAAAAGATGGATCAGCTTCTTATTCTATTTATAAACAGAACAAACGAAAATAAAATTATACAGTGATATTATTTAAGAATTATAAATCTGTACAACATAAGGAATACTTAAATGGTTGGAATAATGACTGTAAACGTAAGCAAATTCGTGGTTTCGGATACAATATTCATAAAGCAAATTTGGCTGCTCACCAGAATAAAATACAGAGTTCGCTGGTGACAACAGAGCCGCTTCCCGCCGCTCTGCTCCGCGCCGCGCTGGTTGGGCCAATATCACTTAAGCCCCAATATTGGCATAACAAATTGAGCTGTTAAACCGCCTCGCGTTCCTCATTGTTTATTTTAAATTTTACTTTTTAGTTTATTTACAAGTTTTTTGTTTAACGTTGTAACATAATGTGCACCAAGTAAAAGTAAGTAATCTCTTACTGAATGAACTGGAATAGTTTATTGAATTTTATTGACGGATGATATAGAGCTATAACATTTCACTCCCCGATCGGTGAATACGGCAAGAAGGTTTGCACCGGGATAAAGTAATATAGTATAGGTCTGGTATTTAAACTTAATAGGATATACGAGTATTATAAAGTAAAGCTAAAAAATATGGATAACAATAGTGATTGCTGTGGTTTTTCATCTTTCAACGTAAAGAATGTCTAAGTTTGAAAGTGGCCAATTATTTCCGTTTTACTGATTTCTTAGTTGCTATTTTAGTTCATTTTCAATTAAATAAATTATACAGTTACTAATGACTGAAGTATCCGGAAAATTCTAAAATACTTGGAATACAGGATACACTTTAAACTCTAACATGTCTAGAAAATCGCGAAAGCGATTATATGTGATGTCTAAAATAATTACTTAAATATATTCTTAACAGTAAATACCAACACCTGCTCTCTATTCTGTTCTGTTGCTATAATATAATTAGATTCAAATAAAGAGAATTTTTATCATCTAGATTTAATTCTGAATGTTTTCTACTACTACAAAAAGATATATATCAGATAGTTATTTTAAGTAAACCCCAAATCTCCTAAATGATTTTCCTCACTGTTCCAAAAAGCTACTTAGCGACGTATAACACATTGCACTTCCTGAAAATATTATATAAATACCAAATATTTTCAAGAACCATTGCTGATGATTAAGGTAAATTTTAATATTTTCAAACTTAAGAATTTCGGGCATAATTGTTCACCCCTGGAGGCCACATTTGAGGCATAGACAAAGAGAGACGTTACCGGCAATACTAAAATTTTCACAGGATAGAAATTGTATCACTCGTAGCTAGCCTGTGTAGCTGAACTACTTATGTGGGTTTTACAATAAGGAATGATCTTACAATCCTTCATTCAAGAATAATGAAAATGACGACTAGCATAAATTAAACCGATCTTATATAGTATAGAAAGAACAATTTTAAGTTAAATCCTGTCTCGTTTGTCAAAAAAGTCACGTGTCGTTTTAACAAGAATAGATTCCAGAGATATTTCCAAGATTTTCAGTGGATTACTAGGTTATTGCCATTATACACTACTTTACAAAATATTATGTTACTATGAATACTCCCTGACATGATGCTAAGTATCTTAACCTTTAAACTTGAGGATTTGAAACTAATAACAAAAACGATTTTCCAGTAAATCACACTGTGTCCTTTATTTTGACTCATAGTACCAGGTCATTTACTATGATCCTATATAATGTTTTAAAATCCTCCAAATATAGTCATCTTTCTAAATAAGGAGAGATTTTATTTTCTTGTTAAATGTTGGAAGGTTTAATATCGCAATTAAATTATCAAAACATTTACTTAAAAATCCTAAATTATAATTTTTGTATTTTCTGTCTTTATTGTTTTGTATCTATCTGCGACTAAATTTAGACCAATATATTATATATAATAAATGCTTGTAAGCATTTTCTTACATTTTTAATATTTCACTTAACTTTCTGATGTATTGATTTAATCGTTGAACGAATAACAGGGAATAATAATCATACACATTTAGTTACTGACCATCTAGTGGTAATATGTTATCAAATTTTATATTTTAATACATAATATACAAAATTAATTTTATTCCTTATTACTTAGCAAATGTTAGGTTAAACTTAGTTTAAAAGTAAAGGCTAAACACGGTGAGTAAAACTATAGAAGTAAACAATCGCATTGTTGATATATTAAAATAATCCTATGTCAATTCCCAAATCATAAGCAATAAAGCCCAACAGCGTCAAGCATTAAAGTCCTTGGTCAATCAGTTATTCCCAACAGAGGCTTACCGGTCTGACAGAGAGTGACTCGCTAATGCTTACAATCCCTAACGGCAATCGTAATGTAATTTGTTTCGCGGTACCTACTCAGGCTTTATTGAAATATACTAATTTAGGTATTCTTATTTATAAGCCCTTAAGAGGTTACTGTAACGAATTCACCCTTGTTGACATAAAAAATAAAGTATTTCTCCCAGTTAACAGGAAATAACATAATGTTTATAGCAGACTTTAAGTGGAAAGTAAGATTTAAGTGGCATTATACAAATTCTGGAATATTATGGTTACTCTCCATATTTTATCGTAAGACTTAACGAAAGGAATTTTATTTATTAAGGTATTTCATCTGAAACTTACCGATCTCGAAACTATTTAGTCAGGATTCTATATGTCCTTAAGTCACTGTTTCTCTGTATGTGCGATAATTCATCATTAAACGATCCTAGACACTCGGAGCGTGGTTTTTATGTACCTTTTAGTCCAAGAATGAACTCCAATTATTATGAGGTGAAAATCTAAAGAGCAGTAAATATACTTAGATAAAGAGAAAACTGCTCACGAAATAAACAAAAGTACATGGAAAATATACAACTCTTGTAGTCCCCTTAACGAGAGTAGCTTTTCAATCAATGAAATCTGTTATTTTTATATAACAGTAGGGTATCTTGTTGAATTTCATTATATTCAAATTACGAGTATAAAAACATAGTTTTCGGGAGACAGCGATTAAAGAAATGAACGCACAAAAATGAATGTAAATCTGTACCTTTATCGATTAATATAGGCCAACTCTTAGCATGGGTCATCAGGGTCTTCTTGTGTCCTCCAACTTTAACTTAACTTGTCTTTTCTCCTGTCTTGCTATTAGTTTCTTAACGATTAGCGTTTGAAATCTTGAATTCTCCGTTCATAAATTTTCTTCCTGCTGATGATTGTGTTTTGCCCAATTTTCCTACCTAACTTATCAAAAACCATACACTTAGTTCCACTTCAAGTGTTAATAGATGATACAGCATCAAACCACTAAGATTTTGACTTTTTTTGACCAACAAAGACAATTTTTTGTAACGACCAAATCATAGCGTTGACACTTTCATTAGGATTTTGTGTATTATCATGGAGAAATCATTTTAAAATAAAACTTTGAAAGACTTTTAAAGATTGGATTTATAAACTCCATTTTTTTACAATTGGCATATTATGCATGTGAGTATAAGTTATTCTTTCAGCAAGAGCCATTTGGTAGCTGCACCAACTGGTTTCGACTTTAGGCCATAGCCAAGTGGGTCATCATCAGTCCACAGCTTATGTAGTACAAGGTCCAAATCTCTTTTGTAATATGTTCTACACTATGAGTGTTTCGTCTGGTAACGAAACCATTGTAAGTTTGTATTTGTTCTATATCTACTTTTTAAATATTATTTTTCACAATGATAGTGTGTTATGTTTTGTTTTTAATTTTTTTTATACTGAAACCATAACTAAAATACACAAACACAGCACACTTTATAGAATAATTACAGCTGGTAACAGGCCAGGTTAGCAAGCCTCAAAAACAGAAATCAGTACCGTTTGTAAATAATATGGTACTGTAACAACAACTGAATAGCGATATTTCTTGATATTTCGTAGTGATAAAAGTTTTTTCTAAAAATTATTGTGTCCATTAAAACATGTTTTTTCTTGATGTCTATCTAAATATCTGTATTAGTTCTTATTTCATAAAAAATAAAAACAAAAAAGTTAATTCTTTCATATTGTGCCCTTTTCGTCCCCGTAAACTGTTCAAACAAACAAAAAAATATGATTATAAATGACAATTATTTTTAAATTTCGAAGTAAGCTCTCTTTCTTTAAAAAAATATTGTAGAAGATAGAAAGGAGTAAAAATAGTGCTTCTCTTCATGAGGAATTGTATGCATTTATGGTATGATTTATAGGATATTTTGTAATTATATGGGAGGAAAAATGGCCGAAAATAACAACGGTGGGATTTTACAGCATATATGTTGATTAAGATGTTACTATTAAAGCCTATTTAATAACTGTAATTAAGGAAATGTATTTTTTTAATGCAGTGAAATTTAAGAAGACTGCATTTGATCAACATAATATTAGGTAAAGAAAGTGCATTATTATGAAAATCTGTTAGTCTTTGAAGTGGTAATATATACTGTAAAAGAGACGTCGTCGGCCTTTTTTGTAACTTGATTATAATATACACCCGGTTACCAATTTAAATATATACATATAATTCCATAACAAATAAAAGAAATATAATATATACATATAATTCCATAACGAACAAAAGAAATATATACTTTTTCATAGCGTTTAGGAAAATCATCTTAAGGAATTCTTACAGCAAGTGGTTGTATACCTTAATTAGTTCTCTTAGGACAAGAAGCTTAGAAATTGCACCTAGTCCTAAAAGGACCATTGCTCTGCTTTCGGAGTTTGAGAATGTTCTGGATGGGTTGGGGGTAGAGCCCGCCTCTTGTTGAGGTCCATGAGGAAGGATATTTGGAATTAATCTCAGTCATGTCCCCTCGGAAGAAGGGATGGTTAACCCTGTGCTAACTTCTCCAGTCAAAGCAGGCAGGGGCGGTATAACCTTGTGCCCTTATGTCTAGTCTCAAATACTTGGAGAGTCCTAACAACCCCAACAGTCACCTCTCGCAGTAGACTAGATCTATCGATTTACCCTTCCACCCCATAATCTCGACATTTGCAGTTAGTGATGTGCCGCTCCTGAAAATCTATAAGGTTTCCTAGGTTTTAGTAACACATCGGTTTTACTGTAATCTGTGTAGGTTCAAGTGGAAGGTATAAACCAGACAGAAGGGAATCGTCCTGAGCTCGTGTGCCTTGAAACTAATACCTTTATTTGTCAAGTTCTTACTGTTCTGAAACAAATGCTGTCTTAAACGGCGGTTAAATTGATGCTTTACGTGCCATTCTGCAAATATATAATCAGGAGGGTCCCCTTTTGGCTAGCTTATACCTTCTAGTTGAATACAGTATACACCTGGTACAGCAAAAACCGATGTGTCAATTAAATATAAGTATATAACTGCATCAGATAAAGGCGCAGGCACTCCGTTCAAATATCAAATGCGATGTTTAGTGTCCTGTTATTATGGTTGGAAGCTCAGTAACAATAACTTCTGTTGCATGGAAATTATGACGTATAACGGTACATGTACAAGTGTATATAATTGGGAATGCCGAAATAAGTACCAGTTAATTTTACAGTCATATACCAGTTGTTTCACTTAGTTCAACGTGTAAAATATCCTCACATAGGTATATTATGTGTGTAAACACTGGTTGCATCGTCGTACCTTGGGATCTGGTATAAACCTTAACTGTGAACTTCATGAGGCAGTTAAAATACCTTTCCACATATATTATATTAGATTTTGCAGTTTAGTTTAGATGTAAATGATGTCAAAACGAAGCAAAATGTTCATTTTCAGCGTCTTCGTCGCCGATTATTTCATGTCTTTAGATGGTCATACCTCAAGAATACAGAATTCAAGGCTGTAACAGCCTCAAATTATAGACGCTGCTCTGTGGAGGTGAGCTAGGACTAAACTCTACATTTGCATAGAACTAACCCTTCCCTCTATAGCTCGTTAGTATCCAATGAGGATCCGAGCCCCCTCAGGATTTAAGCTGACTGAGTGATAAGGAATGTATATTTTGAAAATATATTGTTTCGAGGAAAAAATATTGCAAATACAAACAAATCTGAAACTGAGGTAGATCTTTTTACCAGAATACAAATTTGAATGATAATCTCAATTTTGTGACGGCTGATAAAACTAGGCCTTCTTAAATTTGCTGCCGGAGCTAGAGCTGATCACTGTATTTTGCCGTATCGAGGTAAGCCCCTACATGTTAATATCCTGATCCAAATTATCCAGAGTTCTAGAGATATTTAAATTTCACTGAGGAAATGTGTTGTATTCCTAGGTAGTTTTAATTCCATCAGCTCTCAATCTCAAACACTAGATCTTGGAACACGGCGATAAAACATTATCAAAAACGACAAGCCATCGCACTATCTTTAGCTATAGTCTACATTAAAAACCACTAACTCTCTCATATTATTTTTTCTAAGAATATCAACTGGCAAAAACTATATGACTTTCTGTTTATATTAAGAGTAGGGGTGGATTTGGAGTACATTATTACTTACGGTATTTTATTTTGAATGCAGTTTGAGTAAAATATTTCTAATTTATAAAGAGCAGAGGAAGGTATCTTTTATTAAATAATATGTAAAGGAACTTTTCCCACTAACTTTATTTAAACATTGAAATTACACCCCGCTCAGCGCTGTTTGGAAAGGCACTCTCTTAAGTGAGCGATTTAGGCCTAGTAAAGTGCGTAAAGAGCCATCACCTGGGGTAACGTGTTGCCATTTCCTTTTAATAAATTTTCCGCCCAACCTAAATTCCTAATGGTTCTGAGAATCAAAACCGCCGTATATTTCATCCCTTCTACTAATTAAAGATGGTTAACTAAAGGGACTTAAAACGTAGTGTTGCTTCCCAATGCGTTATCAACACACATGCGTTTGTGGATTTCTGTGATGAGCGTGACGTATCTTAAAATTGCTAATTTGTAATAATAACAATTATAATTTTGCAGTTGAACACAGCTGATTATGTGTTACTTAAGGTCATAACTGAATATTTACAATTCATAATAAAAAGGTGTACTCTATTTTGTACGAAAAATGATGTCTATTAACTGTCATAAAAAAGTGTAGATTAATTTAAGTGTCCTGAATGTCGGCTAGGGACTTTGTTTTTGTCACATGAAATTCATTTACTTTATGTTTCTGTGGAATATTGATTGTGGTAGGTGGAAACTCCTAACAGAGTAAATTTGCGTTCATAAACTTATGAGATGGTGAAAAAATGTTTTATTATACTTCGTAATAGTAATAAACTGAGTGGTTCGTAAATTTGCCTATTGAAACATAATTTTAAATGCAGTAATTTACTAGAGACTAATGGTAGCACAATTAAATGGACCCTGTTTTTGGTAAACAAGTGGTAAAGAAATTTCCGCAGTTTTTATTTACTACAAAACAAAATAAATTATAATCATTGGAATCTCAATACGTCGTTTTAGTAGATACTGGCAATCATAATAATGCTTTCGTTTTTAACAATACATTTTTACATATTTTCGTTACCCATCATTTTGGAAGTCAATTAATGCACATATTGGGTAAAACTGTTTGCAGTAAAGCCAAGTTTGAGATATTTCTTTAGTGCATTACATATAATAAACTGGAAAGTAATGGAATACCTGTTTAATGTTCAATGAAGTTGTAGGAACACAAAATAAATATAATAAATTAAAAATCCACATAATACGGTTGTTACAACAAAAAGTCTTCGTATAAAATAAAACAAAACTAAAATTTCGAACTTTAATATGAATATTAAACAGGCATGACCATTTTGTCTTAACCTATAATAATATTTGAGGCTTCAATTTCCCTAAACACCCACATATTTCGCTGTTATACAATTAAAGTATATTACGTAACACAATTAATCTGTTTCTTATTAAATGTAAAACTTATTTTGTATATAGAAATCAGCTGATATTTATCATATAGCTCCTAAATTATCACTGCTGAGGCAATAAATGTTACTATCCAAAAGTTTTCTCTGCTTTTATTCTGTTAACCGTAAAAGAAGGTAGAGGGCGATGATGTCAGGTCAACTGTAATAGTCTTGTCTGTTCAGTCACAAGACAGTCTGACAGCCCTCTCGATATAACGCAATACACGTCCAGTATCTCATATTCTATCTAAATCACAGACTGACGACTTCATGTTTTATGTAAAGCAAGTCACGTTCGCTTACAAAAAGCATTCGGGTTACATCAGTGATTCTAGTAACTGTAAACATTTACATTTTTTTACCTTAAAGACTCCGAAAAGATTTTCCAAAAACTATCTAATAATAGGTTATACATTGAATAATAACAAATTAATTTAAAATGATAAAATTTTTAGATATATGATAAAATGTTCACTCGCATATAACAAATGGTTACTGTCACGTTAAATTTACATTTACGTTAAGATAAGCAAGTAATGGAAATTTCAGTTAAGTGCTTAGTGATGCAATTCTGTAACTAATATATTTATTAACAGCAGACATAAATATCAATATTTTCATGCTAATTAAACAATGGGTTTAGGAGTTACAAATCCAATTATTAAAAGTCTGCTCATCCACCATCAATCCAGTTGTAGGTAGTTAGTCAGGTGAGGCAGACCAATTGTGACCTGCATTCTCTACTTCCGTTTTAATAATTAGTTATTTTTATTAAGTGTAAGTTTCAGAGTTAATTAAGGTGACACACAACATGGTAGTTGTGATCCCTGACTTACGAATTACGCCTGTCATGATTAGTAACATATTTTCATTATTTTTCAGGTTACTTAATTACCTGAAGAAGAGAATAGGTTGGAGATTTCGAAACTTAGTGTTACTGATTTGATAGTATCACTGAATAATATCTGAAAAATATTTCACAACCTTTCAATCGTAAAAATAAACTAAAATCAAAGAATTTCAATGTATTTTTAAAATATTAGCAGATGGAAAATACAGAATAAATTATATTTTATGATCGAATATGATTCCTCACGTTATATACAACTTGTGCACATAAATTCCTATTTATGTTAGCATAATATTTTAATGTTAATGGCGCACAGAAAGTTTATTATTATATATTGTTTTATATAATATAACAAATGAGAAATCTAAGTTACAAAAAGCTACGTGTTACTATAAAATTCATTATGCTGTAAAAAAATAGGTAGTATGTTTACAATGCAAGTTATTATTTTAATTGATAATTAGGAGTGCTGGTTACATAGTGATATATTTTCGCTATCCTAAATATATTTGTGAATATGTCCTATACTTCAAAGTAATTTATTAGATTGGATATTTAGGATTAAAATGAAAGTGGCCAAACTGCACAATCAATTCTTCTGTGACAGCCACAATGAGGGAAATTGAAAGGAACAGTTCATTTTACCTTTTCAATTGCGCAGTCCATTAGTGCAGACCATTAATGTTCTCTAAGGGAAAAGTTTCTACTCAGTATGTCCAGCACAGCATTCCACAGGTTCAGTAATTATTGCTCCACCTTAAAAAATTTACAGAATTATAACGTTTGAAATATAGTATCGTAATAAACAATTTTATATAGGGATAAAGATTTATTCTGCAAAATATCTGAAATTATGATTTTACATATCTTAAAGTAATATTTTATCGATTGTTTTATCTCGCACCGATCGATATCTCGAGAATCGACAGACCTTTAGACTTGAAATGTTGTATTAATCTTTCTTTGTTTTAGGAAACCATGATGAGAAATGAACTATAGAATAAATACTTTTGTATGCCAATTAAATGCAATCATATTATGTTTTAACGTGTGACGTTTTTTTACAGAGTAAAAATAGTAAATAAAGAAATGAAAAGTCGACTTTATGCGCCATTATCGAATTCAGTGTTTCAAATCGAATGCAGATATGTATACTATATAGAAATGTAAACTGTACAAATACAACTAAAAATATTAAATATTATTGGATAAAATGATAGGTTTTTTTTATTTATGCTTACAATAGGACTTAACCTGTATGACATTGACTAAAACGTCTCATTTACATTTTAAGAGATGATAAACATTTAATCGCAGATGTAATTAATAAAAACAGTTACAAAAGATTTAAATCGCTATTAATATATTAACGAAAGAGTTCCCAAATTTAAGAACATTTAGGGCGCAGTTCAAAAAATTTAAAATACTATAAAATATGCAATGCTTGATTTGTTTTGTTTTACACAGATGGAAAAGTTATTTTCTAACTCGCGCTACAGTTTAATTACCAATTAAGAAATGAACTTATGACCAATTAAATGGCTGACGTTGTAATAAAACTCAACTTTGAACGTAAACTTTATAATTTATATGGTCTGCTAATGACGATAATCCTGTAGCGATAAAACACACCATCCTAAATTTACAAAATGATAATTCTCATATCATACGATGAACTTTTACTCAAGGAACTTGGAACCGAATTACGAACGATTAGAGAGATATTAAGATAAAATCTTTAAAATATGTGTAATTATAATATGACATATTTTCAATTATATTATATTTACACGATTATTTTTTGAACTGTGATTTAACATTATGTTCCCCGTAATCCTCAAAATGTACTGTCTGTCTTTCTGTATGTCTGTATATCCGCAAGTTATCTCGAGAATTGACAGAATTAAAGACATGAAAATCCATATTCTAAATATGCAACATCGAGTGGACTGTATGGATTTTGGATTAGCGCCAATTAAATTTGTGGATCGATCGTATAGGAAATCATGATTAGAAAGAGGAATAGGAGAAATAAGCAAGTGTACCTGTTGAGAAAACAAGTGACGTTGTAAAATGTAACATTCTTATTTATAGAGTAAAAATGATAAATAATCAAGTGAAAATTTAATTTTATGCACCATCATCGAATTCAGTGTTGCTACACATAAATTATGCATCATGAAAAACTCTATTGGTCAAATCGTTTTCGAGTTATCGTCTGGACAAACATACAGACGTGACATTTTCCAGCCCCTCGAGTGAAAAGCTTCAATAATGCTCAGCTAAAAAAGATATTTGTTCTTTTTTGTCATATATAAATTTTGTTTGATGCAGCCTCATTAATATACTGGTTTTTCAAATGCTGTAATTATGTAAACTTTTCTTTTACTTTCATCAATATCACAATATAGTTTTACTATATATGGAACTATATTTATGTGGGAGAAAAATTTAATTGCTATAATTAAATTTACAGAGTGAAAACTATTATGTGAAAAAGTCGTAAAATTTGGAGAAAGAAGTAATAATAGTAGCACAGTAATATAAAGAAACAAGTATAAAAGTAAATAAGTATAAAAACCTCCCGATATTGTATTTTTTATCTTCTCAGATGGATATTTCATGGGAGACTGCAGGTGTTGATGACATATCTCGCCGTGGGCTCTTATTTTTCCAGTTTGTAGTATCTGTATCTATATCGTATTATTATACATAATGTTTCCTAAAATTATAAAAATAAAATATAAATAACTGTAAAGGTATCATATTATATTATTTAGCAGAGTCAATTTAATATTAAAGTGCAAAAAAATGTTCTTAAAAGTTCTTCTGTTTGTACCAAATACACATTTTTAAACTTTCTCGCCTTATTATTAAACTTTCATCAGTTTACAGAGTCATTTGTTTATTGTCACGGGATCGATAAAGCAAACTACTTACATCTTGGTGTACAAGCTCTTTTACATCTTTTGTTTCTAGGATAGCTTTAATATTATTTTTTAATATTATCAAGTTAGTAAGAAAAATTTTTCGTACAAAGTCTATCATAAAGAGACAAACGTAGGGAAAACATTTAATCCACCGGAATTGTAAAATAAAAATAGATGCATGCTGATGTACGAGATGTACATGCTCGTATATACTATGTATACAAATACAACTTGTACATACATAACTAAAGTGATTCAATATAGTTTTTATTTAACTAGATAAACCAATAGGCCTTTTTTAAATTAAAGTTTATGATAGGACAATATTCTAATGGAAATGTATTTAAACGTATCATTTCCATTGTATGATAAGATAAGAATTTTAAAAAAAGTGCAACTTTTATATTAAAATTATTATTTTCCAAAAATGTTACCGGATTAAAGAACATTTAAAGCTTGTTTTCAAAAAAATTTTAAATAGTATTAAATATACAATTCTTGATTTGTTTTGTATTGCAAATAGAGCTGGAGAAATTGTTGTTTCACTGCTACTACAGTTTAATAACCAATTAAAAATTATGAACTTATATTATAACCAATTAGATAAAACAATAAATGGCCAACATTGTTATAAAACCCAACTTGAACGTTATTGTAATAACTGGTATGGTCTGATAAGTCTGATGATCCTGTTATTAAACAAATAATTCCACAATTTTCAAAAAGATGGTTCCTTTCATATGATGAAGTTTTTTGAGGAAAGAAAGTCTACTTGCAACCACACAGTGCCTAATTAAACCGCAGTCAGCAATGAAAACTCAGCTAAACAGTCTAAATAGATTTTTATACTGTATAGTCATAAACATTAAGACAAAAGAATTAAATATTTTAAGAATGTGTTATTTCTAAATTTGGTTGGCTCAGTTTAAATTTCATTACGTTTGGTATGTATTAAAATGAGCTGTCATTTTGAAACAAAATAAGTAGAATTAAATTTAACAATTATCTATAAATCGCATTTTCACGTGTTGGAGTTACAACGAACATAACAGTATTCAAAAAAATAATTCCTCCATAATGAGTCTGTCATTTTGTTTCTCTGTCCACGCGACATTTTAAGAAAAACTTAACTATATACTTACAATTATGCACGATCCTTCAATGTTATATATATTAAACCATCTTCTCACGAAGATATTTCGAGAACCACCTGACCTATGGACTCGAAATTTGCATGAAGCATCATTTGTATGTAGACAACATCGAGATCGATGACGGTGCATGTTCCTCCATAGGATTTGGCCGAGCGTTAGCATTTCTACATCACTCTTATGGGTAGCACCACGTTTGATGCAGCCTCAGCAAAGCATGCTACGTGACTTACTGGGTACTCTGGGTACAGTAGGTACTCCTGCCTTGTTTAGTTGTATAACAGTTACTAGCAATCTGCAACTAATGCAAAGTGGCACTCTGCTCCTAGAGTATTATTTTTTGTGCGATGTTGATTCTTAAATTAGAGATTTTCAAACCTGGTAAGTAATAATCGATATAGAAAGTATTGATTATAATACATGCGATATTCTAAGAAATTTCCGTTAAATTTTCATCCAAAGAAAGCAATCCGGGAGCGCGAGTATGAGAAGTGTCAATATCGATACTGAGACTCCTCCTCATTCATGTTTATCTTATAACGCTCTTACTGGAAACCTCACGTTTTCTCCCTCGTTAAATATTTAAGTACATGGAGATATATTTGGATTTAACTTTCACCTCCGTGTAAAGTAGAAGATAGGATTATCCCCATCAGTATCTAAAGTGGCTACTTGATAAAGTAATACTGCATGAATCACATATATTATTATTATATTTAAAATTTATTGCATAGGCATTTTAAATGAAATTATTTCTTAGTCAATAATAAAATACGTTGCTTATAATGTTTGGGTTCAGCACGTTTTTCAACTGAACTCCTAATAAGTTCAATTAATAAATTTGTAGTTCTATCTAAACCCTTTTATTGTCCACTTGTCTCTTTATTTTATCATAACACTTTGATACAAAAAAATTACTAACAATGCGTTAACTAATATGGTATGTCAGAGAGAATAATAAAACAAGAAAAACAAAAAGGACTGGGCAGGGAAATGTTTATTGAAGATTAGCTAGAATATATTTTTCAAAACTCCATCCTAAGCTCTTGAAGGATACTTGGAAGTTTCTGAAGTTGACTGTTTGTGTTTGTAAACTGCATCAATGAATTATGTAAGAGCGTTCTGTTTTATATGGCTGCTTTTGATGATTTACGTTACTACACAATTGCGTTACTTCATACGTGTACAGTATTATGAAAAAAATCTAGCACTAACATTCATTACACTTTTTTAATCCGGTCTGTCAATGTTACACTTATTGACAGTATCATCGACCTTGAACTGTATCAAATTTCTCCCTTATTCCACCTTATAAAATCCTAGCACAGGCCAATGATTTATGACGATGGAAAGAATAAGCTTTCAAATATGATCGGACTCTCATTTTCCTTAAAAGAAGAAACGAGAATAAAATTATTTTCAGATAAATTGTATGGGGAAAGTCAAAATTTAAAAAAAAAAACTTAACTATTTACAGCAATGAACGATGAGTAGAAGTGTAAGATCACTAGTGGGCTCAGACAGTATTCATAAAGCAAATTTGGCAGCTCACCAGAATAAAATACAGAGTTCGCTGGTGACAACAGAGCCGCTCTCCGCCGCTCTGCTTCGCGCCACGCCGGTTGGGCCAATATCACTTAAGCCCCAATATTGGATAACAAATTGAGCTGTTCAACCTAACCGCCTCACGTTGGTCTCTATTTGTTTTCATTTTTACCGTTTTGATTATTTACACGTTATCGTTGTAACAATTAAAAAGAACAAACTGTTAAAATAAATGTTACATTAAATTGTTTCCTATAGATATTGTAGTTTAATCTCGGTTTTAGGTATTTCTAGTGCCATAGTTGAGTCGTTTCCCCGATGCTCCCATCCCTAAAACTTGTGTCTTGTGTGACCTGTGCGTGCGTGTGTGTTTATATATATATATATATATATATATATATATATATATATATATATATATATATATATATATATATATATATATATATATATATGTAGAAAAAGGCCAACATATTAATATTAATTGACTATATTTCGCATTACGCTTCTTCAGGTCAAAACAACATAACAAAACACATAAAATAATTTAAAACATACATGTAAACAGATAAATAAATTAATAAGTATTCTTGAAATGATAAACATATGTTCAAACTGTGGGTGTAAAGATGTGATGAGTGTTCAGATGATTTAAATTTATCGAAGATTTAATCCATAGGGAAATTTAGATTTTGTGACAATTTGACATGCTTGTTCTAAGTTTCTTAATTTTGATGTATTTGAATTATTTTTTATTGATCGTATTGGTTTTACTGTATATAAATTTTCAAAAGATTCTTTGTGTAATTTACTATGAATGACTAATGGTTTTGATTCACCATTATGCTTAAAATCATAACGGTGACCTGTCATTCTTATTCTTAAATTATTTGTTGTAGAGCCAATGTAGTCTTTAGGACATTTTTTACACTGAATTTGGTATACTACATTTTTTGTATCACATATCAAATTTCCAATGATTTTGTATACTTTTTTAGTTGAACTACTTTCGAATTTTGATGACTCTTGTATTTGATTGCACACCATGCATCTTGATTTATTACATGGATGTGCTCCTTTAAATTTATTTTCCACATAAGAATCAGCTGGTAATTTTGGTTTCGATATAATGTCCTTTAAGATAGGAGGTCTTTTAAAAACAAAACGTGGAATACTTTTTAGAAATGAGTCTGTCAGTGGAGAATTTTGAAGAATTTTGTAAGCTACTTGAAAAATGTTGTTAATTTTGTAAAGACCAGGATGATATTGTGTTATTAATTTAGGCTCATCATAATATTTCTTTTTGACATAATTATTATTAAGTTTACTTTCATTGAGCTGTAGCTTTTCATTCAATAGTTTCTCAGGATATCCTCGTTTTAAAAAAGCATCATATATGTTACTAAAATAATTTTTAAGATCTTCACTCTCACTGCATAATTTAGTTGCTCGTGTAGCCAAGCTTTTGGGAATTGATCTTTTTACATATACAGGGTGACAACTGTTGTAGTGTAGATATTGAAAAGTGTTGGTAGGTTTTACATTAATTTTGTGTTTCAAGTAACCTTTATTGATGTAAACGTCAATATCCAGAAATGTAACTGACTCTGTTGAAACTTTACAAGTAAATTTTAAATTGTTATCGAATGAGTTCAATGCGTTTAAGAAATCTAAAAGTTTTTCATTACTCTCTGTCCATAACATAAAAATGTCATCTATGTATCTAGTCCAGAATAAAGGTTTAAATGTTTGAGAATGTAGAAAATCTTGTTCAGATATATATATATATATATATATATATATATATATATATATATATATATCTACACACACACACACACGCAAGTCTGAGAAGACTACTCAACTAATATCTTCTCTTATCTTGCTGCACTCTAACTACTCTGGATTGCATTGCACAATTACTGTTAGCCATAATGAAAAATTTTATTACATGAATACTGTATGTATATTAGTTAAAGTCAACAGGATATGTTATAAAGTTAAATTATTAAGTATGTCATAACAAATAAACTAATTTGTGTGTTTCCAAGTTTCTCCCATAATAGTATACACTTTTCCTAAATATTTCTGTCAGAGGAATACAGTGTAATAAATACTGAATTTATTGTACAGGGCCTATCGTTTGTAATACTAACATGATCAGACTCATAAAATCGAAATTAAAGAGGTTACGTTAATGAAAATGATTACATTTTATAATAATTGACAATTATTAATGTTAAATTAATAACATTATATCGAAGTAAAACTAATTATTCTCACATACATAGAAATGGTTAAATCTGGCACAGCTAATTATTTTATTTTTTATTTCTGCACTGTCATTTTAGCTGATTTTCAATGAATTGACTTATTTATATTCATAACTTTGCATTATATAAAAACCATGGAACCAAGATATAAATTCAATATTGGGCAACTTGCCTGCTCTAGTCACGTCACTTCGGTCACTGGAAGTAATTATTATTTGGATACAAATCCAATCTAATCCTAGAGGTTCCATTCAGGTTAATAACAAGGAACACTCAATATAGTTTACTTTTGTAGCGTCAGGTAGCCAAAATTGTTGTTCAAAAGTCATGCCATAGGATTGCGGTGTAACATGTGTTCGAGTTAGACATGTGTGTTTTGTATATATTTTTTGCTTGGTATTTCTGTGAAATTGATTCATAGTACGTTGAAATGGGGTCCAAATATATGTGAAATGTCCTTTCAAGTTCATCTTTTCTTTGTTTTGTTTTTTTTTCCTTGTCTTGTGAATTATTCCTTATTGTATTAAAGTTTCTTGAATTATAATATATATATATATATATATATATATATATATATTACACATTATATAGCAATATATATATAATGTGTTATGTTATAGAAAAATATTTCGTTTGAGAATTTAATTATATATATATATAATCATATAATTTCAATAAACATTGAATCGCAAAAAGTACTTGCTCCGCCTGGATTCGAACACGGTCTCTCACTTGCTGAGTGATCACGTTATCACTACACCACAGAGCCCTTATTTTTACCATTCCTTTAACTTGTATTTTACTGTTTCTGCCGCACATTTCTTCAAATAAACAAACTAAAATATTATCATTAAACCAAATACTTACCTTTCAAATGACTTCTAACATTAATAAATTGTTTTAAATAAAATAAATAAATATAATATCATATTAATTATTATATATTTATATAAATAAATATTATTATAACAAATATATTTAATTTATATCATAAATAGAAATCTTTACATTGAAATACACATTATATAGCAATATATAAATGTATTATGTTAAATATTTCGTTTGAGAATTTAATTATAATCCTCATACATGTTATATTAAATACACCGGTACGTCTCTGTAACATAACGGGCAGTATTTTTAAATTTGTCTATGTTTATTCCAATTGGTAAGTTATTAAGACACTAAAAGCATTAAGGCATTAAGGTCCTTGGTGAATCAGTTAGTCCCAAAGTCCCAACAGAGCCATACCGGTCTGACAGAGAGAGTGACTCGCTAATGCTTACAATCCCTAACGGCAATCGTAATGTAATTTGTTTTACAGAGCATACTCAGGCTTTATTGAAATATACTGATTCAGGTATTCTTCTTCATAAGCCTTAAGTGGTTATTTTAACGAATTCGCTTTTTTACAAATATACCTCACAAGGTATACAGTAATTATCATGATAGTTTCTGGTAGTAATGTGTGAAATATACGTTTGTTAAACTCTGATTTTTTCTTGCTTCGTAATATATCTATAATACTGGCATTTATACCTTGCATGCAACTTTGTAGGTTTTGCACGTGTAAGAGCACCTATGGTTCGACTAAATTATATTTTTATTGTGTGACTATAATTATTGTGTTCGTCATGTTGCCACAAAAAAAACATTTCATTAGCTTATATTTATAGCCATTTAAATTTATTCTGCCTTTATTTTTTTATTTTGCAGTTGATTTTGCCTTTTTTACCAGATGAAAATAATACATTCTTACACATCCTTGTAAAGCCTACTTCTGTCAAGAGACAACCAAAATGGGTTTTATAAAATTCTTCCTATTGGTTGTTAAAGTTAAATAGTAACTTTGTCTTTGATATCTGCATTACAGCACTGTGCAAGCACTTCATACTTAATATTTAGTAAAATTTACAATTAAATGTTATTTATACGAAAACTTGAAATTTTCTGCCCTGGATATTTTCTTACTCTGTGCTCATCAGTCTTTACAGAAAAGGTTAAAGAAGAAGTTTTGATACTATCATGCATACCCTATGTTTTCAAGACTTTATATGTAAGCAAATTAAAAGTATATGTATAAATTAATCGAACTTCACATAGTTGTCCTGCCATTAAACAATATTTACATTTAACCCTTGATTACTTTTAACAGGCTTTTTCAAATCAATTCTGTTATGTTAAAATGTAATGATTTGTGGCTTGGTGTTGGTTTGGTCATGTGTGTTACTCAATCACGTAAAAAGTACTGACCCGATTGTACTGACATTCAGCATGAACAATCCTTGGGTCTCTGGTTAACAAATTTCAAAAATCCCTCATGGCTAGTCCCTACTTGCCATTAAAGGTATGACAAATCTTGAATCTATACAACTGCAAACATGTATTAAATGAAAGATCCTGCACAAAAAAGAAAGCATTTATAGTTTTAAATCTATATTGTTACACGGAGAAAAATTTTGTAAAAGCGAAATTTACATAACTTTCTCAATGCCATCAATCTTGATTGGATAATGTTCAGTTGATAAATTGTATGTATTAATATAATGTAAATATAAGTATTTGAGAAAGGTGGAAGAAAACTTGCAGGCACGCCCTGTAAACTTACCCTGTACATTTCCAGTTATTCCTCCAATGGTGTCTGATGAAAATCTATTGAGCTCAATAGGTAATATGTCAAACGGTCGAACAGGTCCGTCCCGGAAACTAAATAAGCTTTAACTAAGTGTAAGCAATAAAGTGTGGTCCTCATTATAGTTATAACGAGATGATATTCTAAAAACACATCCAAATTCCAACAGACAAATCAAACATGTGTGTAAGCCATTCACTTCCACACAGTTATTACACTCGCAAAATAATATTTTTCAAGCGCATAAATCATTCCACAATTCAATTTTGGATGAAAAGCAATGGTAAAACATTCGAGACAGGTGGAATGTCAAAAAGGTCAGTAACAATGAGCGTCGCTAAAAATAAAATAGTGATGTAAAAGGATCGCTGCATTTCAGAATGTAATTATGATATTCTCCATCTTGATATATATATGACATTTTTATGATGCTCTTCTACAAGTGGCTTTATAGTAAAAGATTGTTAGTAATAAAAATGCATTACCAAAGTGATTTAGATGGTGTTACGTTTGTTCCTTAGGATGGAATTTCAAATGATGTAGCTGACGAGAGAAATTTTATAAACTTTTACTCTTTTAGTGGCGATAGCCAAACTGATGAAGTGTTTTATTTCATAACACTCTTCCCACACACTTAATTTCCAATTGTTACAGAATTTCTAAAGATTAAAAATAATGTGTGTTATGTCCTGAAAATAATCTTCTAAAAGGAAAGAATTTTACTAAAAAAAAAACTTACAATAAGAATACTGAATAATAAACAAACTTACCTATTAAGTACCCAACATGTGCATACATTTTTTAATTAACCGTATTAAATTAAGTTTATATTAATACCTTGGCTCTTTCAAATTAAAAAAAAAAATTGTTTGTGAATATTCATGGTACTTATTACTTTAGATATCATCAAAATAAAAATTAATAAGAAATGTATAAAAATGTACTTAAATATTATTACCAAGATGTTCGCTAATATTACAGATACATAAATCTATGACTCGAGTGCCATTGAAAAATTTTCTTACCTATATGTGTACTAAACAAATATTCAAATCACAAAAATTGAAATTTGTTATGTTATAATACCCTATAAAACAATTTCTGTAGGAAATATTAATACATTAACTAAGGGAAACCAACATTTATACCTAATCAGTATCGTATACCTCATCAGTGTGAAATGAATGCGAAGTCTCCTCGACGATTTTCTGTCATAAAAATGGCATTTATAATAGAATAGATACAACTTCCGTATCGGCGTGCTGGGGCGTTCTGACGTTGGAGTGAGAGGGAGAACTGCCTGGTTGGCTACCTGACCAATAGGATTGAGGAGCGTCTGATGCGGTTGCCATAGCAACAGGCACTGTTGCCACATCGCACCGCGGCGACCGCTTCTCTGCGCAGTTCTCAAGTGCTACTAGAGTGGCTACTTCGAGTTTACTACTAAATTTGTTGTCTGTGTTCGGTGTTTTTGCTGTTCGTTGCGAATATCAGGTGTGAGTGTGTGTGTGTTTTATATACTGTACGTTGTACATTAACTATCACCGTAATGGAAAGAAGAGGATGAACGAGCGGCTAGTGGAGACTCGGAGAAAGATTTTATTGCACTTTTCTGCGAACATCGGCCGGACGCTGAGTGGCACGAAGCTGGGGGCGGTGTTTGAAGTATTCTGACAGCCCCCGCAATAAATATATTCGTGGAAATATTAGGTTTTCAGAGTACCCAAATTATTTGTCCTTCACGATATCCGAATTATTTAGTAGTTGCAGATTATTATATAGTATAATGGTAACATATTAATATCGCACATATTTGTGTTAAATTAGAGAAATTTCGTTTCTGATTATTAGTGTAAACAATCAAAAGACAACACACACTGACGCGTTGTTTGTTGGTAAGTACGCTGGCGCGCACCGTCTGATGTTCTCTTCTCAGTGTTCGATGAGAAAGTGACCGCTCACGGCAGTGCCCGCACCAACGCGGCAACACCGCGGCTGCCCCGCGTCTCCCCACTGCTCGCTGCCCCTCCACACCCTTCCAATACGGAATTTATATCTATTCGAATATAGTATATCTTCTATTGCTTTTTGATTCCTTTTGCTATAATCGCGGACGAACTTCTCTCGTTTGTTTCTTTAAATTATAGTCACGGAACAATTGGTTTGTTGAATCAAGAACAGTCACTCCGCTTTTGGTCCTTCAGCTACTGTAAATATGCCATCCCACAATGCCTAAGAAAATAAAATTCAATACCTTATATGTACACAGTCCCAAATTAGTTTTTTTAATTAAAATCCATAATAAATTAATTCGTTAACCGTGTTGCCTCGATATTGAAATAAGATGTGTTGTTATTTTTAATGCTCTTTTATTGTATTGCACTACTGTACACACACACACAAACACACACACACACATATATATATATGTATATAAAAATAAACTATTTTCATAATAGGGACCGTAAGTATGTCTATGTAAAATTTCAGTACAACTGGTTCAATAGTTTTTGCGTGAAAGAAAAAGAAAGAAACAAAGACATTTTCACATTTACATTTATATAATTATTATGATTATAATATACAGGTAATATCATTGAAATTTAGAACAAACTATTAATATATAACGACACTAGATGTTTTGGGAATAGGTTTGTATCCATCATTTCAATACAGTTAAGAATATTTGTTTGCTGAATATCATTGCATAAGCTTCGTAAGGATTATTGTCTAAACGTTAGTGCAGCCTATCACACGAGAGGATGCCTAAAGATAGTTTTTTATCTCTTTGTCCATCGGCACGACATCTCGAGAACAAAATCACTTATACACTTAAAATTTTGCAAGAAGCTTTTATTCTTATTCAACATAATATGTTACATATGACACATGTAATAAAGTTACTTTGTTGAGTTATTTGGTTAGACCGAGATACTCTGTTCTGACGGTCAATTTTTTATAGATAAGAAGGAGTTCTATGATGCTGCATGTCCCTACATGGGATTTTTCAAGTATTAGGAAAGCCTGTTTTAGGCTCTCGAGAGTAAATTAGGCTATAAACTTGAAATTTGGTATATTTTGCTTACCTGCCACCAAAGGTAATGGAAAATCTCACTTCTCTCTGCCCATCTGACTGAGTGTCTGGTTTCCGCATTTCAAGACGCATTGCTCTATGGACTTGAACATTTTCATGTAAACTATTTTTAAAATAGGCAACGTCGTGATAGATGATGGACTCGTACATCCCTCTATGGGATATGGACGAGCGGTAGCTTAGGATAAATATCTCCAAGATATCTGGAGATAAATTTCATCTTTTTAGTTTAAGTGTTGCATTTTAGTTTCGTGACATGTAGTCTTACGACCTCCTACCTTTTTATTAATATGGTACGTTAATAGATCCAAAGTAATTACAACTTTATAAGCTGGATGAGAGTAGCCAATACAGTATAATTATTTTAATTTATGAAAATAATTTAAACTTACTTTTTAAGAAGAGGAACCAATTTAAATATTGGTAAATAAAAAAATTTAAATATATTTAAATTCATAAATGAATCTAACAAATAAAATTTAAAACTTATAATAGTTATAACAAGTATAACTACATTAAACATAACTAGACCCACAAAGTGACAATAATTATGTACTAATTTAATAATTCTAACTAACAATTATAGTAACTGTTAAGTATAATTATAACACTATTTAAAAAAAATAGCAAAAACTTATATTTTTTATAAATCCTTCAACAAAATATTGTATTTTTTATTCTACTACAAAATATGGTTAAATGAGATAATTCATAAAACTAGTGAAATAAATTTTATTGTGTAGCTAACATTCTTAAGTACACCTGACATAAACTGTTTCATTCTGCTTTAAAAACTCTTAAATTTGATACAAAGAAAGAATCAGATCAACGGCGCTGAGTAAAGCTCTCAGTCTTCCATGGCCTGCTTTGTTAAATCCTAATCGAAAAGAAACCCTTCCAAAGAAAGTCATTGTTATGTAAATCTTCGCTGTAAAATTATTTGCTGAAGCGCTCACTTCACACATTGTTCAACTCTTACAAAAGATTTTTTAAGGTTCTTTCTTTTTTGAAGTAATCTACATTGACATTTTATAGATTAGATTTATAGGTAGGTATAGTTTAAATAGGTATAAATAATTCTTAAGTTGGCTCCTTGTGTAACACAACCTATGTAAAATTAAAATGTAAAAACATAATTTTACAGTGAAAACATTATTTTGGTAACTATTACTTCCGGGTAGTGTTGGTAGGCAAATGTTTATATTTTTATTATGAATGTAATGACTCGAGTTCCGTAACCTATGCATAGAATTTTAACATATAATTAGAACAATTTAAGTACAATATAAGGGACCACTCATCTGGTGGATTCAAAATTGAGTAATAAGTAACTGCTAAAGTAAAATTATGAATTACTCAGGTTTACTTATCTTAATAATAATATTTGATGGAATATATAATATTCTGATGTGATTAAAATAGTTTTATATGTATATAATGGTTAGTCAAGAGTTCATTTTACATGTTCCTTTTAGAAATTATTAATTTAAGTTTTCCGTTTATTTTCTATCAGTGATTTATTTCAGTTATTGTTTTATTATAATGCTATTATTTATAAAAATTATATTTTACTTGGCCTAGAAACATATTTTATATATTTCGGTTTTATTTCAGATTCTTTTCTCTACAAAGTCAATATGGTTTGTCGCCAAGCCATAAGTGTACAAAAGAAATATTTAAAATATACAACCATATTTAGCATTTTTTTAACAATCATTATACTTGTCATAAATATTTGTTTTACAGAAGGTATGTCTCTCTAACTGTAACTACTACCACATATTGTAGGATGTTAAAATAAGGGATGCAATGTAACAGTGTAACAATGTATTTAGGTGTATTGAAATATCCATCCCGCGTTTAGTTTATATGTGAAATATGTATTAGCTTTTGTTGATCTCTTTACCATTTAATTCGGTAACCGAAAAGTATACCAACTTTCACACTTCATCTTATAAATGATAAATACTAACATCATAGTAACTAACAAGAGCGTTTAATAATATTTATTATTAAATCTGATTAATTGTTTAAAATTGTTGTACTTTTATAGTACAGAGTAGATGAAACTGTATTATTAAAACTAAATTTCGGTGTTGCAAAGTAAAGAAAAGGTTTATCCACCAGAACTTAACCAGTGACACGATTCGCCCATTTGTTATAACAGATCCTTCGAGACGGAGGTGTGATACAGAGAAAAGACACTTCCACACCTGCTGACCTTTCTTGTATACCGGATAAGAATTCCTTTTATAACCAAGCCAAGTTCAAGATCTCTTTAATGGTGAACATGGTAAGGGTCAGGACTTAATCTTAAATCTTTCGTGTATTGCGTTATTTTGTTATACATGATAATTTGAGGATTCAAAGGATTCAAATATTTATAAGCTGTAGAGATATTGCAGCCAGCTGAAATAATCTGAAACATATATATAGCGTATGATAAAAATATTTTTTACTTAGCTTAGAAACATATTTTATTTATAAAATATGAGCTCATACAAAATGAAGTTCTTAAAGGGAAAAAACGTTTTTATTTTTATTTTATCCTTTAAATCTCTATTACTAAGGAGCCTTATACTTAGTCCTAAGGCTTTACAACGCCCTTTTCACACATTTGATAGTTTAGGTTTCTTTATATCATTTTAGAGTATAATTAAATGCAGCTTCAGAACGATGAGTTTTTATTAGGTGCTTGGTTTAAAAAATCTGCAATTATTACACATAAAGGACTTACAATATATATCATAGTATATTGATATTACGTTCAGTTGTGTCTTGCACTATAGGTACATAACAGCACACGTAAAGTGTTTGTATAAATAATATCAGATTATAAATTATATTTTGCTTAAATAATTATTTTTATTTGATGTATTTTTATAAGTTTTACCATATTAATATTTTAGAACTGTTATCGTAGTAAGTATAGAATGTTTATTGTAGTAGGTTTAGAATGTAATATAGGATTTGAAAATTCCTATATTTAAATGATAAATATCAGTTCATAAAATACGTATTTAGGTTTATTTTTATTTCGAGTCATTTTATTTAAAATGGCTTTGTTATTTTAAACGTGTTTTATTCTAATTATAAAATGTAATAATATTAATATAAGTTTTATAAGGAATATAACAATTTTATAAATATCAAATATACTAGAACTCAGCTGTGGTATATTTGAATTACTACATTACTACTTTGCTAAGCACATGTTACACTTGAATAAGTTTACTCTAATAAATGATAATTTGAACGATAAAAACCATCGTCAACAGTACTATTAAAAGTAAAGTTTCATTGATGTAAAAAAAATTTTTATGGCATATAAATGTTACTGAAATCTACGCTAAAAAGTAACTTTCCAGTGTTTCATACAGATATTAGTGGGTTGAACTAAAAAATTTACCTAAAACATATTTAAAACTGTAGGTATATTAATTAGGCAATAAACTAACTTGGACTAAAACAAATAAAATAAACAATAACTTGGATTCTAAATATGGTTGTATATTTTAAATATTTATTTTGTACACTTATTGCTAGGCGGCAAACCATATTGACTTTGTAGAGACAAGAATCTGAAATAAAACCGAAATAAATAAAATATATTTTAGGCCAAATAAAAAAATTTATTAAATAAAGAAAAATATTATAATAAAACAATAGCTTAAATAAATCACTAATAAAAAACGGAAGACTTAAATTAATAATTTCTAAAAGGCACATTAAAATGAACTCTTGACTAACAATAATATACACATAAAATTATTTTAATCACGTCAGAATATTATCTATTTAACCTAATATTAGTATTAAGATAAGTAAACCTGAGTAATTCATAATTTTATTTAATCTTTTTTAAATCTATAACATACGAAACAATACCTTACATGTTACCGTCACGTACAGCTTGAAGAGAGGAAAGAAACAGCTCTCCAGGTGTAAGAGGAAGTTAACAATGTTTGTACATCTTTAAGAACTGCCTCTCACGTAGTTTTTGTTTCTTTGTTATTTTAATTGGCAACACTCGACGACGTTGATTGTTGCAAGGGGCGCCCCTACAATATCCATTTTCTTTTAACTACCATATCGTTAAAACTGAACACGCCTCTTCCAATCTACTCGTTTCAGATGGTTCACATACATGTTTTAACACATTAAAAAATTATGAAAATATTTGGTTATCGGTGGAAATACGGTGGTTACTAGTATGCGTCAGAGGTATGCTTTGGGGCCTGAGTTTTCTGCAAGGTATATTAATTTATTTGTAAGGTAAAAAATATAAACAGTTTTAATAGTGCCATAAAAATAAAAAGCAGAAAACTTTGCTATGTGCAAGCATTTCTAAGGAATATAAGTAAACTATTAGTGATTTACAAAAGATTATATGTAGGCAATTTGATCATTTATATTGTTATAACATATAACATTTCTGAGTCTGTCTGTCTATAGGCATAATTGAGACGATTTTTAGATTTAACATTTTTGATGAAGCTTTATTATATGTGGAAAACTCTGAGTTCGATGAAGGTTCAAGGGATATTTCTGGCGACGGTGAACATTTTTCCATTCATATTGTGAATAACAACGATGACAACGATAACATTTATTAGGCTATTTCCATGAAATTTGATTATATTTTTAGCATTATCAATTGAAATTTGTTACTTGGCATGTTCTTTATCCAAGTAACATTTAAAGAACCGCCAGTATTCCTTCAGCATGTTACAGGTAGGACGGCATTGAGGTAGGGCAGTGACCCGCTGTGCCGCTGAAACGTTGGTAAAGGCGGCCTTTATCTCCGTCCAAGAAGGAAAATAAATTAAATGCCAGTTGATTTTTCATATCTCTGTTATAAGGTAACGAAAAATGATCACTATAAAGAACAATCCTGTATGTGCAGTAAGTTAAGAATATTATTTCTTTTCTGAAACAAGTTATTAAGTTACATAAAATAAACTTAAATACTCTATTTTTAATTTTTTATTATAGTAAATAAGTTCGAGTTTTGAATGCAGGAGTTTAATCTTAGAGGAAAAAATTTAAAAATTATCTGGCACATACTAGTGGTGAAGATATATCCATAGATTTTCAATGTTACAACAAAGTCTTTTAGACAAGTACCTATTTCAAATTTTAGTGTACTTTTTGAATGTTAAAATATAGCATTGGTATATTTCAAATTTTAAAATAAAAAACATTTCCACGTAAAAAAATGATCTGTTTTCGACCATAAACGGACTTTATAGTATGTATTTATTAATAATTAAATACCACTTAATTAGCTTTTACATAATATTTGGTGAAGCAACACATTTTTGTATTTAAAGAAAATCTTTCTCTCCCATTTTATTATTCAGCTGGCCGACAGAAGGTAGAGGGCGATGATGTCAGGTCAAGTTGTAACAGTCTTGTCTGTTCAGTCACAAGACAGTCTGACAGCCCTCTCGATATAACGCAATACACGTCCAATATCGCATATTCTATATCATAGCCTGACTACAACATGTTTTATTTAAACCATGTCACGCGCGTTCAGGAATGAACTACTGAAGGTGCAGTGCCATGATAATTACTTTTGATATTCACGTTTACAATCTGTAGTTAAAAGAATCGAAAGATTAAAAAAACAAACGAATATTAGGTTCACATTTGTTGATACGAGGTATGTCGTATGTCTTCAGGTAGAAAATTTAATGTTAAGTTTAAAAGGTATTAAAACATTAATTAATTAGTTATTAATATGACGACAAAAGTAGCGATGGAAAATTTAGTTCCATAATTATTTGACCAGTGATACAATACCGTAAGCAGTAAATGTACCAACAGGAAGAAAATAGTCAATATTTTAATGGCAATTAAATGCTGAGTTTTTAAAGTGCCAAATCCAATTAAGAGAAATCCGCTCATTTACTAATTTAAACTATACTCGTACGCTTTAACTGGTCTCTAAAGCGATGTGATAATCAATATGTTTCAATTAGTGGATAATGTTACCTATTATTTGCACTCCGCTATATTAAAAAAAATTAAAAAGCATCCCTTATAAAATGTTATTATCTGTGCAAAGTTGAATCCGCAGAGCCACTACATTTTACACATTCAATAAATCTTTCATTTGTTTCTAAACTAACGCTACAATAAAATTGTTAATTTGAAGTTCTAATCCTTTCTTGTTTTTAAATTTAACATTTCTTAAAGAAATATATGTGGATAGTTTGAATATACTCTATATGTCTTTATTCCAGCAATTTGTTTTTGCATTTTCAAAACCAGTTTATTATTAAAATCTAAATTATTTCTGTTCTTGTTTCTTTAAAAATGTTCGCACTATCGTAAATCGTTAAAGTTTTGATTTTACGTTTTAATATGAACTTTAAAGTCAGTAATATATATGAACATTGAAGGAATTGTATACCAAAGCAGTCCAGGTATTTAACAAATATTTGTTGTACTTTAGTGGTCGTGCCACCCTACAATATGTTTGCGTAAGAAACATGTAACACAAGCAATCGGAGGTAGATGCTTTCAAGCAGGTATTCAGCATTCAAGCATGTTAAAGATTATTAGGCTGCCCTAGTGGCCTCAGATAATATAATGATAACACTAAAACTTTCAAACTTGTTTTTAAACTTAAACATTTTTACACTTTGTCCAATTTTAGCTCCATCCTCAATAAAAAGGTTTATAACAGATTGTTACAACTTGTTAGCTCGTAAAATATTGCTTTTTTTAATAATAGTAGATTTAAAAAAATGTTATTACAAATAAAAATGGGTATTGTTCCTCCTATTAACATATTTTTTCGAATTCAAGATTTTTTTAAAGAAATATATAATAGGTATACAGTCTGTCTTTAAATTTAGTAAGCCATACTTTATTATATAATCGTTATGTAAAATGTTTTTTATTTTAGTGGAAGATTATTTGCTGAAATGTTAGAGTATGTTTGTATTATTTCTAAAATTTCTCTATACTAACTCCACCATCAAACCCTAATGAAGAGAAGAAGGGGAGAAAGGTGTTGGGTTAAGGCTCTTCGTTAAACAAACGGTTATACAATAACAGATATAACTAAACACATCGTTTTAGTGCACAACTCTAGAGCACTCGTGTGTTGATAACGCATTCTGAAGCACCATTACGTGTTCTACCCACCTTTGTTAAACCCTTCAATTAGTAGAAGGGAAGAAATATACGGCAGTTTTGTTCCAGAATCATTAAGAATTCAGGTTGGAGGGAACATTGGTTAAAAGGAAACGGTAACACGTCTTGCCCCAGGTGACGTGCTTCACGCACTTTGTCAGGGCTAAATTGCTCACTTAGAAACGGTCTCCTCAAAGGCCAACACAACACATTACGCAATCCCTTTATTGTTTTGCTTGCTTTGAGTGTAAAATTGGAGATTAAGGTAAACTTCCAGTTGTTATATAAATAACATACAAAAGCATCGACTTCATAATTTACATTGATGAACTACTGGATTATGTCATATGATTAATCTTTATCAGACACACCTAAATATTCTAAATTGTCTGTTACAAGTGGGTATTATATCTTTATAATTATCTATTTCATTTTTAAATATATGTATTTATAATATAATTATATAATATATTTATAAAATATAACAGCTACAGAACTGGCTGGTACCACAAGTTAACTTTATATTGTATAATATAATATATTAAGAGGATTAAAAATTGAATAAACAGTTATCCACCCCACTCGTCATTTGAAATTATATTTTAACGAAGCTTAATATACGTATTGCACTTTATATATTTCAGAGACTAAGAACACGGCTAATTTTTATACATTTTGAAACAGCCGCCTTTAAAAAAGTTGATTATATCTGTAACAGCAGCTATTTATTACGTTACAATAAGCAACTACTAAACCGTCTCTTTTGAACGAGGAATAGTTAAGGACCGTAACATTTTAATTGCCAGAACCATTCTTCAGCTCTTACTTGCACTCATTTCAAGTGATTTCAGTCTTTCTGAATATAATGTCTTGTTTCTTTATTTGGAAAATGGATAGACATATATAGTTTAATTAAATCTTTAGAAACGTTTGGATTTATATTTGAATTGTTGAAGTTATGTCTTAGTTATGATGTCTTGGAACTGTCGTGTACTACAAATTCGTCGTTACCTGTTCCAATATAGTTATTGTAATGCCATCAATACTGATTGTAATGCGTGGTACCCATCACTATTTCCATATAATAGTGTGAAGGTCTGACATTGACATGCCACATTGAATTTAATGCCGGGTGCCAGTTATTATATTTCGGACTACGTTTTGAGCCGACATTCTTATGAACATATATTAGGAACGTGCTAAAATTCAATCTTAAAAAAACTCAAAATGGATTGTACATAGTCAACAGAATTTGTAGTGTGAAGGCTGCTCGTTCCATTTGGCAAAGATTCATTGACAAAAGTTACAATGCATTTCCAATAATAGTGCTTCTTTGATGATATAGAGATCTTTCACAACTTATAACAATGTACTTGAACGTTTGAAAGCAAAAGCTTAAACGAGACAACTGTAAATGTTTCCAGAACAGTATGGAATGAATACTTGTGTCACAAGATAGTGAACATGGACTTCACAAGACGCAAGAAAATGTTAAATCAATAGAAAGTAGCAAACTAGAAACTGATCTAAGTGAATTTAGAGCGTTTCTAGGACTTGGAATCTATTACAATAAGTTTATTAAATAAATGGTTTCTAAACCTTTTCAATAAAATAGGTTATTGTGAAGAGGTAGGCCTTTTAACTGAATTACGAAGTGTTATAAGGATTAAACCAGATAAAACAAGAGTTTTTAGTGAATGGCCTCTTGTTTTGATGATTGACACGCCTCCAGTTGGACCATGCAAAGTTCTATCTCAGAGAGAGCAATAAGATTCGCTTAGCGTACTTAACACCAAGTAAAGCTAAAATGTAGTCAAACTAACAAAGAAGCAACGGGTATTTACTGGGGAATAAGGTAGTTCTGTTACAGCCAAGGAAGGAAATTTATTCTAGTAACTAATCACATCCTTTTTTATCTAAAGGTATCCTATTTTCACTATCAACAAAAATATATCAATATCAGCTACAGGAATATTTACTTATGCATACTTTTTGTCCCTCTTCAATTACAGTAAAGAGTACAGAATATCAAATAAACACTGTAATGCAGGTTTTTGTTATCACATTTTTATTGGTTTTACTTTAAAGGCCATGAATGACAGGAGTTTTTTTTTTTTTCAATTTTGTCAACTTCAACTTTTACTTGTACATAGTAAAATGATTACTGAAGAAAATATGAGTAAAATGAGTAATCACCACTAGTTATAAAAAACGCCCAAAAATGGTAAATCTGTAGAAAAGTTTGTATATCATGACAGGGAACTAAATTGAAAAGACGGGTGCATTTTAAAAAAGAGGCTGGACAATACGTAATACAATACACTTTTATTAAGAAAAAAATACCTGGCTATTCCTCCAGTCGTTTATCTCGAAGCTTCTGCGAGTGATTCACATTACTATGTTAAATGGTATGTATTTGTGCTTCGTTATAAGGTGATCCCAAATTAAGTTTCAAATATATTTCACTCCTTGTGAAATGGCCAAATAGATTCTGTCACAAGTTCCTGTCACAGTCACAGTTCCTGTCTGCAAAAAAGACATCTTTCACAGCTGTGACTAAATAATGGTTAAAGAAATTAATAAAATCTATTGTACCTACGGACACATTATGAATTATTTATGTTATTTGCAGTTTATAATGAGACTCAAAATGAAATTAAACTAAAATGTATTAGTAAACAAAAGGATCTCCACAAAATGGTTCCAAAATTCTATTGGCTGCGCCGGACAACTTGTTAAGCCCAGCATTTGCACGATCAATCACCGCTTCATCACTCCCCGGTGACAGCCATTCACTGCCCAGTGTTGTTACTTGCCAATCAATTTAAAAAACAAATAAATCTGTCAACAGCCAACATTTTTTGTCTTTGTCTATTGAGAGGAATACCCGCAGTTTAATCCAAGTAATTGGAAAAGTTATTTACATAATTAATAGTACAGCTGAAATTTATAAATAACTAGCTGTTTCCCGCGGCTTTGCACGCTTTTCGTAAGCTTTGCCCGTGTCTGTGAAATTCTGTTTTAATTGAATTATATTCACAACGCCGATGTAGAGTTTGCCTTGTTGCCACAATCAAGAAAATATGTTTATGTTAATAGCCATTGTGCACGTACATGTACTTTATTATAGAGTGGTCTAACACCCAAACTTTAAGTTCAATCATAAATGTATCTTAAAGATAAATATACATAATAACTTAGCGTCTTCAAATAGTGTTTGGCTATGTATGATACGTGACTGTCTCGTAATTGCAGTTTATAGTGTGCAGGTGCTTTGAAAACTTTTATCTTTTGCAGCGCCGCTTGGTGGTGAGTTACATCAATGGGCATAGCATATAAACCTTCTCCGTGAAAAGATGCGTATACATACAAATTTTCATAATGGTCTGTCTATTATTTTGCGATTCCATAAATGAAAAAACACACAAACATTCATTTATATATATATATATATATATATATATATATATATATATATATATATATATATATATATATATATCTATATATATATATCTATATATATATATAGATTCTGCAAAAAGACTGAAACTCACAAAACAATTAAAAATGCTTTAGGGAATTTCTTTCAATGATTTTTCTTCGATTTTGAGCTGAAACTCGAAAACTTATATTTGGGCACTAAATAGACAATATAAGCAACATTTATATAAGTTTTAAATCTTCTCTAGAATGATATATTTACTTTTTGCTAGTAAAAGGTTGTTCCTTGGTATTTATCAATTAAGCCATTTATATCGAAGTTGATGATTCTACTTTATATATCACACCCCCCACAGCAATTGCAATACTGGTGATGTTGGAGGATATACGGTAAAAATAAACTATGAGTTGGTTAAAATGTATCAACCGCATTATTCAGTAAAAGTTTGTGTTTGAGATAAGAACGTGTTATATAGACAATCAGCGGAATTTATTGTATATTTTGAAACTATTTATTATCTTCTTATTATTAGGTTTGCATTGATACCTGTAACACATTTTTAAGTAATGCTAGCAAAAGAAGTTGGCCTTGTGACAATATTACCTTCATTTAATGTTGTAAACAACGAAATACCAATCACTTGACATACATATAAAGTTAATAATCACAAACAATTACTTCATCTTTATTCATCAGATAAAAAATAGGATGGGGAAAGGGGGAGAGCTTTTAAGACAGTGTGTAAATATCTGAAATAATCAATAGAAATAGTTTCACAACCGTAAACGTGGATAAGTAGTTGTAAAGCAAATTAATAAAAGTGTACTGGACAAAAGTTTCACATTTACTCGCAATTAATTGGTTTCTAAGAGAATTTTAAATTGAATAAACGATTGTTCATTGTTTACATAAGCATTTAAATAAATTTTTAATACGACTTTTATTTCAGACATAGGGAATAAGCGTAATATAAATAAATCTCATAAAGAACCGCTCTGTAATAAGTAAGTGTTGAATCAATTGCAACCGCTATATTCCATATAAAGAAAAGTAAATAGTAAACCGTCCCATTGGAACGAGGAATAATTAGTGTGTGTAATCTAAATACATCTTGTTACGAACTGCTCTGAAATAAGGAGGTGAAATCTGATACAACCGCTACGACATTACAAAAAGGAACTATTAAACCGTCCCTTTGGAACGAATAATAGTTAATGGGGGTAATAAAAATAAATCATGTACAGAACTGCTCTGAAATAAGTAAGTTCAATATATTGCAACCGCTACGACATTACAAAAAGGAACTATTAAACCGTCTCTTTCGAACGAGGAATAGGTAATAGTGGTAATTAAAATAAATCGTGTACAGAACTGTTTTGAAATAAGTAAGTTCAATCTATTGCAACCGCTATAACATTGCAAAAAGGATCTATTAAACCGTCTCATTGGAACGAGGAATAGTTAGTGTGTGTAATCTAAATAATTCTTGTTAAGAACTGCTCTGAAATAAGTACGTTGAATCTATTGCAACCGCTACGACATTACAAAAAGGAACTATTAAACCGTCCCTTTAGAACGAGGAATAGTTAAGGACCGTAACATTTTAATTGCCATAAACATTCTTTAGCTCTTACTTGCGCTTCCTTTTAATTGGTTTTAATCCTTGTACATGTATAAATTTCCTGTCTTGTTTCTTTGTGTTAACTGCAAATTATATCTCAGACTATTTAAAGGTAATCATTTAGTCTTTTTAGATTTGGAATATATAGGGTTTAAGCTGTGTTTCTAATTTATTTGCAGAAAAACTACAATAGATTGTCATTACCAAGTCTTTATCTTATATTTTAAATGTTTTGAGTAATACAATAGTATTATACTACGATAAATTTGCTGTTTCAAATGGCAACTTGGATACATCGTCTTGAGTAATTCCTCAAGTATTAATAGTCAGCTCTTTAACAGCTTTTAATAATTCACAAATAATAAATTGGAATTACGTTTTCTTTAGTTTTTATATAAACTTTCTACGAAGATTTGCGAATAATATATATTGAATCTCAAAGCTGTATATTTTAAGAATTTTGGTTCCGAGGTTTAGATTCATTGTGTTTAGAGGTAATTACTCAGAAATTAAAATAGGCAATACAAAATTCATATGGGATAAATAATGCAGGATGATATTTGAGATGAAGTTCTAAACTAGTATAGTATTGTAGTGGCATTAGTCTTAACCCACTTTATAAATGAGTTTCTCTTTTACGTCAAATCTAATTACATTTAGAACAGCTGCTTTAGTTCCTCTGTCGCATAAAAGATTTTTTAAGACTTTATAGTTTGAAATGTATAATATTTTTTATGAGAGTAATATGACGTTATAACGATCAAGCAGTAAAAATCGCTACGAATAGAAGTATAAACTGTTTAATAACGAGTAAAAATTTGAAAGGCGAAGTGTAATGTAAAATTATGAAAAGTGAAATAAAATAAAGCAAAAACATTTGTGAAAATAGTTGATTGAAACACATAAATATTTATACATACACACACACACACACACACACACACACACACACATATATATATATATATATATATATATATATATATATATATATACCCTGCCAAGCAGATAAATTTAACAATAACTTGAAGAATACAAAAAGGAAATGAAAATATGTTACTAATTTCAAGATGACGTTGAAACCATAACATTACCCATCGGTTCACAACAATCACCCTCGCATCACTAACAACTCTCCCCTTCCAAACATGAGGTGGAGGTTTAGTCTCTCGTAACCATGAATAAAAAGTCCATCTAAGAGAACAAATACAAACAAGTATATTGAAAAGGCAATATAAAGTCGTTCCAAAGAATTGATTTCCATGCACTTCCACTTAATAGTAACCTTTCAGGTTCATCCATTCTCTCAATTCCCATACATCAGAATAGAGGTCTTATCAACTCACCCTAAAAAAACAGCAGTTTCGTTGGTTCCACCCAATAAAAATGACCATCATGCCACAATAAATTGTACTTGTTATACAAAAGAGGAAATATGATCATCGTAGATTTACCACTGACTCTATTCCAGGAAAATTAAATATCATACTCCATGAGATCGTTTGAAGAAGATGGCCACGATATTGTACTTCTGAAACAAAGCCAGGCTCAATGTCAGGTATCCAGATCATACTTTTCCACCCAACACATTTTTATAGACTGAAAAAGTACATTGCATCTCCTATCCTCTGCTTTCGTGGAATCATGATTGTTTTAGTTTAAACAACTAATAGGCATTTGGTGAAAACTCTGTATCATGTATAGTCTCTGACTTATGAAACTAGCACTGGCACAGAAGATGCAACTATCTTGACTATTTCTGTTGCAGTAATTGATAAAGTAAAAAGCTCAGATAATTCTCATCTAAAATTCCAAGGAAAACGAAAACCGACTTATAATTTCAGTCACTGACAATTCTATTTCAAGCACATCGAATGGGTTGCGTAGCGCCACCTCCCACAACTTTTCTTGTAGCCTAATTACTACAAGCTGTTCACGAACAAGAATTGAATCAGAACCAATTAACTTCTCTACCAACTCATACCAGCTATAACAAGCAATAATTTTTAACTGAAAAAATTGTCAACATGCAAAAATCACTTATGTAAAGGATTTTGAAAGGTAACTTCTAGTTACGTTCCTTTTCAATCGCAGCCATCTTAAGCTGAAGTACGTACTGAGATCCGGTATGTCAGATCAAGGCAAGTTAACTTTAAGAATGTTTCTGTTAAAAAAATAACGTTTTCACTGAGTTTATTTAATCATTGAAACTCCGCCCCACTCAGCGCTGTTTGGAAAGAGCGTTTCTAAGTGAGCAATTTAGCCCTGACAAAGTGCGTGAAGCACGTCACCTGGGGCAAGACGTGTTACCGTTTACTTTTTATCAATGTTCCCTTTAACCTGAACTTTTAATGATTCAGGAACAAAACTCTCGTATATTTCTTCCCATCTAGTAATTGAAGGGGTTTAACAAAGGTAGGTAGAAAACGTAATGGTGCTTCAGAATGCGTTATCAACACACGTGTGCTCTAGTGTTGTGTACTAAAACGACGTGTTTCGTTATAATTGTATAACCATTTGTTTAACAAAGAGCCTTAACCCAACACCTTTCTCTTGTTCTTCTGTTTATTGGGGTTAAATAATGGACTTGTTAACACCCCAATTTGTTAGTGCAATTGAGCTTGATACATAGCACGTCACATTGAGACATACATAATGTAAAAACGTTTAAACAACAGAAAATACATTGCTAAAACTTACGAGCAATAATATTCTACTGAAGTAGAAATTTAAAAAAATATATATATATAACAAGCATGGTTAAATACATTTGATAACAACCGGTATACAAATTGTATATCTGTTTTCTTGTAGCTTTAATTTAGAAAAAACTGTGCTCTTTGCGTTATCACTACCCTCTCTTATCTGAATAATGAATCTGTAAATGTATCATCGTTAGTGATGCAATATTTTCACAAACTATTAATTTCTGAAAATCTGTAATATACTTTATATTGAGGAGACGGCTAAAATCGGACATAGAAGCATATGAAATAACATTTCAAACGTTTTGGTATGGTAATGATATTATTCGAGACCACTAGTACAGTAATGATCTGTACTATATTTGAATGCTTTTATAAGCACCTGCTTGAAAGCATCTATCTCCGATTGCTTGTGTTACACGTGCCTTACCCAAACCTGCTGTAGGGTGGCTCGACCACTAAGGTGCCATCAATGTTTAAAACTTTTCAATTAGCTGTGCGATAGTTTACCGTTCACTCACTGCTCACAAAATGCAGTTATTTATTCATAGAAAAATTAAATGTTCTTTTTATATATTACGTATTTTACAGCGAATATTAAATCGCAAAAGCATTAATTAAACGATATACAATAGTGCGAACATTTTTAAGAAGAACAAAAATAATTCTGCCTATAATAATAATCCTTCCGGTTTTGAAAATAGAAAAAGCAAATTTGCTAAAGTAAAAATAATTTAAACCATCCATACATGTTTCTTAAAGAAAGATTAAATTTTGTAAAATAAGAGAATATTGGAACGTCAAACCGTTAACTATTATATGACTGTTTAGTTTTTACAAAAATATCGAAAAGTGATCGAACGTGAACGAGTGATGTTTCTGCTGATATGAATGTGCACAAATAAAAACATTTTAGGAGTGAAGCTGTGGCAATATATTTCTTATATAGCGGACTGTTAAAATGAAGAAACATTGTTTCTGAATACATCGATTACGGATCACTTGAAACATAAACTAATTTCAGAAATGTCATTTTTGCCTGTCTTGGCAAATATTTACAATATAATTACAACAAAACTGCGGCAAAGCTTATAAAAAGATGAAATAACTTTTAACAAGCGGATATTCAATTATTGGACTCCTTAAATCCGCATTTATTTGCTATAAAAACTGTAAAACTTTAATCCTTCTTCAAAAGACTTTGAACTAAAAACATAGAATGTTAATATATAAAATTGTTATAATGTAACTGCAGCTTGAATAGTTTTATCCTAAATTGACGGGACGTTCTTTCAATAAAACATGGAGTTGGCAGTCTATGATGTAGAATATGCGATACTGGACGTGTATTGCGTTATATCGAGAGGGCTGTCAGACTGTCTTGTGACTGAACAGACAAGACTATTACAGTTTACCTGACCTCATCGCCCTCTAACTTTTTTGATGGCTAGTTGAATATTAAATCATGGCGTTAATAAATCTGCACGTTCAGTTAGAGTAAGAACAAAGTGGTTACAAATTCTTGGCCTGGTTTAATTATCTGTGCCCAGTTTTATATCTTTGACCGTAAAAACATGGTGCCTGAGAATCGAAAGCCGCGAAATTTTGACACTTCGACACATAAGATACGATTAGAAAGTTGTTTTGTACAAGGTCAAGTTGATATGTCTAGAACATAACTTTAACAGTGTGAGAGAAGAATAGGGTAAAATCTCCATGTCTTTGATATAACATTTCCTCAAATTTAGTTTTTAATTGAGCCACATTATGTACTTTTCCAACGCGAATGAATTTCATAAGGAAAATACTCATAAATAGGACATTAGTGAGTATTAAAATAAATAATAAAATAATATGAAAAGTCAAGGTGCATTACTTCAGTTAAGCTGTCCGTAAATTGCTAATTTTGCTATCAAAACTTTTTAATTAGTTTAATGTAAATTGATGTTACAAAAGACTTCCTCTAACAATTATCGTTGCAGCTCTTGACCTATTTTAATATAAAGTTTGAAATTTTTCTTCTGTTTTTCTTAGTTTATTTTAAAAAGTACAATAATGAATTTCTAATTTCTTTTAGACATTGCAACCGTCATTATTTAAAGTAAATACTGAATAAATATTGATCTCATTTAAACATTACTAAACGCCAGATAATTAGATAAAATTTTCCATTTTTTTTTTAGATCTTACTTGTTAACTTTTAAGCCAAACTTTAATACAGACTTTAATTTTCTTAGGTCAATCCTTAAGTGAATAGCTTGTTTCAGAAAGAGAAATTGTATTCTTATTGTATTGAACAGCTGTTTATACACTTATATTGTTTCACAGAGTGATTTTATGTTGTTACCTTATATCAGAGCTATGAAAAATCAGCTGGCACACAAATAAAGATTTTTCAGCGCTCTATCAACAAAGTGTGTTTGTTTCAGTAGAAGTAAATGAAAAACAAACCCATCCGATTTTTATATGTAAGCAATACTATGTAGTATTTATGTAATGAAAATTAAACAAAACGGGTAGGTTTTAATTCTGTTTTAATGTCTGTGTCTTTAGGCGTTTAATTGTATCTCGAACTTGGCTTCGCTTCATTCGTAAAACACGTTGGTAAAACAAAAACTGCTCATAGTGTTAAAAATACAATTTTAACTATTTTAATTAATAGTGTATATATGAATTCACAATAATATAGATTTATTTTCTGACAACGTTTTTGTAGGAAGTTGAATAAAATTTGCTTTTTTTAAAACATTTTAAAGGTAATTTTAGTGGTAAATACAAAGCTATCTAATATAACCATTAGCAATATAAGTTTAAGCCCTTGTAATATACATGAGCCCTTTAAAAGTGTATTTTAGCTAGGGTGCTAGCAAATAACGCGTGCTAGGACCTACCCTGATGTTTTAAATAAGCTAAAGAAATACCACGACGACAAAAATGTATCACTGCAACATATGATACCCCTCTAGAGTAGGTATAGTGGGACTGAACAAAGAATTGCTTACGTCATGTCTCGCGTCATAGCGGTCTACTCTAAGGTAACATAGAGCCATCAAAGAGATACAGTTATACAAAATGTTGTTTATCTTTTGTAACATAAGGCGGTGATAAATGTTCCGGAAAATGGACTCTCAATCGAATTTCAAATCATCCATTGTCAAAAATTATTTTAGGAAATATAATATTTTACTAAGCCATTATCGGCTAAAGGTGGTCAAAAGCTACGTATTGGATAATTTCATGGTTATAAAAGTGCGTTAGTATGTAATCAGTTTTAGAAAACTACCTATCTAACTGATTTTCTGTTTTACACTAAACATTTAAAGAACGAATAACCTATGGACTTGTAAATTTGCATGTAAAATATTATTAACATGGGCAAGGTCGTGCTGGATGATGGACACATTATCCCTTTAAGGGATAAGTACGTGCAGTTACGTAGGCTAAATATGTCCAAAATATCTGGAGATAAATTTCATCTGTAGAGTTTAAATTTAGCCTGATTCTTGCATGATATTTAGTCATGCGAGCTCCGACCTTTTTCTTAATATGGTACGTTAGTAGTTCCAAAGTGCAAAGTCCACAACTGCTGTAGGAGAGTGGCTATAGGAGAGTATAATTATTTCAACTTGTGAAAATAATAAAACTAACTTTTTAAGAAGATAAAGCAATTTAAATATTTAAAAGTTTAATATTGCTTAATTGAAATAGGTATTTAAATGTATAAATAAAGCTAGCAAATAAAATTTCAAACTACTAATAGTTATAACACTTATAAGTACAGTAAACATAAATATACATATGAAAAGTGACAATATTAAAGTACTAATTATATAATACTAACAAAAAATATACGTTTCGAGATCTGCAATCTGATCTCTTCTTCAGGTAATGACTAACCTAATACATAATTACAAACTAGTTTAAAATAAAAAAATCATACCAAAGCGTTGTGGCAAGCCACAAGTCTTGAATCACAACCACTATGTTGTTTGTCAACATCACTAATTCTAAAACATGCACTCAACAAAAAACTATACACAACACTAATCATTAAAACTGAACTACTGAATACAGGTCACAGTACGTCTTCATTCGTCTACCAACAACCTACGACTGACGCAGATCTCGATCAGATTGCAGATTTCGAAACGTAGTGTTACTGATTTCGTGTTTCACTGAACGATGGCAAAAGTCCGGAAAAATACTGTTTCCTTCACAGTCCTTCCATCGTCAAAAATAACCTTCAAACAAAGAACTGTTTAGTATAACCGTTTACTTACAACATTATTAAAAAAGAAATTAGCAAAAAACTTATATTTTTTATAGATCCTTCTACAAAATATTGTATTTTGTATTTTACTACAAAATAAGGTTACATGAGATAATTCATAAAACTAGTGAAATAAATTTTATTGTGTAGCTATCCTAATTACGTACACGTGACATAAACTGTTTAATACTGCTTTAAAAACTCTTAAATTTAATACAAAGAAAGAATCAGATCAACAGCGCTGAGTAAAGCTCTCAGTCTTTCATGGCCTGCTTTGTTAAATCCTAATCGAAAAGAAACCCTTTCAAAGAAAGTCATTGTTATGTAAATCTTCGCTGTAAAATTATTTGCTGAAGCGCTCACTTCACACATTGTTCAATTCTTCCAAAAGATTTTTTAAGATTCTTTATTTTGTGAACTAATCTACATTAAAATTTAAGATTAGATTTATAGGTAGGTATAATTTAAATAGGTATAAATAATTCTAAAGTTGGCTCCATGTGTAACTCAACCTATGTAAAATTAAAATGTAAAAACATAATTTTGCAGTTAAAACATTATTTTAGTAATTATTACTTCGGGGTTGTGTTGGTAGGAAAATATTTATATTTTGATTATGAATGTAATGACTCGAGTTTGGTAACCTATGCATATAATTTTAACATATAATTAAAACAATTTTAATAAGTACAATTTAAGTGACCACTCATCTGGACGATTCAAAATTGAGTAATAAGTAACTGCTAAAGTAAAATTATGAATTGTTCAGGTTTACTTATCTTAATAATATGTGATGGAATATATAATATTCTGATGTGATTAAAATAGTGTTATATGTATATAATGGTTAGTCAAGAGTCCATTTATATGTTCCTTTTAGAAATTATTAATTTAAGTTTTCCGTTTATTTTCTATTAGTGATTTATTTAAGTTATTGTTTTAGTATAATGCTATTATTTGTAAAAAAAAATTATATTACTTGGCCTAGAAACATATTTTATTTATATCGGTATTATTTCAGATTCTTTTCTCTACAAAGTCAATATGGTTTGTCGCCAAGCCATAAGTGTACAAAAGAAATATTTAAAATATACAACCATATTTAGCATTTTTTTAACAATCATTATACTTGACCTGAATTAACTGTTTTACTGAAGGTATGTCCCTCTAACTTTAACTACTACCACATATTGTGGGATGTTAAAGTAAGGGACGCAATGTAACAGTGTAACAATGTAATTATTTGTATTGAAATATCCATCCCGCGTTTAGTTTATATGTGAAATATGTATTAGTTATTGTTGATCTCTTTACCATTTAATTCGGTTACCGAAAAGTATACCAACTTTCACACTTCATCTTATAAATGATAAATACTAACATCATAGTAACTAACATAAAGAGTTTGATAGTATTTATTATTCGATCTGATTAATTGTTTAAAAATGTTGCACTGTTATAGTACAGAGTAGATGAAACTGCATTAGGAAAACTCCATTTCGGTGTTGCAAAGTAAAGAAAAGGTTTATCCACCAGAACTTAACCAGTGACACGATTCGCCCATTTGTTATAACAGATCCTTCGACACGGAGGTGTGATACAAAGACAAGACACTTCCACACCTGCTGACCTTTCTTGTATACCGGATAAGAATTACTTTTATAACCAAGCCAAGTTCAAGATCTCTTTAATGGTGAACATGGTAAGGGTCAGGACTTGATCTTAAATCTTTCGTGTATTGCGTTATTTTGTTATCCATGATAGTTTGAGGGTTCAAATATTTATAAGCAGTAGAGATATTGCAGCCAACTGATATAATCTGAAACATACAGTATGTAGCGTATGATAAATATATGTTTTAATTAGCGTAGAAACATATTTTATACATAAAATATGAGCTCAAACTAAAAGGTTCTTAAAGGCAAAATACGTATTTATTTTTATTACCTTAGTCCTAATACTTAGTCCTAAACTCAACGCCCTTTTCACACATTTTACAGTTTAGGATTCTTTAAACCTATTTAGAGTATAATTAAATGCAGCTTCAGAACGATGAGTTTTTATTAGGTGATTGGTTTAAACAATCTCTAATTATACATATAAAGGACTTATAATATATATCATAGTATATTGATATTACATTCAGTTGTGTCTTGCACTATAGGTACATAACAGTACACGTAAAGCGTTTGTATAAATAATATCAGATTATAAATTATATTTTGCGTAAATAAGTACGTATTGTTATTTGATGTATTTTTATAAGTTTTACCATATTAATATTTTAGGACTGTTATCGTAGTAAGTATAGAATGTTTATTGTAGTAGGTTTAGAATGTAATATAGGATTTGAAAATTCCTATGTTTAATGATAAATATCAGGTCATAAAATACGTATTTAGGTTTATATGTTATTTCGATTCATTTTACTTAAAATGGCTTTGTTATTTGAAACGTGTTTTATTCTAATTATAAAATGTAATAATATTAATATAAGCTTTATAAGGAATATAACATTTTTATAAATATCAAATGTACTAGAACGCAGCTGTGGTATATTTAAATTACTAGATTACTACTTTGCTAAGCACATGTTACAATTGAATACTTTTACTCTAATAAATGATGATTTGAACGATAAAAGCCATCTTCAATAGTACTATAAAAAGTAAAGTTTCATTGATGTAAAAAATGTTTTATGGCATTGAAATGTTACTGAAATCTACGCTAAAATGTAACCTTCCAGTCATTCATACAGATATTAGTGGGTTGAATTAAAAAATATAATCTAAAACATATTTCAAACTGTAGGTATAAACTAACTTGGATTAAAAGAAAAAACAATATAAAATGTTTAATAAACCAATAACACACGAAACAATACCTTACATGTTACCGTCACGTACAGCTTGAAGAGAGGAAAGAAACAGCTCTCCAGGTGTAAGAGGAAGTTAACAATGTTTGTACATCTTTAAGAACTGCCTCTCACGTAGTTTTTGTTTCTTTGTTATTTTAATTGGCAACACTCGACGACGTTGATTGTTGCAAGGGGCGCCCCTACAATATCCATTTTCTTTTAACTACGATATCGTTAAAACTAAACATGCCTCTTTCACTCTGCTTGTTGCAGATGGCCCACGTACATGTTTAAACACATTACAAATATATGACAATATTTGGTTATCGGTGGAAATACGGAACTAGTATACGCCAGAGGTATGCTTTGGGGCCTGAGTTTTCTGCAAGGTATATTAATTTATTTATAAGGTAAGAAAAATAAACAGTTTTAATAGTGGCGTAAGAATAAACAGCAGACAACTTTGCTATATTCAAGCATTCTAAGGGTTTTAAGGAATATAAGTAAACTATTATTGAGTTATAAAAGATTATATGTATGGAATTTAATCATTTCCATTGCTATAAACATACTACCTGAGTGAACTTTAGTAAAGTGTATCACTCTAGAAGCAACTTTTATTTTTTTAAAGTGTTTGTCAGTCTTTAGGCACGATATATTAAGACTAAGATAGTCTTTAGACTTAAAACTTTTAATGAAGCTTTATTTCTAGGCTGAAAACTCTGAGTTCGGTGGTGGTGCATGACAGTCCATGGGATTTTTCTGAGCGTCAGTGAATATATTTCCATTGATATTATGGGTAACCATGAACGAGAAAATGGATTAGCCTAATTTAAATAAAATTTAATTATATAGGTCATATTCTCAATGGAATACAGTTACTTTTATTTTAATATTTATTGGAATATGTTTATTTTAACGAAGAAAATTTAGCACTTATTCAGGTGAGACGGACTTACTTCCGTTCAGGAGATAATTGAAATTCTGCACCAGCTGATTTTTCATAACTCTGTTATACGGTAACGAAAAATGATCACTGCAAGGAAAAAATTATTATATGTAAAGTACGTTAAGAATATTATTTCGTTCCTGAAACAAGTAATTGACTTAAATAGTTACATAAAATAAAAAAATAGTCTATTTAAATTTTTTTTATTATAGTACTGAAGTTAGAGTTTTGAATGGAGGAGTTTAATATTAGATCAAAACAAAATTTTAAAAAATAATTATCTGGCACGTATAGGTGGTGAAGATATATCCATAGATTTTCAATGTTAAAACAAATTGAAACCTGGAATCATAGTTGTTAGAGGTCTTTTAGAAAAGTAATTCAGATTTTAGTGTACTTTTCAAATGTTAAAATATAGTATTTGTATATTACAAATTTTAGAATAAAAAACATTTCCACATAACAAAAGAATCTGTTTTCGATCATAAACGGACCTATCATTATGTATTTATTAATAATTAAATACCACTTAATTAGCTTTTACATAATATTTGGTGAAGCAACACATTTTTTTATTTAAAGAAAATCTTTCTCTACCATTTTATTATTCAGCTGGCCGACAGAAGGTAGAAAGCGTTGATGTCAGGTCAACTAACTGTAATAGTCTTGTCTGTTCAGTCACAGGACAGTCTGACAGCCCTCTCGATATAACGCAATACACGTCCAATATCGCATATTCTATATCATAGACTGACTACAACATGTTTTATTTAAACCATGTCACGCGCGTTCAGGAATGAACTACTGAAGGTGCAGTGCCATAATAATTACTTTTGATATTCACGTTTACAATTTGTAGTTAAAAGAATCGAAAGATTAAAAAACAAACGAATATTAGGTTCACATGTGTTGATATATGTCTTCGGGTAGAAAATGTAATGTTAAGTTTAAAAGGCATTAAAACATTAGTTATTAATATGGCGACAAAAGTAGCGATGGAAAATTCAGTTCCATAATTATTTGATCAGTGATACAATACCGTAAGCAGTAAATGTACCAACAGGAAGAAAATAGTCAATATTGTAATGGCAATTAAATGCTGAGTTTTTAAAGTGCCAAATCCAATTAAGAGAAATCCGCTCATTTACTAATTTAAACTATACTCGTACGCTTTAACTGGTCTCTAAAGCGATGTGATTATCAATATGTTTCAATTTGTGGATAATGTTACCTATTATTTGCACTCCGCTATATTAAAAAAAATTACAAAGCATCCCTTATAAAATGTTATTATCTGTGCAAAGTTGAATCCGCAGAGCCACTACATTTTACACATTCAATAAATCTTTCACTTGTTTCTAAACTAACGCTACAATAAAATTGTTAATTTGAAGTTCTAATCCTTTCTTATTTTTAAATTTAACATTTCTTAAAGAAATGTGTATGGATAGTTTGAATATACTCCATATGTCTTTACTCCAGCAATTTGTTTCTGCATTTTCAAAACCAATTTATTATTAAAATCTCAATTATTTCTGTTCTTGTTTCTTTGAAAATTTTCGCACTATCGTAAATCGTTAAGGTTTTGATTTTATGTTTTAATATTCACTTTAAAGTCAGTAATATATTTGAACATTGAAGGAATTTGATACCAACGCAATCCAGATATTTTAAAAATATTTGTTGTACCTTAGTGGTCGTGCCACCCTACAACATGTTTGGGTAAGAAACACGAAACACAAGCAATAGGTGGTGGATGCTTTCAAGCAGGTATTCTGCATTCAAGCATGTTAAAGATTATTAGGCTGCCCTAGTGGCCTCAGATAATATAATGATAACACTAAAACTTTCTAACTTGTTTTTAAACTTAATTTTTTTTAAACTTTGTCCAATTTTAGCCCCTTCCGCAATGAAAAGGTTTTAAAACAGATTGTCACAAATTGTTAGCTCGTAAAAATATTGCACTTTTAATAATAATAGATTTACAGACAGGTTAAGACTAATAAAAATGGGTACTGTTTACCCCATTAGCATATTTTTTTTCGAAGTCAAGATTTCTTAAAAGAAATATAGAATAGGTATACAGGATGTCTTTAAATTTATTAAAACATACTTTATTATATAATCGTTATTTTTAAAATTTTTATTTTAGCGGAAGATTATTTGATGAAATGTTAAAGTATGTTTGTATTATTTCTAAAATTTCTCAATACTAACTCCACCATCAAACCCCAATGAAGAGAAGAAGGGGAGAAAGGTGTGGGTTAAGGCTCTTTGTTGAACAAACGGTTATAAAATAGCAATTATAACGAAACTCGTCGTTTTAGTGCACAACACTAGAGCACACGTGTGTTGATATCGCATTCTGAAGCACCATTACGTTTTCTACCCACCTTTGTTAAACCCTTCAATTAGTAGAAGGGAAGAAATATACGGCAGTTTTGTTCCAGAATCATTAAGAATTCAGGTTGGAGGGAACATTGTTTAAAAGGAAACGGTAACACGTCTTGCCCCAGGTGACGTGCTTCACGCACTTTGTCAGGGCTAAATTGCTCACTTAGAAACGGTCTCCTCAAAGGCTGATTCCAGCCAACACAACACATTACGAAATCCCTTTATTGTTTTGCTTGCTTTGAGTGTAAAATTGGAGATTAGTTAAACTTCCAGGTGTTATATAAATAACATACAAAAGCATAGACTTCATAATTTACATTGATGAACTACTGGATTATGTCATATGATTAATCTTTACCAGACACACCTAAATATTCTAAATTGTCTGTTACAAGTGGGTATTATATCTTTATAATTATCTATTTCATTTATAAATATATGTATTTATAATATAGTTATATAATATATTTATATAATATAACATGTACAGAACTGGCTGGCACCACAAAGTTAACTTTATATTGTACAATATATTAAGAGGATAAAAGATTGAATAACTAATTATCCACTCCACTCGTCATTTGAAATTATATTTTAACGAAGCTCAATATACGTATTGCACTTTATATATTTCAGAGACCAAGAACACGGCTAATTTTTATACATTTTGAAACAGCCGCCTTTAAAAAAGTTGATTATATCTGTAACAGCAGCTATTTATTACGTTACAATAAGCAACTACTAAACCGTCTCTTTGGAACGAGAAATAGTTAAGGACCGTAACGTTTTAATTGCCAGAACCATTCTTCAGCTCTTACTTGCACTCATTTCAAGTGATTTCAGTCTTTATGAATATAATGTCTTGTTTCGTTATTTGGACCATGGCTAGACATATATGGTTTAATTAAATATTTAGAAACGTTTGGATTTATATTTGAATTGTTGAAGTTATGTCTTAGTTGTGATGTCTTGGAACTGTCGTGTACTACAAATTCGTCATTACCTGTTCCAATATAGTTATTGGCAAGCCATATATACTGATTGTAATGCGTGGTACCCATCACTATATCCATATATAGTGTGAAGGTCTGACATTGACATGCCACATTGAATTTAATGCCGGGTGCCAGTTATTATATTTCGGACTACGTTTTGAGCCGACATTCATATGAACATATATTAGGAACGTGCTAAAATTCATTCTTAAAAAACTCAAAATGGATTGTATATAGTCAACAGAATTTGTAGTGTGAAGGCTGCTCGTTCAATTTGGCAAAGATTCATTGACATAAGTTACAATGCATTTCCAATAATAGTGCTTCTTTGATGATATAGAGATCTTTCACAACTTATAACAATGAGCGTTTCTAGGACTTGGAATCTATTACAGTAAGTTTATTAAATAAATGGTTTCTAAACCTTTTCAATAAAATAGGTTATTGTGAAGAGGTAAGCCTTTTAACTGAATTACGAAGTGTTATAAGGATTAAACCAGATAAAACAAGAGTTTTTAGTGAATGGCCTCTTGTTTTGATGATTGACACGCCTCCAGTTGGACCAGGCAAAGTTCTATCTCAGAGAGAGCAATAAGATTCGCTTAGCGTACTTAACACCAAGTAAAGCTAAAATGTAATGAAATGAAATGAAATATGCCTTTATTCAAGAGGCGGAGTTAGGGCTATTTAGCCCTCTCTACCACTCAACCTCAAAAAAAATGTAGTCAAACTAACAAAGAAGCAACGGGTATTTACTGGGGAATAAGGTAGTTCTGTTACAGCCAAGGAAGGAAATTTATTCTAGTAACTAATCACATCCTTTTTTATGTAAAGGTATCCTTTTTTCACTATCAACAAAAATATATCAATATCAGCTACAGGAATATTTACTTATGCATACTTTTTGTCTCGCTTCAATTACAGTAAAGAGTACAGAATATCAAATAAACACCGTAATGCAGGTTTTTGTTATCACATTTTTATTGGTTTTACTTTAAAGGCAGCATTTTTTAAATTTTTTCAGCTTCAAATTTTACTTGTACATAGTAAAATGATTACTGAAGAAAAAATGAGTAAAATGAGTAATCACCACTAGTTATAAAAAAACGCCCAAAAAATGGCAAATCTGTAGAAAAGTTTGTATATCATGACAGGGAACTAAATTGAAAAGACGCGTGCATTTTAAAAAAGAGGCTGTTAAATGGTATGTATTTGTGCTTCGTTATAAGGTGATCCCAAATTAAGTTTCAAATACATTTCACTCCTCGTGAAATGGCCAAATAGATTCTGTCACAAGTTCCTGTCACAGTCACAGTTCCTGTCTGCAAAAAAGACATCTTTCACAGCTGTGACTAAATATTGGTTAAGGGGGCTGGCCCAGTATCGCAATCACTTTTGCATGGTTTTGGAAAACAATTTTGTACTCAGTCAAATATTGCCCAATATGTTTGAAACTTTCAGGTTAAGTCAAAATAGACTTTTTATACACACTTAAGAAAAAACAAAATTTTTAATATAAAATTTATTATTTTTTTTATTTTTGTTTTTTTTGCAAAAAAAAATCTTTAGTCTAATGGTTTTAACATGATAAATAATCTACCTTATGAGATAATTTCACAAAATAAAGTGTATCTTGTTCCTAGGCAACAGTTTCTTGGCCTGAACTAAAAATATATCACAAAATGTATAAATAAAACAAATTACTGAATTTTAAAGTAGTTTTACAAAAAAAAATGAGTTTTTAGAAGGTAATAGGCTTGGAATATAAGAAATACTTTACTCACCATTTTAATTTTAGTTCAAGCCATTTACACAGCTAAAATGAAGATCTGGTGAAAATTTGGTGAAGATTTCTCCAATACTTTTGGAGTTATGATGTAAATAATAGGAAAAAAAAAAATGTTTCGGGAAATCGCAAACAAACATATTTTATTGATAAATTTACTAAAATGGTACTCTAAAATCCTCCTGCAGCATAAGAAACACCTTCCTTTTCCTTGTCTTGACTTTCCTTTTCTATTCTAAGCCTTCTCCTTGCTCTCCTTTCTTCCTGACTTGCCAACATAGTTCTTTTATTTGCGTCGCGCACTCGTCGTCGAACGTCAAAAGTCTCCATGCAGCTGTTGAAGTGTTTTCCGGGTTTGATTTTCAAGTGGTCTAGCACTTTTGACTTTGCATTATTCCCTTCATTAAATATCAGGGAAGCTTCATGAGCAGCTATTTCCACAATATCCCTTCCTGCAAATCCTTTTTTAGGACACAGTGGCCACAAAATACTGTTGAAACTTTCGTTGGAATTCTGTGTTTTTCCCATAAGACATCTTTGTAGGAGGTTTGACATTGTTAGGTCTACAAATATTGGTTTTATCTCCAGCAGTTTGAACATAGAGTTTTCTCTCATTCAATAAAACCATAGAGGAACAAACTCGAAGTATTAGTAAGGGAGTACTATAAATGTGCCTACATATGAATGACTGGAAAATAGAATCAAAACAAAGTCTTGTCTGACATACGTTTACACTTTTACCTGTAACTCAGCAAAAAAAAAATCGTATGCCCATGATATTTACGTTAAATTAATTGTAAATAAACAAGAAAAAATTAAAAAATAAAAAAAATTGCAAAACAATTTTTTTTTACTGGGCCAGCCCCCTTAAAGTAATTAATAAAATCTATTGTACCTACGGACACATTGTGAATTATTTATGTTATTTGCAGTTTATAATGAGACTCAAAATGAAATTAAACTAAAATGTATTATTAAACAAAAGGATCTCCACAAAATGGTTCCAAAATTCTATTGGCTACGCCGGACAACTTGTTAAGCCCATCATTTGCACGATCAATCACCCCTTCATCACTCCCCGGTGACAGCCATTCACTGCCCAGTGTTGTTACTTGCCAATCAATTTAAAAAACAAATATATCTGTCAACAGCCAACATTTTTTGTCTTTGTCTAATGAGAGCAATACCCGCAGTTTAATCCAAGTAATAGGAAAAGTTATTTACATAATTTATAGTACAGCTGAAATTTATAAATAACTAGCTGTTTCCCGCGGCTTTGCACGCTTTTCGTAAGCTTTGCCCGTGTATGTGAAATTCTGGTTTAATTGAATTATATTCACAACGCCGATATAGAGTTTGCCTTGTTGCCACGATCAAGAAAATATGTTTATGTTAATAGCCATTGTGCACGTACATGTACTTTATTATAGAGTGGTCTAACACCCAAACTTTAAGTTCAACCAGAAATGTTTCTTAAAGACAAATATACATAATAACTTAGCGCCTTCAAATAGTGTTTGGCTATGTAATATACGTTGCAGTCTCGTAATTGCAGTTTATAGTGTGCAGTCGCTTTGAAACCTTTTATCTTTTGCAGCACCGCTTGGTGGTGAGTTACATCAATAGGCATAGCTTATAAACCTTCTCCGTGGAAAAATACATATACATATAAATTTCATAATGGTCTGTCTAATATTTTGCGATTCCATAAACACACAAACATACATTTATATATATATATATATATATATATATATATATATATAGATACTGAAAAAAGACTGAAACTTACAAAACAATTAAAAATGCTTTAGGGAATTTCTTTGAATGATTTGTCTTCCATTTTGAGCTCAAATTCCAAAATTTATATCGGGCACTAAATAGACAACATGAGCAACATTTAGATAAGTTTTAAATCTTCTCTAGAGTGAAATATTGACTTGTTGCTGGTAAAAATTTGTTCACTCTTGCCATTTATCAATTAAGCCACTGGTAACGATGTTGATGAAGTTTAGATGCTACTTTATATGCCACACACCCGACAGCATTTCCAATACTGGTGAGTTTGTAGGATGTACGGTAAAAATACACTATGAGTTGGTTAAAATGTATCAACCGCATTATTCAGTAAAAGTTTGTGTTTGAGATAAGAACGTGTTATATAGACAATCAGCTGAATTTATTGTATATTTTGAAACTATTTATTATCTTCTTATTATTAGGTTTGCATTGATACCTGTAACACATTTTTAAATAATGCTAGCAAGGAAGTTGGCCTTGAGACAATATTACCTTCATTTAATGTTGTAAACAACGAAATACCAATCACTAGACATACATATAAAGTTAATAATAAAAAAATTACTTCATCTTTATTCATAAGATAAAAAATAGGATGGGGAAAAGGGGGAGAGCTTTTAAGACAGTGTGTAAATATCTGAACTAATCAATAGAAATAGTTTCACAACCGTAAACATGGATAGGTAGTTGTAAAGCAAATTAATAAAAGTGTACTGGACAAAAGTTTCACATTTACTCGCAATTAATATGTTTGTAATATAATTTTAAATGGAATAAACGAATGTTCATTGTTTACATCAGCATTTAAATAATTTTTTAATACGACTGTTATTTCAGACATAGGGAATAGGCGTAATCTAAATAAATCTCACAAAGAGACGCTCTGTAATAAGTAAGTATTGAATCAATTCCAGCCGCTATATTCCACATTAAAAAAGTAACTATTAAACCGTCCCTTTGGAACGAGGAATAGTTAATAGGGGTAATCAAAATAAATTGTGTACATAATTGCTCTGAAATAAGCAGGTTGAATCTGTTGCAAACGCTACGCCATTACAAAAAGGAACTATTAAACAGTCCCTTTGGAACGAGGAATAGTAAATAGGGGTAATCAAAATAAATCGTGTACAGAACTGCTCTGAAATAAGTAGGTTGAATCTATTGCAACCGCTACGACATTACAAAAAGGAACATTAAACCGTCCTTTTGGAACGAGGAATAGTTAAGGACCGTAACATTTTAATTGCCATAAACATTCTTTAGCTCTTACTTGCGCTTCCTTTTAATTGATTTTAATCCTTGTACATGTATAAATTTCCTGTCTTGTTTCTTTGTGTTAACTGAAAATTATACCTCAGACTATTTAAAGCTAATCATTTAGTCTTTTAGATTAGGAATATATAGGTTTTTAGCTGTATTTTTACGTTATTTGTAGAAAACTACAATAAATTGTGATTACTAATTTTTTACGTATCTTATATTTTGAATATTTTGAGTAATACAATAGTATTTTACTATGAGAAATTTGCTGTTTCATGTGGCAACTTGGATACATCGTCATGAGTAATTCCTAAAATATTAATAGTCATCTCTTTAACAGCTTTTAATACTTCACAAATAAACTGGAATTACGTTTTAATTAGGTTTTATATAAACTTTCTACGAAGATTTGCGAATAATATATATTGATTCTCAAAGCTGTACATTTTAAGAATTTTGGTTTCGAGGTTTTGATTCATTGTGTTTAGAGGTAATTACTCAGAAATAAAAATAGGCAATACAAAATTCATATGGGATAAATAATGCAGGATGAAATTTGAGATGGAGTTCTAAACTAGTATAGTATTGCAGTCGCATTATTCTTAAATAAGATACGCTTATACGTGAAATCTACTTACATTTTGAACAGCTGCTTTAGTTCCTCTATCCCAAAAAAGATTTTTTAAGCCTGTATAGTTTGAAATGTGTAATATTTTTTATGAGAGTACTATGACGTTATAACGATCAAGCAGTAAAAATCGCTACGAATAGAAATATTAAGTCTTTTAATAATGAGTAAATACTTGAAAGGCAAAGTGTAATGTACAATTATGAACATACCAGTTACATACCAATAGCTGAATAAAATAAGCGAAAACGTTTGTGGACATATTTTATTGAAAAACATATAAATATATATACATATATATATATATATATATATATATATATATATATATACATATATATATATATATATATATATATATATATATATATATACCCTGCCAAGGAGATAAATGTAATAAGAACATGAAGAATACAACAAGGATATGAAAAGAATTTCGAATTTCCAGATGACGATGAAACCATAACATTACCCATCGGTTCACAACAATCACCCTCGCATCACTAACAACTCTCTCCTTCCAAACATGAGGTGGAGGTTTAGTCTCTCGTAACCATGAATAAAAAGTCCATCTAAGAGAACAAATACAAACAAGTATATTGAAAAGGCAATATAAAGTCGTTCCAAAGAATTGATTTCCATGCACTTCCACTTAATAGTAACCTTTCAGGTTCATCCATTCTCTCAATTCCCACACATCAGAATAGAGGTCTTATCTACTCACCCTAAAAAAACAGCAGTTTCGTTGGTTCCACCCAGTAAAGATGACCATCATGTCACGCAAAATTGTACTTGTTATACAAAACAGAAAATATGATCATCTTATATTCACCACTGACTCTATGCTAAGGGAATAAAATATCTTACTCCATGAGATCACGTGAAGAAGATGGCTATGATATTGTATTTCTGAAACAAAGCCAGGCTCAATGTCAGGTCTCGAGATCGTACTTTCCACCTAACACATCTTTATAGACTAAAAACGTACAATGACATTCCTATCCTCTGCTTTCGTGGAATCATGATTGTTTTAGTTTAATCAACTAATAGGCATTTGGTGAAAACTCTGTATCATGTATATTCTCTGACTTATGAAACTAGCACTGGCACTGAAGATGCAACTATCTTGACTATTTCTGTTGCAGTAATTGATAAAGTAAAAAGCTCAGATAATTCTCATCTAAAATTCCAAGGAAAGCGAAAACCGACCTAGAATTTCAGTCACTGACAATTCTATTTCAAGCACGTCCAATGGGTTGCGTAGCGCCACCTCCTATAACTTATTTTGTAGCCTAATTACTACAAGCTGTTCACGAACAAGAATTGAATCAGAACCAATTCACTTCTCTACCAACTCATACCAGCTATAACAAGCAATAATTTTTAACTGAAAAAAATTGTCAACATGCAAAAATTACTTATGTAAAGGATTTTGAAAGGTAACTTCTAGTTACGTTCCTTTTCAATCGCAGCCATCTTAAGCTGAAGTACGTACTGAGATCCGGTATGTAAGATCAAGGCAAGTTAACTTTAAGAATGTTTCTGTTAAAAAAATAACGTTTTCACTGAGTTTATTTAATCATTGAAACTCCGCCCCACTCAGCGCTGTTTGGAAAGAGCGTTTCTAAGTGAGCAATTTAGCCCTGACAAAGTGCGTGAAGCACGTCACCTGGGGCAAGACGTGTTACCGTTTACTTTTAAACAATGTTCCCTTTAACCTGAACTTTTAATGATTCTGGAACAAAACTGTCGTATATTTCTTCCAATCTAGTAATTGAAGGGGTTTAACAAAGGTAGGTAGAAAACGTAATGGTGCTTCAGAATGCGTTATCAACACACGTGTGCTCTAGTGTTGTGTACTAAAACGACGTGTTTCGTTATAATTGTATAACCATTTGTTTAACAAAGAGCCTTAACCCAACACCTTTCTCTTGTTCTTCTGTTTATTGGGGTTAAATAATGGACTTGGTAACACCCCAATTTGTTAGTGCAATTGAGCTTGATACATAGCACGTCACATTGAGACATACATAATGTAAAAACGTTTAAACAACAGAAAATACATTGCTAAAACTTACGAGCAATAATATTCTACTGAAGTAGAAATTTAAAAAAAATATATATATAACAAGCATGGTTAAATACATTTGATAACAACCGGTATACAAATTGTATATCTGTTTTCTTGTAGCTTTAATTTAGAAAAACTGTGCTCTTTGGGTTATCACTACCCTCTCTTATCTGAATAATGAATCTGTAAATGTATCATCGTTAGTGATGCAATATTTTCACAAACTATTAATTTCTGAAAATCTGTAATATACTTTATATTGAGGAAACGGCTAAAATCGGACATAGAAGCATATGAAATAACATTTCAAACGTTTTGGTATGGTAATGATATTATTCGAGACCACTAGTACAGTAATTATCTGTACTATATTTGAATGCTTTTATAAGCACCTGCTTGAAAGCATCTATCTCCGATTGCTTGTGTTACACGTGCCTTACCCAAACCTGCTGTAGTGTAGCTTGACCACTAAGATGCCATAAATGTTCAAAACTTTTCAATTAGCTGTGCGATAGTTTACCGTTCACTCACTGCTCACAAAATGCAGTTATTTATTCATAGAAAAATAAAATGTTCTTTTTATATATTACGTATTTTACAGCGAATATTAAATCGCAAAAGCATTAATTAAACGATATACAATAGTGCGAACATTTTTAAGAAGAACAAAAATAATTCTGCCTATAATAATAATCCTTCCGGTTTTGAAAATAGAAAAAGCAAATTTGCTAAAGTAAAAATAATTTAAACCATCCATACATGGTTCTTAAAGAAATATTAAATTTTGTAAAATAAGAGAATATTGGAACGTCAAACCGTTAACTATTATATGACTGTTTAGTTTTTACAAAAACATCGAAAAGTGATCGAACGTGAACGAGTGATGTTTCTGCTGATATGAATGTGCACAAATAAAAACATTTTAGGAGTGAAGCTGTGGCAATATATTTCTTATATAGCGGACTGTTGAAACACATCGATTACGGATCACTTGAAACATAAACTAATTTCAGTAATGTCATTTTTGCCTGTCTTGGCAAATATTTACAATATAATTACAACAAAACTGCGGCAAAGCTTATAAAAAGATGAAATAACTTTTAACAAGCGGATATTCAATTATTGGACTCCTTAAATCCGCATTTATTTGCTATAAAAACTGTAAAATTTTAATCCTTCTTCAAAAGACTTTGAACTAAAAACATAGAATGTTAATATATAAAATTGTTATAATGTAACTGCAGCTTGAATAGTTTTTTCCTAAATTGACGGGACGTTCTTTCAATAAAACATGGAGTTGGCAGTCTATGATGTAGAATATGCGATACTGGACGTGTATTGCGTTATATCGAGAGGGCTGTCAGACTGTCTTGTGACTGAACAGACAAGACTATTACAGTTTACCTGACCTCATCGCCCTCTAACTTTTTTCATGGCTAGTTGAATATTAAATCATGGCGTTAATAAATCTGCACGTTCAGTTAGAGTAAGAACAAAGTGGTTACAAATTCTAGGTCTGGTTTAATTATCTGCGCCCAGTTTTATATATTTGACCGTAAAAACATGGTGCCTGAGAATCGAAAGCCGCGAAATTTTGACACTTCGACACATAAGATACGATTAGAAAGTTGTTTTGTACAAGGTCAAGTTGATATGTCTAGAACATAACTTTAACAGTGTGAGAGAAGAATAGGGTAAAATCTCCATGTCTTTGATATAACATTTCCTCAAATTTAGTTTTTAATTGAGCCACATTATGTACTTTTCCAACGCGAATGAATTTCATAAGGAAAATACTCATAAATAGGACATTAGTGAGTATTAAAATAAATAATAAAATAATATGAAAAGTCAAGGTGCATTACTTCAGTTAAGCTCTCCGTAAATTGCTAATTTTGCTATCAAAACTTTTTAATTAGTTTAATGTAAATTGATGTTACAAAAGACTTCCTCTAACAATTATCGTTGCAGCTCTTGACCTATTTTAATATAAAGTTTGAAATTTTTCTTCTGTTTTGCTTAGTTTATTTTAAAAAGTACAATAATGAATTTCTAATTTCTTTTAGACATTGCAACCGTCATTATTTAAAGTAAATACTGAACAAATATTGATCTCATTTAAACATTACTAAACGCCAGATAATTAGATAAAATTTTTCCATTTTTTTTTTTAAATCTTACTTGTTAACTTTTAAGCCAAACTTTAATACAGACTTTAATTTTCTTAGGTCAATCCTTAAGTGAATAGCTTGTTTCAGAAAGAGAAATTGTATTCTTATTGTATTGAACAGCTGTTTATATACTTATATTGTTTCACAGAGTGATTTTATGTTGTTACCTTATATCAGAGCTATGAAAAATCAGCTGGCGCACAAATAAAGATTTTTCAGCGCTCTATCAACAAAGTGTGTTATTGTTTCAGTAGAAGTAAATGAAAAACAAACCCTTCCGTTTTTTATATGTAAGCAATACTATGTAGTATTTATGTAATGAAAATTAAACAAAACGGGTAGGTTTTAATTCTGTTTTAAATTCTGTGTCTTCAGGCGTTTAATCTTATCTCGAACTCGGCTTCGCTTCAGACGTAAGACACGTTGGTCAAACAAAAACTGCTCATAGTGTTAAAAAAACAATTTAAATATTTTAATTATTAGTGTATATATGAATTCACAAGTATAAAGATTTATTTTCTGACAACGTTTTTGCAGGAAGTTGAATAAAATTTGCTTTCTTCAAAACATTTTTAAGGTATTTTTAATGGCAAATACAAAGATACCTAATATAACCATTAGCAATATAAGTTTAAGCCCTTGTAATATAGATGAGCCCTTTAAAAGTGTATTTTAGCTAGGGTGCTAGCAAATAACGCGTGCTAGGACCTACCCTGATGTTTTAAATGAGCTAAAGAAATACCACGACGACGACAAAAATATATCAAGGCAACATATGATACCCCTCTAGAGTAGGTATAGTGGGACTGAACAAAGAATTGTTTACGTCATGTCTCGCGTCATAGCGGTCTACTCTAAGGTAACATAGAGCCATCAAAGAGATACAGTTAAACAAAACGTTGTTTATCTTTTGTAACATAAGGTGGTGATAAATGTTCCGGAAAACGGACTTTTAAACGACTTTCAAATCATCCATCGTCGAAAATTAATTTAGGAAAAATAAAAATTTTTTTGAGCTATTATCAGCTATACGTGGTCAAAAGTTACTTATTGGATGATTGGATGGTTAAAAAAAGTGACTAAATATGTAATGAGTTTTAGAATACTACTTGTATAATTTTTCTGCTATATATGTGTGTTTTTTGTTGTTATTCGTTTACACTAGTATAAATCCAAAATTATTACTCTCTCAATAAAATATTTTAAGAATACGTGTTATCTATGTCAGAGACGTTGATAATTTGAAAAAGCCAATCAGAAAAACTGTTACTACTACTTGGCTATATATCGAAGCGAAAGAAACTCCGTATTAAAATATCTAAAATAGCTAACACCTTAATATTTTCTATTTGGTTATACAATCATGCTTTTTAGAGATCTGATGTTCTGAACATTTTGTATAGCCACCATTAAGAATCCTAAAATTATGTTTTTCTGTGACGTTCATAAAATACAGAACTAAGATGCGCCGTCATTGAACCGAGTAAAAATACCCCAACATACAAATTAAGCTTCATCCAGAATTTCGAATCTAAAAGTGAGTTCATTTCGAGGTATCGTGAGGACAGAAACTCTAAAAAATTAAAGATTTGTCTAGCATCTCATGTGATAAGCTTTACTAAAGCTCAGAAATGTAAATTATTAATTCCCATACGGATCTGCATTTATAATTAAAATATGTAATCATATTCCTTCAAAACCCACAGCAACGCGTGCAAAGAGCAATGTTTTCATAACATTCACGGTTACGGCACTCCTTACTGTTACAATGTAAATAAAATGATATAATGTGCAGGGAACTTAGGCCCCGAAGCATACTCCTGATACAAACACCGTATTTCGACCGATAACCAAGATATTATTATACTCATAATTCTGTAATGTGTTTAAACATGTAAGTGAACCATTTGTAACAGAGCAGAGTGCAAGAGGCATGTTCAGTTTTAACGATATCGTAGTTAAAAGAATATGGATATTGTAGGGGCGCCCTTTGCAACAATCAACGTCGTCGAGTGTTGCCAATTAAAATAACAAAGAAACAAAAACTACGTGAGAGGCAGTTCTTAAAGATGTACAAACATTGTTAACTTCCTCTTACACCTGGAGAGTTTCTTTCCTCTCTTCAAGCTGTACGTGACGGTAATCTGTAAGGTATTGTTTCATGTGTTATTGGTTTATTAAACATTTTATATTGTTATTTCTTTTAATCAAAGTTAGTTTGTGGAAAAATAGTATACCTGCATTTCGAAATATGTTTTAGATTATGTCTTTTAGTTCAATACACTAATTTTGTTTTGAATGACTGGAAGGTTACTTTTTAGCGAAGATATTAATATCATTTTAATTTCATACAAAATTTTTTACGACATCTATGAATCTTCACTTTAATAGTACTATTGAAAATGGTTTTTATCATAATAATTATCATTTATCTGAATATAAATAGTCAACTGTATGGCACGTTTAGCAAAATAGCAATATTTGTATTGTTTAATACGCAAGTTGGATACTGCAATTTTAAATTCTAAAATTGCTAAAATAAACATCATTTATCTATTACCATAACAATCGTAAAACATGAATATTGGGAAATAAAAAAATATATACTATAAAAGGTTATCTTTTTATATCAAGTCATCCGATTAAGAACTCATATTTATTTCGGTTTAAAAAGATATATTTTTAAAATCTGTTGTTACTAATGAAAATATTTTACTTTTACTGCGAATATATTAAAAGTTATAACAGTATGTAATAAAATTTATATATTATTACTATGGTAACAATAGTTATAAATCAATTATTTGAATAATTTTCATTTTTTAATCAATCTCCCAATATAATTTCATAATCGGAGCAGCATTCTAAAAAGGTAATTGATCGATATCCTAAATTTGTTTAAAGAATCCTAAATTTTAAAATTTCAACGGAAAGTGCATTGTTTAGTCTTAGGACTATTGGGATGTTCCTAAGTAGAACTTTAAATAATAAATTGGTAGTTAACAATTTTTTGCCTTTAAGAACTTTATTTTGTTTTTGAAAATTGTATTTATAATATATTATGTGTTTCAGATTGTTTTAATTCGCTTTATTTCCGCAGTTACTTAATATATTAAACTTCAAATTAGAAAGGGTATCAAAATAACGTAATACACGAAACTGTAAATATCAATCAGGACATGACACTTGTAAAGTTCACCATTAAAGAGGTCTTGAACTTGGTTGGGTTATAAAAAGAATTTCAGTAGACAAAGATAGTCATCTGGTCTGAAACTGTCTTGTATCTGTATCCACCTCTGTCTCGAAGGATCTTTAATACAAATGGGCGAATCGTGTCACTGGTTTAGTTCTGGTGGATAAACCCTTTCTTTACGTTGCCAACTGACACAATACCGCGTGGTTTTGCTCCTACAGTTCATCTAATCTGTATTATAACATTATATAGGCTATTATACCACAAAAGTTTTAAACGATTAGTCGATAGAGTAAACCATCGAATAATAAATACTCTCAAGCAGTTTAAATTAATTATAAACCTGTTAGTAATTATCATTGATAAGATGAAATCTGAGTTTTTATACTGTTGGATACCAATTAAAATTGTGAAGGAATCGACTAATAGCTGATAGACGTTTATTAACTGCACGAAATACGGGAGGAATATATTCATATAATCTAGTTAATCATAAATATTATTGCCAATTAATAATCGTCCTACATATATTTCATTCAACTATTCATTTTGTTTAACTAACAGTATTTTGTGTTATTACTTGGAAAGTAGACTGTTACATTGTGTCCCTTATTTTAACAACCACCAGTTGTTGTATTGGTTATAGTTAGAGGAAGATGCCTACAGTATAACAGTTATCAAATAAGGAGTACAAGAATAAGGAGGTTATTTTTGACGATGGAAGGATTGTGAAGGAAACAGGATTTTTCGGGACATTTGCATTCGTTCAGTGAAACAATAAATCAGTAACACTACGTTTCGAGATCTGCAATCTGATCTCTTCTTCAGGTAATAACTAACCTAATACATAATTACAAACTAGATTAAAATAAACAAATCAGACCAAAGCGTTGTGGCACGCCTAAGTCAGGACGTCCTGACTTAGGCGTGCCAAAACCTGTATCTACTGCTTCTGGTGTCGTACATATATTAATTATATGTTCTAAGTTTCAATTATGTTAACTGTGTTTTAATGTACATATCTATATTAATAATTATTTTAGGGTATATAAATACATTTCCTTTAAAATCATTTTGATTGTAATTAAGGGGTATAGAAAATTAGGATTCAATATCAAACCACCCGTGAGCACCGATGTGTGAAAGGGTGAGATGATTAAAATGAAATTGGAAAGTTTATTGATACTAGAATGGTTAAATGATTCTGTAATACAATCGCAATTACTGTTTATCCACGTGTTTCTGTACTGAGAGAAAAGGATTTGCTTAACTGTGTAGAACGTTAATTACCATCCCAGAGTGTTCTTCTATGATCAATTTAAAAAATATATCCTTATGTATTTCCAGTACACAACGAATGAACAAATTGCTATCTCAGTTAAAACTTTGAAATGGTTCGATCAAGCTGTGGGTAACAATGTACCGTTATTATAGTACATATATTATATTACTTTGGAGCTAATACTTTATAAATTAAACCAACTTTTCGGAAATACTTGATTTATTCCGAATTAAAGTTCATCCAAAAAGTTAACAAAGTTTACAAACTTTAGATTTGATTTTCTTCAAAAACTTGTCACAATCGATCAAATCTAATTAAGAGTCTGATCAAAAAAGAATTAAAAAATAAATGAAACTAAAAATGTATACTTCTCCAAAATGGTTTAAATTAACAAAATAAAATAAAAAGTTCTCTTCTCAAAATATTCAAAATCAAAATAACACAAAACTTTATATTAACTTTACGACCAAAATTTAATTCACAATACTTCAAAATTGAACTAATCCTCAGACTCTGTAATATGGCAAAACTTTACAAATTTAATCACAACAGTATAAAAATAAAAGATATTAACTAAACTCTGGTACGGGACTTACTACTTTGAAGACTATGGAGGCTGATAGGAAACTAAAAACGCACTAAAGAAAATTAAGAACTTGAATTAAATTTACACCCGATAAAAGAATTACTCTAGATCCCAAACTATAGGATTAGAGGAAGAACTACTGCTTCTCAGCTGGACGTCTCTACGTTGTCGTTGTCACTTCAAGACTGGTCCCCCTCTCTCCGGGAACCGGCTCGGAACGTATCACCGTAGTCATCTCGATTAGCTGATGTACCGGTCTAACCAACAAACAATGTCCACGCACCGCGTCTAGTTAACAAAAGAGCCTACTTCCTACCGCGATTCAGCATAAATAATAACTACGGTAATAATATTCAGTGTTATGCAAAAATCTCAATCAATTTTATTTTACATCAATTATCAAGAACAAGATTAAGAGTTACATAAGGTTTTGAATAATTACATAACAATTAATTATTGGAGCGTTAGCGAAGCCTTATACTGGAGAGACTAAAAGATTTCTTTTCTACCTGCCTAAGGATCGAAATTGTTATTTCTAGGACAGCTAAGTAATATTTAGAAACACTGTTTTTACTGTAGGTTAACATAAGAGCATTGGAAGAGTTTCTCCGACTCTCAGCTAACAAACGTAGTCAGTGTTTGTTCCACTTCTTGATCCCTCGAGATACCGCTTCGCCGCTCCGACATCGACGTCGTAACAATAAATGTTTGTCTACTGTTATATAATTCTGTTATTTGTTGTTTTAATCCTGTTTTTATAGTATGATATTTTATTGTACTAGAATTACTAGGAGGGCTTCTGTTATATTATATTCACCCTTGGTATGATCTTTGGCCTCCACCATCATCACATCAACAAACTATGTTAAGTAATAAGTAACATTTGATATTAAGATTCAGAATCACAGCTTGACATCTAATGGATGTTTTTGATTATACTATAACATTCTACACTCAACTGCATGATAGGAAAACGCCACACATTGAACCACTTAATTTACAACCAACTAAAAATATTACTAAGGAAGAGAATATGAAGTTAAATATTTGTGACTACTTAGTGCAAAGGAGAACATTCGCTTGGTAAAAAGTAAAAAATAACTTTTTCACTGAGTTTATTTAATCATTTAAACTCCGCCCCGCCCAGCGCTGTTTGGAAAGAGCGTTTCTAAGTGAGCAATTTAGCCCTGACAAAGTGCGTGAAGCACGTCACCTGGGCCAAGACGTGTTACCGTTTCCTTTTAATCAATGTTCGCTCCAACTTAAATTCCTAATGATTCTTGAAATAAAAAAAAACTGCCGTATATTTCTTCTTTTCTACTAATTGAAAGGTTTAACAAAGGAGGGTAGAGCACGTAATGTACTTCAGAATGCGATATAAACACACGTGTGTTGTAGAGTTGTGCACTGAAACGACGTGTTTTGTTATAATTTATTGTCATTGTATAACCGTTTGTTTAGCAAAGAGCCTTAACCAACACCTTTCCTCCTTACTTCTTTTCCTTGGGGTTGGTGATTTTACTCTCAATTCAGCCTGATATGTAGTACGTCACTTTTAGAAATTAATAATAGATCAAAATGTAAAAGAATAGAAAAGACAGTACTAAAACTCTCGGGCAAATAATATTGCACTTAAGTAAAAAGTTTTATAATAAAAAATATTTAATAAGTAAGGTTAAATAAATTCGATGAAAACCCGTTACACATATACTACAGCTCTTTTATCAAATCTTGAATGTGGAAGAATGTGCTCTTGGAGTCGTCAATACCCACCTGTAATCTGTAATATACTTTATGTAAATGTATCATCATTAGTGATGCAATATTTTTACGACCCAATACATTTTTTACAATCTGTAAAAGAAATTTTTATTGAGGAGAAGGCTAAAATCGGACAAAGAAACATTGGTAATAACATTCAAAACGTTTTTGTTATGACAATATTATACTATATGAGATCATTAGAACAAATTAAGGATCTTTAATATTGTAGTATCACTAGATAAAGGAATACAACATTTTCCAATATATAATTTTTTTATTTTGTGCAAGGCCTTTCTGAATCAAAGATTCCATCATCAGGCACTTCAAAAATTATCAAATGTTTACATTTTTGTAATAATAATTAATTTTATAGTAACATTTTATGGTAAACAATTTGGATGTACGATTAGCCAGTATAAAATATTTAATCAGAATTAAATTTTAATTTTTTAATAAATTTTTGATGAGAGTAAAACTGAGTTTTGAATTGGTCCGTCTTCGTTATTGATAAGTTTTTCTTGATGCATGTTAATTTAAAATGTTTCCCAAGCATTTAAGTGTATTGTGTTTTTAACTTCTTTTAATAATCGTAAATTTTTATTAGAGATTGTGTGTCCAGATTCAATACAGTGATTCACCACAGCAGATTTTTCATTTCTTCCATATTTTATATGTGCAAAGTTTTCTTTGAATCGTGTCTTAATGTTCCTTTTAGTTTGGCCAATGTAAAATTTATCACAGTCTTTGCATTTAATTTCATAAATTCCTGATTTGTTTTCGAATGTGGCTTTGTCCTTGGGATTTGTGATATTTGTGATAATTTGTTGTTTGTTTTATAAGTGATAGATTTGTTTGTATGCTTTTTAAAGATTTTCTGCAATTGATTTGAAATGTTACTGTATGTTGTACAGATGAATTGTTGTTTATTATCTTGAAGTGGTAGTAATGTTGTTCTAGATTTTCTTAATTTTCTTTTGATTGATTTTTGAAGTATGTTGTCAATAAGTTGTGTGGTGTAACCGTTAAAAATAGCAATATCTTTTATGTAGTTTAACTCTGTTGTAGTTATCGATAGATAGTGGAGTATTCAAAAGTCTGTAAATCATTGAGTTGAAACAAGCTCTTTTTTGTTGAGGTGGATGGTTAGATTTGTTGACAATAAATCTATTTATATGCGTCGGTTTCCTGTAAATGTCAAATTCAAATTTTGATTGGTTTCTAATTACTAAAACATCTAAAAAGGGTATATTATTGTTTTGCTCAATTTCGTATGAAAATTTAATGGTGGGGTAAAATGAGTTTAGGGTAGAGATAAAGTTGTGTAGGTTTTCATTTTTATTAAATATTATTATATCAATATTAAATCTTATCAATAAAGAAGACGGACCAATTCAAAACTCAGTTTTACTCTCTCATCACAATTTATTAAAAAATTAAAATTTAATTCTGATTAAATTTTTTATACTGGATAACCGTACATCCAAATTGTTTACCATATGTTACTATAAAATTAATTATTATTTCAAAAATGTAAACATTAGATAATTTTTAAGTGCCTGATGATGGAATCTTTGATTCAGAAAGGCCTTGCACAAAATAAAAGATTATATATTGGAAAATGTTGTATTCCTTTATCTAGTGATACTACAATTACTCGTTTTTCCAATGCTCCAAGATTCTACGATCTTTAATATGTTTAAGTACTTCTATGAATACCTGCTTGAAATCATCTACCACTGAATGCTTGTGTTACATCTATCTTACTCAAACCACTCGACCACTAACGTACTATAATTATTAAACCTGTTTAATGCAATTTATTTACTGAGTTAAAAAACGATGTTTTTCTATATCCTATTTACTTTACAGTGAAAAATCATTACTTTGACGATGTTCGATAGTGCGAACATATTTAAACAGCCAAGCAGCACACATTTAAGAAAGTCACTATTTTTGAAAATAGAAAAAGCAACTTTGATAAAGTAAAAACAATTTAAACCATATATACATATTTATTAAAGACAAATTCAATTTTAAAACGTAATAGAGATATTGTAATGTCAAGTTATTAACTGTTTTTGTAGTGTTAATTTTTTACAATAAAATCAAAAGATGATCAAATGTGGAAAAAGTGTAAGTTTTACGGATTTTACTTTGCACAATTTAAAACAATTTATAAGGGAACTTCTGGAAATAAATTTCATATATATTAGATTGTAAATAAAATGAAGAAACATTATTTAACAATTACAACATATTGTTTCTTAGGGGAGTCTGACGTCTCATTTAACCTAAAGTTAAATTTGTCATATTTCGGTACCATTTTCTTAAAACCTAATACAGTAACGGAAACCAAATTTCATAATTTGTTGTTATGACTCTTCAACTAACTATTAAACCAAAAATTGATCAGGATTTTGTACCAAAATATTATATATATTTTGTAAAAAAATAACACTAATAAACTTTTAAGATTTTAAATAATATTTATTTGTTTGTTTGTTATTATGCAGTAAATTTAGGTTTAACATGTAAAAGCAGGTTGAAAGGAACGTGTAGTGAAAGTTTCAAGGCAATAAACTGAGAAATGTTGGAAAAAAAGTGTACCTGAAGTTGAGAATTTGAAGTTTTCGGGAAACGAAGCGGAAAGAAAATATTATCTTTTTTCACACAACAGCATCAATCCCATGTCCATACAGCTCATCTTCTTGTTCCATGTCTTCCACCTTCCTCTTTTTAATTCTTGCTGCTACTCTGGCCGTCTTGGTCACTTCCTCAGCTTTTTTATCGGCTTTTATTTTCCGCAGTTGGTCAAGTGCCTTTAGCCCAAGTACACAATTTGTACCAGCCTGACCAAAGAGTTCTTGCAAAACCTTTACCCACCTAAATAACCTGAGTTGTAAGTTATTACAGAATCCCAAACTCCTATTTAGAGTGTTTCAAGCCCAACGAAACACGTTTTGGGAACCGTGACCATACAATATTATTGTACGTCTAGTTCGGATTTTGGGTCTTTCCGTGTAGGCATTTCCCCAGTAGAGTTTTTGCTAGACAAATCTCTGTAGATAGGTTTAATTTTGTTCATAACAGCTAAAGGGAGTGACTTTTTATGGGTGAATGCATCTTTAGTTACTAGGGAACGTTGGTATTTACACCAAGAATCTTCTCCCTTAGGACAAAGTCCATGTTATCGGCTTTCATCAGTTGATAGTCTGTGAAAAAACGTTCACCAAACAGCTTTGTACATATTGTCAAGATTAGCAATTTTCCTTCTAATTGCTAGACCTTAATATGTCTGCAATTGGTTAGCTGCTTCTATAGTAAGCCGATTTTTCCTGACAACCCCTTACCATCCTCAAGTTTTTATTTTTGCAGTAATTGCGCATTTTAGAAGCCATCAATACGCAAACAAAACAAAAAAGACAGCTGTTAAAATCAAGCAGGTGATGTAAGTAAAGGGAACAGTGTAGCCAACATAAAATATAAACAAAAATATCAATATTTCAAAAGTTATAGAATGAGTACAGTATGAATGTCGAAAATTTAAAAAAATAAAACACCATGTAATATAACTTGTAAAATTTATTTATGTGGCTTAGTAAAGTGTAATATATAAGTATTATATATCAAAATTATCAGAAAATAAATAAGAACAAGAAAAATATATATAAATAAAGTAAAAAATTTTTCAAAAAATTTACGTCAGACTCCCCTTTATATCAATTTTAGGGATACTTAAATTAACCTTAATTTAATAAGTCCGTTTTCCATTTTTGCTTGGCATGGGGAGCTAGCTTACAACAAAACTGCAAGAAAGCTTATAAATCATAATGTAGCTTTTAATACGTAATAATTGAACTTCTGAACTGAGCATTTAATTGCTGTAATTAAAACTGTACAATTTGCCCCCTAGTTGATACATTTACGACTTACGGTTTTGCATCTCTGTGTAAAATAATTATGGAGCTGGATTCTCCATTATAATCTAATATACATATAAATTACTTACGAGTAATAGTTTAGTAAATTCAAGATTCAAAACTTAAAATTATATTTTTCATCCGAAGACATTGTGAACTCAACCTTGGTTTATCAAAATTTTTTCAAAAGATTTTGAAATATCTGAAATAAAAACTGGGAATGTTAATATTAAACGTAGTGACAACGTTACTACATTTTGAATAATTTTTTTTCCAAAATGGACGTGACATGCTTTAAATAAAACATGGAGTCGTCAGTCTATGATGTAGAATATTCGATATTGGACGTGTATTGTGTTATATCGAGAGGGCTGTCAGACTGTCCTGTGACTGAACAGACAAGACTATTACAGTTGACCTGACATCATCGCCCTCTACCTCTGTCACGGCTAGCTCAATATTAAAAGCAGAGAGAAAGATTTAATTTAAATAATAAAATTTATTTTTTCGGATATATTATTTTATGAACTGTTGAAGTAATATTTATTTACTGATTAATAAATACATAATTAAATCAATTTTATGATCAATAAATTTTTGTAATTATTTTGAAATGGTTCCTTTTATAAACTTCAAAATATATTAGCACTATTTTATTATTTAAAAACGACACTAAAATCATAAATTGTGTAATATACTTTTTATGTGTGTTTATTATATGTAGATAGAATGTATCTGTTGGCCTAAGATATTAGCACAATTTAAAATTTCCCGTAACGATGGTGGGTTTTCCCATCTAAGAAACGTTATTATTCAATACATCTCCTCATTCAGTTAGAATAAGAACAAAGTGGTTATGAATTCCCTGTCAACTTTAATTATCTGTGTCCAATTTTATATCTTGGACCGTGAAAACATAAGTGCCTAATAATCCAAAGCCGCAAATGTTTGATACCTCAATACATAAGATAGGAATAAAAGTGATTGTAAATGTTCCTAGTGATTCATATCTCTAGTTCACGACTTTAATAATATTAGAGAAGAATAGATGAAAATTGTATTATGATATATAAAATTTCCTTAAATTTTGTATTTATTTTAATCAATATGATATACATCTCCAACACCTATTAATGTGATAAAGAAAACGCTCTTAAAAGCGAATATTAGTAATGATTAAAATAAGTAATAAAATAATCTGAAAACTCGTGGCGCATTATTGCAGATAAACTTTCCATGAATTTATAATTTTGATATTAGAACTTTTTAATTGTTTACGTCAGAATTGATTTTACAAAAGACTTCCTCCAAACAGATATAATTGCAGCTTTTAATCTATTTCAATATAAAAATGGCACTATTCATTAGTGCTGCTTAGTTTAATATACTATTATTATAATTATTTTAATACTAATACTATACGCCCGATGAATAAATTCAATTTTCCATTACTGTTTTTTGGGTCTAACTTATTAAGCCAAACTATAAATACAGACTAAAATTTTGTTACGGCAAGCTTTAAGTGAATTGCTTTGTTCAGAAACAAATAATATTTGTATCGTACTGAATATGTATCAGTTTTTTATGCCTATATTGTTCAATTTAGTGATTTTTTTGTTACCTAATAACTAAGATACGAAAGAACAGCTGGCGCACAATTAAAGTATTTTTAAGAGGCCTATCAACACAGTTTGTTATTGTTTCAGTAGAATTAAATGCAAAACAAACCCAGCCGTTTTTTTTTATATGTAAACACTATTACTATTTTGTTATCATGAAATTAAAAAATGAAACAAAACCTCTAGGTTTAAAATGTTTTAAGTCTTTTTTTCCACACACGGAACGAAAGTGTCTTCAAGGGTTGTATCGTATCATAAAACACATTTTCCCTAAAAAAACAACCAGTTTTTTCTCTTATTGATAAAAATAATATTTAACTATTTAAATTATTAATGTCTGTACGTATTCACTAGCCTAAAGATTTATTTTCTGCCAATTTCTTTTTAGAAAGTTAAAATTAAGCCATTGTAATTTAGTTAAGCGCTCTGATAGTGAACTTGAGCTATAGTGCTAGACAAAAAAGCATTGCTAGGACCTACCCAGATCTTTTAAGTGAGCTAAACAAAACCACGAAATGTATCGATGCAACAAATGATACCTCTCTACAGTAGGTGTCAGGTAAACCTTCACGTCAAGTCTCGCATCATGGCGGTCTACTCTAAGGCAATTTAGAGGCATCAGAAAGATGTCATTTAACAAAACTTTTGTGTATATTTCTTAACACAAAGTGGTGATAAATGTTCTGAAAAATATTTTACTTTCAAATCATCTAGCGTAAAAGTTTTATTTAAGAAATATGATATTTTGCGAAGCTATTATTAGCTGTAGGTCGTCAAACGTAACCTTTTGGAAAATTGGATAATTTGAAAAAAAATGGGGTTTCCCATAAGTTGTATATTATCTTACTACTTTGTATCCTATTCGTTTACATAAATACAAATCTAAAATGATTACATTCTCAAAAATGTTAGGAATACACATGTATAGATGTGAGGGACGTTAATAAATTGAAAAAGTTAGGTCTAGCTGAATTAAATTTATTTAATTAAAGCGACATTAATGACTGCCCTACCTTACGACCATCCCACCTGCCCATGCTGAAGGAGTGCTGGAGTTTTTTTTTAAACATGCAAACGTAATAGCATTTGATTGATAATGTTACACACATAATTTAACTTCATGGAAATAGGTTAATCACTTTTCTCGTTGCCCTTATGGTTATTCCATCATATCAATAGGAAGATATTCTCTGACGCTCAAAAAATGCGTTTGACTGTCATGCGCCATTACCAAACTGAGTGTTGCCCACATAAAAATTAAGATGGATCCAAAATTTCATGTATAGAAGTCATTTCATTTTCTAAATAACATGTGGAGAATAAATAAATTTGATATACAATGTAAATTATAAAATTCCATTCATATAATCTTTTAGTATAAAATAGTTTACACATTTTCTTTAAATTCTTAGAATGCAATTCTTTGAATTCTTAAATTTTCTTAACTGTTATCTTGTAAATAAAATAATACACCGTGTAGAGAACTCAGGCCCCAAAGCATACCTCTGACGCATACTAGTAACCACCCTATTTCCACCGATAACCAAAAGATTATTATTATTCAGTAACGTGTTTAAACATGTAAGTGAACCATTTGTAACGGAGCAGAGTGCAGGAGGCATGTTCAGTTTTAACGATATCGTAGTTAAAAGAAAATGGATATTGTAGGGGCGCCTCTTGCAACAATCAACGTCGTCTAGTGTTGCCAATTAAAATAACAAAGAAACAAAAACTACGTGAGAGGCAGTTCTTAAAGATGTACAAACATTGTTAACTTCCTCTTACACCTGGAGAGCTGTTTCTTTCCTCTCTTCAAGCTGTACGTGACGGTAACATGTAAGGTATTGTTTCGTGTGTTATCGGTTTATTAAACATTTTATTTTTTATATATTTTAATCCAAGTTAGTTTATTGGCTAAATAGTATACCTGCATTTTGAGATAGACCTATGTTTAAAATTATGTCTTTTAGTTCAATACACTAATTTTGTTTTGAATGACTGGAAGGTTATTTATTAGCGTAGATTTTAGTATAATTTTAATTTGATAAAACATTTTTTACGAAATCAATTGATACTTTACATTTCTGTATTTATCATTTAATTTATCCGAACAAAATAGTAAACTGGTACGTTTGCTTAGCAAAATATCTGGATTTTGCTAGATTCGGTAGAATTGAAAAATGTATTATTATCTATAAAACATTAGTAATGTGATTAAATTTAGTAGTTAGAACTCCAGACGTTTTAAATAATAAATCCGATTGAAATCAACTCTATTCGAAATTGAGTTAAATTCGAAATCAGTATATCATTAGTAATCAACTGCTATTCTGTGACTACATTTTTATCCTCATTTTAACATGGAAGATTTCAAAATCCAATTTTAACTACTAAAGCTATTACTATATACATTATAAAATTAAAAAGATAGCAAATCTAAAATATTATGGGAAAAATAAAAAAAGACCACAAGAGTAACTTTTTATATCAGTTTACACGATTAAGTATTCACTCTCATTTAAGTTTACTCTAAATATAATTTATTATCTAATATTAATCATAAGAATATTGTGTATGTACTGTACCTAATAGTATAAGTTACAACTGTTTGTAGTATAAGTTATACATTATTACCATAGTAACAATAATTATAAATTTTTTATATGAAATGATTATAGCTTTTTTAAATCAAACACCTCATAAAATTTCATCATAGGCGCAACATTATGATAAAGTAATTGAAAGACATTAAAAATAGTTTTAAGAATCCTAAATTGTCACTTCCACGAAAATGGCATTGTTTAGCCCTAAGTAGGGCTAACTAGAATACTCCTTAGTACAACTTTAAATATGTAGTAAATTGTTAGTTTAAATGTTGTCCCTAATAGCTTTCTTTTGTTTTTTTTAATTATGTTTATAAAATATTGTAATTATTTCAGATTATTTTCGTTCGCTATATACCCTATAGTTTATAAATATATTAAAACTCAACTTATGAAGGTTAAAAAAAGAACGTAATAAACGAAAATGTCAAATCAGGTCATGATAGTAATAAATTGTCAAGTTCACCATTAAACAGATCTATAACTAGGTTGGGTTATAAAAAGAATTATTATTCAGTAGACAAAGATAGTCAGCTGGTATGAAAGTGTCCTATTTCTGTATCCACCTCCGTCTCGAAGGATCTGTTATAACAAATGGGCGAATCGTGTCACTGGTTTAGTTCTGGTGGATAAACCCTTTCTTTACGTCTCCACTCCGGCATATACCTTGGCAATACCTTGTGGTTTTGCTGATAAAGTTCATCTATTCTGCATTATAACATTTATATTATCCCACAAAAAATGTAAATGATTAATCAGATCGAATAACAAATAGTCTCAAACGCTGTATTAATATACAACTAATGTTACAAAGCTGTTGTATTATTAGTTATCACTGATATAATGAAATGTGAAATTTTCCTACTGTTGGGATACCATTTATAATAATTATAAAGGAATCAACAAATACCTAGTACACATTTAATAACTGAACGAAACGCGGGATGGATATATTTATACTTATTTATTTATAATCTTAATAATCATAAATATTCATCTCACTTAATAATTCTTCATATATATATATAATTAAATTCATATTTAATAACTAGCTGTATTTTGTAGTATTACTTGGCAAGTAGACTGTTACATTGTATCCCTTATTTTAGCAACCTACAATTAGTTGTAGCGGTTACAGTTTGAGAGATATGCCCTTATTAAAATAGTTACTTTTAGTTCAAGAAGAAATATTTTTGCAAAACAGTTAAATGTGCTTGCGCGTAGTAAATATTTCTTTGTTGTACATATGGGGTTGGCAACAATTGTAATTTTTTCTTAGGAGGGACAAAAATCTAAATTGTAACGAGAAAAAACATCATAAATGAAACAGGTTTCATTTCAAATAAAACCAGAAAATGTTTTTAATGTATTAAAAATTGAACTACAAATATTTGAAATTAACTATAAAGGTACGTTATGTTTATGATTTTAATTATGGTTTATTAAAATCACTGCTAAGCAGTAAACAGAAAACGGATATGATTAATTTCTAAGAATAACTATTGACTACTAATAATATAAATACTGAAATATTTTAACTACATCAAATCTGTTATATCATACATTTATATTGGAAGAATAAGGGCTAAAAAATACCAAATTGTATTCTCATAGTTATCTATTATTAAATTTTTTATTTTTCATATGTGTTTCTAATACTATACTAATTGAAATGTTTGAAAGGTAAAATTATTCTAAAAACCTATTTCAATTATTTGCAGTGGTGCCCAAGCTCGAGGCGTTACATTCAGAATTTAAATAATTATTAAAATATTTTTGATCACGAATAACTGATGTTAATACATTTTTGATTTACACATTTTTTGTCATGCGAAGAGCTAACATTAGGATTCATAATACCTTTTTAAACTATACTTACCGTTAGACCTAATCTAAACATTTTCAGGGTAGATTAGTTTACAAAAGAAACCATAAACAATCTTTTATAAAAATTGAACAATGTGAAAAATGAGCGCTTTAGTAAATAATTTCACAAGGGAGATTTGCATAAGAATAAATTTCTTTGAAAGGGTTTCTTTTCGATTAGGATTTAACAAAGCAGGCCACGGAAGACTGAGAGGTTTACTAAGCGATGTTGATCTGATTCTTTCTTTGTATCACATTTAAGAGTTTTTAAGGAAGAATGAGACCGTTTATATCAGGTGTACTTAATTAGGGTGACTATACAACAAAAATTGATTTCAATAATTTCATGAACTATCTCTTGTAACCTGATTTTGTAGTAGAATTTAAATAACACTGTGTAAAGAAAATTAGATTTAAAAACGAATATTTTGAACACGTTTATCAATAATAGTTTACCTAAAAAGGTATAGCTATAACTAAAAATAGTTAATAATATTAGTTAGTTAATATTAGTTAATTATAATTTAGTATAGTCACTGTTTTAGTTATAGTTATATGTTCTGCAGTTATTTGTGTTACAACTGTTAGTATATTTTTTTTTATTTGTCATCTTCATTTATTTATTACAATATCTAACACTTTTTTTTATTAAAAGAAAAAGCCGATCCCCTTTTAAGCCTTACTCTGCCCGTCCTCATGGGCCACTTGCCTGTGCGAGTATCTTATCAAACAGAATAAGGGGGAGAGTCGATACAGTACAAGGTGGTACTGATAAAAAGTGCAACGGTCACAGACAGGATTTGAACCTGCACTATCTCTAACTCAGACCCAAAGTCCAACGCCTTAGACCGCTCGGCCATCGGCACCCTTATGATAGTGATATATATTATTAAAATATTTGAATAGGTTTATCTTCTTAAAAATTTACTTTTATTATTTCCAAAGGTTAGAGTAATTATACTTTATAAGCTACTCTTATCAAACGGAAAATAATAACTTTGGATGCATTAATATAACATATTAAATAAATATACTAGCAAGCTAGTCCATAGGTCAAGTAGCAAACATACTAAATTAAAAAATCTAAAAATGAAATATTTTCCCAGATAACTTGGAGACATTTAGCCTAAGCAACCGCTCGTCCGCATCCCATAGATTTGTCACATGACCATCATCTAAAATCACTTTGCCTGCGTAAAAAATAATTTAAATGCAAATTTTAAAGTTCATAGGTCATTCGCTCTTTACATTTTAAACTTAAACCAGAAAATCGGTGTGATGAACAGGCAGATGAGCAATTTTTTCCAGGACATTCATGTTTATAGCCCAATGTATACTTAGCAACCTTAATAGGAAGTGCCGATTGCCAAGCAATCCAAGACAACTTTGGATCTGAGACAGGTTCTGACCGTTGCACTTTTTATCAGGACCATTGACTTTATTCTGGATTTACTTTTTTCTTTTTCTATTAGATAAGATCCTCACAGGGGCCAGCGGCCCATGAGTACAGACAGTGAGGCTAAAAGTGTCCGGCCTCTTATGAAAAAATAGTGTCCTAAAACTCCGCAAAATCTCATGTGCCGGCTTGTAGCATCATCGAAATGTATTTTTATATAAAAACATCGACCTTTTCTAATCGGCTGATATAAAAAAAATAACTTTATTACATGTTTCTCGTGCTAAAATACGGAATAACTGTGCTCAGTTTGTTTACAACTGTTTACAATTTGTTAATTCTTGGTTTTTTTTCCGTCACGTTTCACTAATGCTGAGCAAATACCACCATAGTTTAGCTGCATATTTTGCATATAGAATTGAAGCTGTCTGAAAAATTTAAAGTGTATAAGTTAATTTGTTCTAGAGAAATAGTTGTGATTGACAGACAGATACACAAACGAAATTTGTGTCTTTTGCCTTCGAGTAATAGGCTTTACTAATAATTATTACCAAACTTATGTAATACAATTCAATAAACTAATATTTGCAACGGTGCTGAAATGAGTAAACATACCTATACCCAATATATATCTATTAATAATTATTATAGAGTACATAAATAAATTTTCCTTACAATCGGTTTGATTTTCATTAAGGCATTTGAAACGCATTCAATATCAAACCACCCCTGTGAACTGATATATTAAAGGGTGAGATAATTCAAATGTAATGGGAAAATGTATTAATACTAGGATGGTTAAAATTATTACTCTAATACAAACGCAATCAATGTTTATCCACTTGTTTCTGTACAGACAGAACAGGAGTTGCTTAGCTGTGTAGAACGTTAATTACTACCTCTTATTGTTCTCCTATTGAAAACATTTACCATCATATATTTCTAGTTCACAAAGAATAAGAAAAATTGCTATTGCAATTAAACGTTTGAAATGGTTCAACTGTGCTGTGGGTAACCATATTCTGTCAACAAGTGTTAGGTCAAGAAATCTCGTTGATTTTTATTTTACATATGTTGAACGGATTAAGAACAGGATTAAGAGTTACATATGGTTTTGACTAAATACATAACAACTAATTAGCAGAGCGTTAGCGAAGCCTTATTTTGGAGAGGCCAAGAATTTATTCTATGCCTGCCTGTTTATGTGTCCACATAGTATCTCGATAGTGAATTGACCTATAGATTTAATTTTTGCACGAATATTTATTCGTATATAATTACAGCTAAGCTATCACAATGGGTTCTTGAAAATGTTATCTCTTGTCTATCAGCCTGTGTAAAAGTATTCAGCTTGATATTTAAAGAACGATTTGAGCTATAGAATTGAAATTGTGCGTTATTCGTCATTGTGCAGAAGTATGTCATGTTTTATGACAGGCAAGTCCGCCTACGAGATCAGGAAGAGGGTCTAACATTATCTCGCTCAGTCTGACATATCAGTTTGTCCGCAGACCATCACGAGAACGACCTGAGCGAAGCCTGTTCCTTGGCACGTTGAGTGGCGTAGTCAAACTTTGTTTATGTTCTGTAAATAATTATTCAAAAGTAACAGGAACGCTTAAAATTTTTCTTTTACTCGTATACAATGTTATTTGCAATGTACAGTGTTTTCATTTCATGAGGAAAGAAATGTCGAACAACAAC